>NC_041385.1:689582079-689599053 GCF_002162155.2 Triticum dicoccoides | reverse complement strand
ATCTTTTACGGATTTGGCTATATCCTAATGCAGAAATAAACTAAGCGGATACTTTTCAAGCACAAATCCTACATATACTAGGATCACTAAGTGCACCAACAACTTAGGATAAACAGGATGAGAACAACGAGGATATGAATAAGCACAAGTAAGTCACACAAACTTACTCAATGTATATCACGAGATATGGAAATGAATAATACACACAACCACAAGTAAGTAATACAAGCTTACACAAATTGTATCACAATATATGGAATTTAATGATACAAGTAAACTCAAGTAAGCACTACAAGCTTACACAAGTTATGTCACAAGATATGAAAATGGATGTTACAAGCTAGCAATTCACACTAAGCACAAGATAGAACAATAGTATAAAGTATGAATTGCGAATATAAAGTGTAGGCCTAAATAATCTCTTCAAGGGAATGGCCAACACAATATAATGAGGACAACAAGATATAGTGAGTGCACGGTCAAGTAACCAAAGTAAACCACAAGTAAGGAGTTAGGGTTAGGGATAACCAAAGTCACAAAGATCATGATGTATCCCGATGTTCACTTCCTTGGAGGGAAGCTAGTCACCGTTAGACAGGTGGATGTTACCATGAAGGCACACCAACGCCACGAAGGCTCACCCTATTCTCCTTGAGATATCACCATGAAGGCGATTCAAAACCACTAGTGGTAGACCTTGAGGCGACCTCCAAACCTTCACAAACTTTTCAGGGGACAAATCACAAGTTGATTCCTCACCGGAGCACTCCTACTTCCTAGGAGTCTCCAACCTCCAAGAGTAACAAGAACAAAGGGGAAATGCTCAAGAATTGCTCAAATCACAAATTCCTTTGGTCAAGAGAGGGAGAGGGAGTGGATCTATCACTTGATTGGAAAAACTCTCAAGAACTCTCACGAATCTCTCTGGGATCTAAGATTTGGTGTAGAAGAAGTGAGAGGGAGCCACTTATGTTCTTGGGGCAATTTGGGATGAAGTAGCCAACCCTCTACCGGATTAGTAGAGGGGTATATATAGAGGGCCTAGAAAACTAGCCGTTTGTGAGTAAGTGTGTAAGTGCATCTAGTGCCCCTTAGTGATTTTGGTGTATTGAAGACTTATAGGTTAAGGGACTGATGCGTTTGTGAGTGTACACAGGTCTATAAGCTATGAGGAGTTTGATATTTATAGAGAATGTTGACCCCTAAAAATGAAGTTCTTCATCTGAAGACTTTGGATTTCTGAAGACTTTTTGAAGACTTTCTGAAGACTTTGAAAGTGAAGAAATTGGTGTGACCTTGAAGACTTGGTATTCTTTCGAGGAACATGAATCTTGAAGACTTTTGTTTTTATAGTTTCATTTTCTCTTTCTTGAGTCATAGGAAACACCGTACTGTTAAAGGGGGTTGAGGAAATACTAAGGAAAAATTTCCATGTGGTGCTCAACTCAAAATCCTACACCTACCAATCCCTTCGAGTGAAGCCATTGGAAATCTCATACAGTTCAGTCATATTCTGAAATGACAGGGACGATGTTCTTCTGATCTCTGAGGAATTTGTTCTGACTAAGGAGTTAGGAATTCACCAGTGTGAATTGCCTACACAGTGAGGAACATGATAGCCCTGAGGATTTTGATAGTCAAAATTCCGACCATTGCTGTGCTACGCGCCAGCTGTCCCAAAATAACCTCCCACCTAACGGTCATATCAGACAAGGGCATTTATGTCTTATCATGTCAGGCTGCTCCCTAGGTTATAAATAGCTGCCCCCCTCAACCACTAGTTGGTTGGCTGCTCCGAGAGAAACTGACACTTGTCAATTGAGAGCATCCCATCCTCCGAGGACTTTGAGCGAAAATCATCAAGTGAGGAAATCCCAAACCCAAACCTACAAAACCCCAAGTGATTGAGCATCACTGAAGAGATTGATTCTGCGTGGATCCGATGCTTGTTACCTTTGAAGACTATGCTTCTTCCAGACGGTTAGGCGTCAAGGTTTAGAGCATCCAATAGGAATTGTGGATCGTCGAGTGACCAAGTTTGTGAAGGTTCGGAAGTCACCTGAAGACTTACCACGAGTGATTGGGCGAGGTCTATGTGACCTTAGCTCAAGGAGAATATGGTGAGGACTATGTGTCCGGGACTGGGTGTCCTCGAGTTTAAATACTCAGCCGCTCCAACCAGATGTACAACTGAGACAACAGTTGGAACTGGTCTACCAAATCATTGTCTTCACCGAGCTAACTAGTTCTATTTCCTCAACTCTTTCATTTCCTCATGTATGTTGTTGTGTGCCTATTCATATCTGTTTGAAGAATTTTGATTGAAGACTTTCTCAATTTCCTCAGTTCAATTTCTTCAGTTTGTTTGTCTTCATCTTGTGTTATCATGTGTTTACGTTTTCTGTACTCTGTGCTTGTCTTCATTTCATCATGATGACTGTGCTTGTGTTCTATTATGTTCCTTTCTGAGTACTTATTCCGCTGCAAGTAGTTCTTCATTTAGGAATTTCCTCACCACCAAATTCCTCAATGAAGAATTCATAAAAATTGCCTATTCACCCCCCCTCTAGTCGATATAACGCACTTTCAATTGGTATCAGAGCAAGGTACTCCCTTGTTCTGTGTGATTTTGGTTTAACCGCCTGGAGTTTTCGTTATGTCGACTGCAGGATTGAGGAACGTATCCTGCCCCATCTTTGACGGTCATGAGTATCCTCGGTGGAAGGCCATGATGAAGAAGCGACTCATGGCTATGGACAGCGAACTGTGGACCGTCACTGAGATTGGTCTTACCGATCTATGCAAGATGGTGGAGACTGATGACATTCGCAAGTACACTCTACTGAACCTCACGGCAAAGGATGTCATCTGCTCCTGTCTGTCCCGAAATCAGTTCAGGAATGTCGTGCACCTCAATCACGCGAAGCTAATCTAGGATTGGCTTTCTGAGGTCTATGAAGGTCATCGTACTCGTCATGATCCTTGGTTTGAGGATTACAAGGACTCTCTCAAAGAGATGACCTTCGCACCTGAATCATCATCATCTTCACCGTGCCTCATGGCAGAAGGTATGAAGGTAACTGAATGCTACCTTTACGAATCTAGTAATGATGAATCAAGTGATGAATTTGGCCCCAGCTATGTCAAACTTGCTTCCCTTGCCACTAAACAACAAAGAGCTTTGGAAAAAGTTCAATACATGCTTAATAAGAGCGATGATATGTTGGGTGAAGAAATGGATCAGTCAAAAGCCTTGGCTGAGAGTCTTCAAAGACTTCATTCCAAGTTTGACGCCCTTCAAGATCAACATAATACTCTCTTGTCTGATCATGAGAAGCTTTCTTATGAGTTTCTTCAAAGAAAGCAAGATCTTGAGAAGCTAAGAGTGAGTTATGAAGATCTTCAAAAGGAGCGTGATTCATTACTTGCTCAACATATCAGCACTACCCAGGAAGAATTTGTTCCTCCATGTCTGAAGTGCATTGAACGTGAATCTGCTAATTCTTCACCTGAATGTTCAAATGCTACTAATGTTGCAAATTCTTCTTATGTCTCCGCTGTCACTAATTCCTCATCTAAGGACAATGCAAGTATCACTGATGATGCAAGGCTGAAGAAATTGTACATGACAGGCATGTACAAAAGCCTCAAAGGGCATCAGACTCTTTGTGATGTGCTCAAAAAGCATATCCTCAACAAAAACCCTAGGAAAGAGGGTATTGCCTTTGAGAGGAAACTCAATGCTGATGAAACATATTGGAAGCCTGAGCAGTACCCCAAAACCTCATGGGTTGCTGCAAAGGGACCTCCAGTTGATCCATCCAACTTATCTGACTTCACATGTGAATATCCTCATTCTTCTGATGAGTCATTTGACTCTAACTATAAACTGTTCAAAAATTAGAATGGTGAAGTATTTGCTAGATATGTTGCGACTAACTGCAGGAACGGTTCTCCTATGAAGAAAATCTGGGTTCCCAAAAGTTGCCTTGAAAATCTTCAGGTGAATGTCCTCATGACACCACCTGTGAAGAAAAGGAACTCCAGATCAAATTCTTCATATGAACCAAATTCATCATATGGATCAAGTCCTCATACGGACCAAATTCCTCACGTGGATCAAATTCCTCAAAAGGATCAAAGTCCTCATATGATCATCATCGTGCTAACCCTTCTGTTTCGTAGGGTAGAGCTAAGGGCTATGAATATGTGCATTATTCTTCAAATCATTATGTTCATAAGTCCTCGAAGAATTTCTTTGCTTATTCATATGCTTACCCTAACCCCACTTATGTCAAACGAAGTGGACTGGCGTCCATGCCACCTTTCTCATATGGTGCTCACAGAGTGATGAATTCTTTGCCACCCCTCCAGATGTGGGTGGTTAAGAAAAAGAACTAATCTCTTATGCAGGGTCAGGTCTCCAGTCGTGCTTAAAACGACTGAAGAATTTGCTGGAGACCTGAACAGTGCCTGAAAGGACATAGGCTAATCATGATGAAGTGAACCTTCATTTTACACGTCCTCATACTGAATTAACTATGCTATTTCTTGATGAAATTGAACTGATGATATTGATATCATATTCTTCACTGATGAAGTATATGAGTTTGTAAGCTGCACTAATTCATCTGCAGGATGATCAACCCAAAGCAGATGAGTGGGTCCTCGATAGTGGATGTACAAATCACATGACTGGTGACAAGAATCTATTGATGGATGCTCCCTTATCACCGTCACATCTGAAGCACATCATCTTCGCTGACAAAGGCAAAAGTCAGGTATTGGGTCTAGGTAAGGTTGCGATCTCAAAGGATAGACACATGGACAAAGTCATGCTTGTCGAGTCCTTAGGATACACCCTCATGTTGGTCTCAATGCTTTGTGATCTTGATATGGTTGTTATCTTTGGAAGATATCGTTGTGTTGTGATCATGGAAGCTGACCATTCCAAAGTCTTCGAAGGCTTTAGGAGAGGAGATCTGTATATTGTTGATTTCTCTACAGGACCACAGCCTGCCGTGTGCTTACTTGCGAAAACTTCAGAAGGCTGGCTATGGCATCGACGACTTGGTCATGCTGGCATGAGGATTCCGCACACGCTTGCGAAGAAGAAGCATGTCATTGGCATTGAGAATGTCAAATTCCTCAAGGATCACTTATGCGGAGCTTGTGAAGGTGGAAAGATGACAAAGGCCAAGCATCATGCGAAGACTATCATGACTACTACTCGACCATTTGAATTGCTTCACATGGATCTCTTCGGTCCTAATCATTATTATGCTATGACGAATGATGCATCTCTATATGGCTTTGTTATTGTTGATGATTATTCTCGTTACACATGGGTACATATTGTCACTTACAAACATGAAGTGCAGGAAGTCTTCAAATGATTTTCCTCGAGGGCTTCAACCAACTTTGGTGTGATGATCAAACACATCAGAAGTGACAATGGGACTGAGTTCAAGAATTTTGGTCTTGATGGCTATCTTGATGAACTTGGTATTACTCACGAGTTATCTCCTCCTTATACTCCTCAGCAAAATGGCGTCGTGGAGTGCAAGAACAGAACCCTTGCTGAAATGGCTTGCACTATGCTTGATGAATACAAGACACCTCGTCGGTTCTGGATTGATGCAATTGATACTGCTTGCCACATCATCAACAGAGTATATCTTCATAAATTCTTCAAGAAGACTGCCTATGAACTCCTCACTGACAAGAAACCCAATGTAAGTTACTTCAAAGTCTTCAGTGCTAAATGTTGGATTAGAGATCCACATCACAATTCTAAATTTGCACCGAAAGCACATGAGGGTTTCATGCTTGGTTACGGAAAGGACTCGCACACCTACAGAGTCTTCAACAGTGTTCTTCACAAGATTGTTGAAACTCTAGATGTGTGGTTCGATGAAACTAATGGCTCGCAAAGAGAGCACCTACCTTCTGTGATAGATGAACCAGCACCTGAGGATTCTATCAAGTTCAAAGCCACTGAGGATGTCATTCCTACTGAAGAATCTGCTGAAGAATTCATTCCAGAACATGATGAACATCGAACTGACGTACCTGAAGAAAATGGTGCTAAGGAAAATGCTCCTGAAGAAAATGTGGATCAAATTCCTCGAAGACAACCCGCTCATCCTCGTATTGCAAATGAAGTGCAAGTCGAGAAGATCATCGATGACATTCGTGCACCAGGTCCTCTCGCACGCTCAAAAGCTTCACACTTATCTAACTTTTGTGGGCATTTCGCTTTTGTCTCTATCACAGAGCCCACTAAGGTAGATGAAGCATTTATGGAGCCTGAGTGGATTCAAGCTATGCAAGAAGAATTACATCAGTTCGAGCTCAACAACGTCTGGGAACTGGTCAAACGTCCAGATCCTCGCAAGCACAACATTATTGGCACAAAGTGGATCTACCACAACAAGCAAGATGAAAATGGCCTTGTGGTGAGGAATAAGGCACGGCTTGTAGCTCAAGGTTACACACAGGTTGAAGGAATTGACTTTGATGAAACTTTTGAACCTGTTGCTAGACTTGAGGCTATTCGCATATTACTTGCTTACGCTAACCATCATGACATTATCTTACAACAAATGGATGTGAAAAGTGCATTCCTCAATGGTAAGATTGAGGAAGAAGTATATGTTGCTCAACCCCCAGGTTTTGAAGATCCAAAGAATCCTGATAAAGTCTTCAAGCTCAATAAGGCCCTGTATGGCCTCAAGCAAGCCCCTCGGGCGTGGTATGATACCTTGAAGGAATTCTTCGTGAAGAACGGCTTCAAACCCGGTTCACTCGACCCTACTCTTTTCACTAAGTCTTATGATGGTGAATTGTTTGTGTGCCAAATATATGTTGATGATATCATTTTCGGCTGTACTGACCAACGATATAGTGATGAATTTGCCTATATGATGAGTGAAGAATATCAAATGTCTATGATGGGAGAGTTGAAATTCTTCTTAGGTCTTCAAATTCGTCAACAGTGCAATGGAATATTCATATCTCAGGAGAAATACCTCAAGGACGTATTGAGGAAATTCGGCATGCAAGATTGCCAAGGGGTCAAAATTCCAATGCCCACAAATGGCCATCTATGCACTGATGAAAATGGTAAAGACTTCGATCAAAAGGTATACCGCTCCATGATTGGCTCTTTATTGTACCTATGTGCATCTAGGCCGGATATTATGCTTAGTGTTTGCATGTGTGCCCGATTTCAAGCTACACCGAAGGAATCACACCATAAGGCTGTGAAGCATATTCTTCAATACTTAGCTCACACACCAACACTTGGATTATGGTATCCCAAGGGCTCCACTTTTGATCTCATTGGATATTCAGACTCTGACTATGCTGGCGACCGTGTGGACCGCAAGTCAACATCTGGTACATGTCATTTCCTCGGACAATCTTTGGTCTATTGGTCCTCGAAGAAACAGAACTGTGTATCTCTCTCCACTGCAGAAGCTGAGTACATCGCTGCTGGATCATGTTGTGCTCAACTACTATAGATGAAGCAAACACTCAAGGACTATGGCGTCAACGTGAAGAATGTACCTCTCTACTGTGACAATGAGAGTGCCATCAAGATTGCTCATAACCCAGTTCAGCACTCGAAGACCAAGCACATCCAAATTCGTCATCATTTTCTTCGTGATCATGTGTTGAAGGGCGACATCTCCATCGACCACGTCAGCACTGAAGATCAATTGGCCGATATCTTCACTAAGGCCTTGGATGAGAAGAGATTTAGCAAGTTGCGGTGTGAGCTAAATATCCTAGAATCTTCGAATGTTCTCTGAAATGGACACACATCCTAACACTTATGCTGACTTGACGACTTAGATGCGCAACACACGAAGTAACATTTTTCTTCAATCCATGAAGACTAACCCTCTAAGTGTGAAGAAATTAATGAAGAAATTGACTCTCAGAGCCCTATGACAATTGTACGCGGTGTCTGAAGCCAACTTTCTTATACGATGGGGTACGCCACCACAAAAGTTGAAAATCTTCAATTTGAGTTTTTTTCTCAGTTTTTGAAATTCCTCACCTTTTCAAATTCTTTAACTTGCAATGTCTTCACTATTTCCGTCGTTTGTCTTCATTTGAATATATACATATATAAGTTTTATGTCCTCTACAACATTCACTTATTGCTAATTCTTCAAGTTGACTATTTCCGCTAAGTGAATGTGATCGGACCCTTCCCCTCTATGCTAAACTCAAACTAATCTTTTCACAAATTCTTCATATGCATTCTGATTTGAAACTCATTCAAAATCTTCACTGTGTCCTGACAGCTAAAGAAATTGTGAACAGAAATTTAAAACTTATCTTATCTGAATTTTTGGCTTTGCCACTCAAACCGTTCCGCATCCCACGATATATTTATCTACTCACCCACGATCTTACACGATTGCCACCTCACAGTACATGAGTGGCACATGTCATGCGAATGAGAAGGGCCAGGGGCACGTTCGTCCTAAATCTTCTGGCGAACAGTTTTTCACTGCGACTATAAATACCCCCTCACCCCTTCCTCACTTCCTTTACTCCGCTCGATCTCTCTCTCCCGCACGAGCTTCTCAAACCCTAGCGCCGCTGCTACTCCATCATCGCCGATGAGGAAGAGCTTCACTGCCTCGACCTCATCGCCGTCGTACTCGCCTCGACCGCGGAAATCTTCCCTCCGCCGCCGCCGTAGCCGTCTTCCTCCGCCAAGTTAGGGCGTGGAATATGTGAACTGACGAACTTCACATCTGTTCTTCTTAGTTCGTCGTGGTCTTCACTTCGGGTAATTAAAAGTTACTTTTAACTGCTCACTTTGATTCTCAAGTTTTACTGAAAATCTTCAAAGGTGTTTATTCTTCAATTCTTCACACACATGAACACCTCACATATCATCTGTTCTTGATTCGTTTCTCTAAGCTATGATTTTCTTCAAGATTCC
This sequence comes from Triticum dicoccoides, assembly GCF_002162155.2. NCBI lineage: Eukaryota > Viridiplantae > Streptophyta > Magnoliopsida > Poales > Poaceae > Triticum > Triticum dicoccoides. The sequence continues at coordinate 689,590,085 of NC_041385.1, read as the reverse complement.
TCAATTGTGTGGATTTTCAATCTATACAACTCTGGAACCTAAGACAAAGAACGCTTAGTGAAATTCCTCAAGACGCTTCTGGTCAAATTCCTCAAACTTGTCCTTTTTGAAAAACCCTCTGAGAACGCATATGACCTCTCCAAATTCCTCGCAACTACACTCCGTTCACAGGTACAAATGTCTGCTGCTGAATCACTAGGTTCTCATCAACTTAACTCATTTGCAGCGTTCCTCGAAGAAAAGTTGCATACTTCTTCAGAGAATTCGATTGTTCAAATTCCTCAACTGAAGAAAATGGCAGATGGTAAGAAGCCACAGAAGGGAGGAAAGAAGCCTGAGGTCATGACTACGTTTGAGATCCCTGAGGACATTTACGCAGGCTATTGCACACCTGATGAAGCCAAGTTTGGTAAGGAGAACAAGAATCAGCGCAAAGTGCGCATACAGAGGATTGAAAGGAGATGGGCATGGGAATGGAGGGAGTACAGGTATGTAACTCCCAAGTACATGAAGAAATTCGCACTCAACCCTCCATGCCCAAGACCTCCATTGGCACCAGGCCAGTTGGCGGATCCCATTATCCTCAAGCGCAGTTAGGATTATCCCGATGAATGGGCAAAACGTCAAGCCAAACTGGCAAAGCAAGCAAAGGAAGCAGTGAGGAAATTCAACACTGACTCTGCTGCTGCTGCTGCCTCTGCTGAGGCCTCTGCCAGTCAGCCCAAGAAGCCTGCACACAAGTCCAGTGCTTCACCTTCAATGCCCTCACGGCCAAGCTCCTCTGCCATGCCCTCAAGGCCAGATTCCTCAAGGCCCTCAAGGCCCTCATGGCAAACTCCTCAGCCTGCTCCATCAAAGTCCTCACCTCCTCCGGCAAAGTCTTCAGCTGCTCCCACAAAATCCTCGTCACCTGTGCATCTCGCCACGTGCCAAAGGACTCAAGGCTTCTCTATTGCCTCAGGAGCATCTGTAAGTTCCTCTGCTGCTCGAAATTCCTCAGCTGGTCCATCTTTGCTGAAGAAAAAGGCCACTGCTGGATGAGGCACTCGCCCAAGTCCTCACAAGAAGCAGGTAGCCTTCCATGTACCGTCTGATGATGATGAGGCTGATGATGAAGAACTTGCCGAAATCATCAGAAACAGGCAAGCTAGGGCTGCTAGAGCCAAAGGCAGCAATGTGCCACTGATGTTGGATCCCAAGCTGATCCTTGATTTCATTGACTTATGGCACAAGGACCCCAACACGCCTTTGCCGGAGTTGAACCTCACTCCTGGTCAAAGCCATGTCCTCACTGCCTTCATTGAGGAAGAGAAATGGAAATTTGAACAAGGCAGAAGTCTAAAGAAAGCGCAGTACAAGAAACAACGCTACCTCAAGGACAATGTCCTCACTCTCACCCCTGATCAGCTTCTTGCCTTGCAAGCTGAAATCAAGCAACGGAGCGATGAATTTGATCGCTATTATGCTGACTGGAAGGGTGCCAAGGTGCGTTTCATCAATCTGACGAAGAAATTCATTTCAAGTGTTGCTCCACCTGTGCACGTTGAAGTTACTCAGGCTGAGGCATCTGCTCAGCCTACTGAAGAAAATGCCAGCACCGTTGATAACGATCAGGCTGCTGAAGATAATGAGAGTGCCAGGGCTGATGACTCCATTCCAGCCGCTGAAGATATTGCCAGGGCATCCACTAGTGGTGCGCCTGAAGAAAGTGAACAAGTCAGGGTAACTGCATCAGTTGCGCTTGAGGAAAATGAACCTATGTCCTCTGCACCACCTGCGCCTACACCAACTCCAATCCTTCCATCTGCATCAGATGCGAAGAAGACCAAGGCTGCAGAACATGCAACTGTGAAGAAAAGGAAGGCATCAGCTTCATCAAATTCTTCAGCTCCGAAGAAGATGAAGACTCTGATCAGTTCAATTGACAATCCAATTGATGCCACTCCAGTTTCATCTATGCCATCAAAGGACCTTGTTCCTTTTGGTGAAGACTATGTGATTCCTGATGAATCCGATGAAGAAACTCCTTCTGCTGCTTCTTCAGAGCAGATCGACGAACAAATTGAAGTGGACAAGATCCCTTCAACCCCAATCATTTCCTCACCTTTACCTCAGTTTACTGCTGAAGAGGCAGGTGTTGAAGAAATTGAAGAGGAGGATGTGGACATTGGCTGTACCATTCCGGTCCGCAATGATGAATTTTGGGACAGTCAGCATCCAAACTCCCCAATGTTCACTCCTCTCCAAGATATTCCTCAGTCCCCTGCTACCACTAAAGTACAAATGGGATCTGAAGAACCTCATGCAACCCCAAGTGTTCATGAAGAAATTCCAGCCACTAGTGCTGAAGAAATTGTCAATGAAGAGTTGGCAACCCAGGCTGAAACTGCTGAAGAGCCTGAAATTCCTCAGCCTGAGGAACCTGAGATTGCGATTCCTGATGTAGTGCTGTAATTGACTGACACTCCTCAGCCCAAGCCCAAGGATCCTTTCTCAAAAAAGCAAAAATTCAAGGCTGATGATTTCTTCGGCGAGCACGTGCTTTTCACTGACTTCAACCCTTATGACAATGCTCGTCTTAGAAGGAAGCAGTTCTGGACTGCCAGCCAGGCAAACTTCTATTCCTCAGTGTTGTACAACAAGGACAAAGTCTTCGATCATGAGCATATTCTTCATGTGGACATGGAATCCATGGCGTGCTTCTCTCAAGTCCTCAGCATGATTCATGACGCTGGCTTGCTAAATTTCTGCTCTGACATCGTTGATTGGAACGAAGAGCTTATTCTTCAGTTCTACGCAACTTTGCATATCACAGGAGATGCTGCTGACGTCAACTCATGGGTGTTGGACTGGATGACTGAAAATATGCATTACAAGGCACCAGCCACTGAATTGCTTCGTGCCCTGCCAATCAGTCCTCCACTTGACGGCGCTCGCTGTCTGTATGATGAACCTGAACTTACTGATCATTATACGCAAGTGCTCATGAAGCGCTGAAGCCAGGACAAGCTCCAAGGACCAAATTCCTCGTGAAGGAATTGCTCTATGTGCCCAGAACCATCTACCGCATTCTGACAAAGACCGTGAGTCCCATCAAAGGCCATGACTCATCCGATGAAGAAATTATCGGAATGATGAAGAATATGTTTTTCAATATCATGCATGGCATCCCCATAAATTATCACGATTTCTTCATGAGGACTCTGGCGAATGTTGCACTTTCACCATTTGAGCTGAAGCCTTACGCGCCGTGGATCATGAGATTCCTCAGAACAAGGTCTTCACTCAACTACAAGGCAGATTTTCAGAATCACCTCAGCTACTTGCCCCCTATTGAAGTCCTCAAGCGGACAATTTCCACATCCGATGAAAAGGGCAAGTCACCAGCTGTGATCGATGAAGGCACTCGTCCATTGGATGGTCAGTTCCATAAAGCTGCATCCTACTCCACCAATGATGACTCTGCCACACATGATTCTGCTGCTGATGCTCCAAAGTCAAGTCCTGAAGCTTCTTCTCCTCGTGTGATGACTGACCGTGAACTGCTCATAAGTCTTCACCAGAAGGTCGATCAAAATCACAAGTGGGTTAAGCGTCATTTTGGTTCTATTCTTCACAACATGACTTCCACACATAATGCAGTGAAGAAAAACCACTACTACCTCCATGAAGTATTTGATCGCACCTGGGCTATATTGTCACATCTATATGGTGAAGAAGATGTGAAGCAAATGGGCTTCAAGGAAGACTTTGACTGGTCTGCTCCTCCTCCGAAGAGATACAAGAAGGTCAAGGTTCCTCCCTTGGTGGCCAGCTCATATTCTTCATCGCGCGACACGGACGAGCATGAAGATTTGGACGACACTGCAGCAGGCCCTACAATGACTCAAGACCCTGACAATGTTGGCGCTCCTCCATCATCATTATATTCTTCAGGGGCGTTAGTCCTCGGTTTCAACCCTTTTGGTCATTTGATGACAAAGGGTGTCACGCCCAATATGCGACCCTATCCAAAAGGAACTCGAAGGTCCCGCCAAGGATAGACCCGCATATTGAGACGCTTTTGCAAGGTGGATATCATTACATCAACATTACATAATATATGAGGATACATACAAGAGGCATAGAATGCCACACGAATACAACATCACAATACATAAGAGCATCATCCAACTACGGATGAATCACAAACAGAAACTCAAACGACATCCACCCTGCTAGCCCAGGCTGCCGACCTGGAACCTATCCCCTGATCGAAGAAGCAGAAGAAGAACTCAACGCAAGCAAGCATCGCTCTCGCGTCATGATCATCGCATGAACCTGTACCTGCAACTGTTGTTGTAGTAATCTGTGAGCCACGAGGACTCAGCAATCCCATTACCATGGGTATCAAGACTAGCAAAGCTTAAAGGGAATGGAAGGGTAAAATAGTGAGGCTGCAGCAGCGACTAAGCATATATGGTGGCTAACATACGCAAATAAGAGCGAGAAGAGAGCAAAAGGAACGGTCGTCAACTAGTAATGATCAAGAAGTGATCCTGAACTCCTACTTACGTCAAACATAACCCAGAAACCGTGTTCACTTCCCGGACTCCGCCGAAAAGAGACTCTCATAGCTACACACACGGTTGATGCGTTTTAAATTCGGATCTGGTGTCAAGTTATCTACAACCGGACATTAACAAATTCCCATCTGCCTATAACCGCAGGCACGGCTTTCGAAAGATTATACCCTGCAGGGGTGTCCCAACTTAGCCCATGACAAGCTCTCGCGATCAACAAAGGAATAGACCTTCTCCCAGGAAGACCCGATCAGACTCGGAATCCCGGTTTACAAGACATTTCAACAATGGTAAAACAAGACCAGCAAAGCCGCCCGATGCGCCGACAAATCCCGATAGGAGCTGCACATATCTCGTTCTCAGGGCACACCGGATGAGACTAGCTACGAGTAAAACCAACCCTCAAGTTGCCCCGAGGTGGCCCCGCAGGCAGCTCAGTTCGAACCAACACTTAGACAAGCACTAGCCTGGGGGGGCTAAAATAAAGATGACCCTCGGGTTGGCCGACCCAAGGGAAAGGGATACGTGGTGGTGAGGCAAATGGTAAAACCAAGGTTGGGCCTTGCTGGAGGAGTTTTATTCAAAGCGAACTGTCAAGGGGGTCCCATAAATCACCCGACCGCGGAAGGAACGCAAAATACGGGAACATAAGACTGGTATGACGGAAACTAGGGCGGCAAGAGTGGAACAAAACACCAGACATAAGGCCGAGTCTTCCACCCTTTACCAAGTATATAGATGCATTAATAATATAAGAGATATTGTGATATCCCAACCAAAATCCTGTCCACCATGGAGAAATCTTCAACTTCACCTGCAACTAGCAACGCTATAAGAGGGCTGAGCAAAGCGGTAACATAGCCAAACAACGGTTTGCATAGGAAAGGTGTCAAAGGTTAGAGGTTCATGGCAATTTGGGATGGCTTGATAAACAGGTGATAGGTAGCGCAGCATAGCGACAGAACGAAACAACTAGCATAGCAATGATAGTAGTGAGATCCAGGGTAGCGGTCATCTTGCCTGAAATCCCGCAAGGAAGAAGAACGAGTCCATGAAGAAGATGAACGGATGAAGCCACGAAGACGAACCAAGCGTAGACGAACGAATCCTCACGATCGCAACGAAACAGGAACTATCGAAAAGAAGCACACAACATAGGTAAACACATCACACATGAACAAGACATGATGCACAACAAGCATGATGCATGACAAAGCTACATGAGGCTACTCATGGCAAGGGATGATGCAAACAAAGCAACACATCAAGGCAAGTTTAAATGAGGTCGGGAACAACATATAACAATTCCGGTAAGTCCCTCATATGCACATTTCGAAATTGGTCCAGATCTGAATAAACCTTATGTTCAAGTTGTTAAACATCAAGTTAAGATGCAACAAGATGATCTACACGAGATTCTGGTCAAGTTACATATAAAGTTCATTTAGTTCGGAGCTACGGTCTAGAAGATATGAGCAAAACAAGTCAAACATGGCATTGATGCAAAATGCACCCAAACATCAAGCAAACACCTCAAAACATGGATGCAACATGATAATATGGAACTTCATGCAAAAACAAGCAAGTTTCATATAGAGCACACTCAAAACGGAGCAACGGTTCAAACACATACACTCCATATAAGTTATAAGGACAAGCTGTCCAAAACAGCAACTAGGCATATTGCAAGCACCAAAACAACATGCTACAGGACCTCAACATGAAAACAAAAGGCATGGACATGATGTACAGGTAAAGCATAACAAAACATGAACACTGAGCTAACTCGAGAAATCACTAGAACATGCTCAAACACACATGGTAAGATTGCAAGTTATAACAATTCAGACTTTGCAGAAAATAACATCACGATGCAATGTTAAGAGCTATCAAGCAACATGTTACAGGAACTTATCATGGCAAACAAAGGCATGGCATGAACCTACTAAATGCATAGATCAAAAGTCCCATACTGACCATAAGCCAAAAAGGATCAGAAAATATGATGGCACCCACGTAAACATAGCAAGTTATTATATAGATTCATACATGGCAGGAATATAATTATGAAGGCATGTACATGAGCTTGTGCAACTCACTACAGAGCAGAATATAGCATGTCAAGGCAACCAACAGTAAGAAGACATATTTGTGAAGCTAAGCATGGCAATAGCAAGGTCATATGGTGCATGGATCACTAGCAAAACACATGGGAACAAGTGAACTTAATGTAAACAGGCTGACAACAATATTATGAAGCAACTTTGGAGTAATATATGAACAAGCTACAGCAAACTATCAATGCAACCAGGGGCATGTATGGTTAGAGGATGACATGTAGATCAAAACATGTTTATAGAACATCTCCAGATTATGCATAGAATGACTAGTAGCAACATGTTTTTATGGCATCACGAAATAACAGATTCAGCCTAGCAAAACAGCAACATCATGAACACTACTTAACAAGCTCGATTCACTCACCACAAGTCATTACATGACAAGATAAGCATAGCATCATCAAGAAGACATGTTTGTGTAACAAACCAAGTCAATAACAAGTCCATAGCATGCAAGGATCAACTATAGCAACCTTGGCCAAATTGAATAACAAGTAAACAACCTGCCAGGAAACATTTTGAAGCAAAAGTAGAGCACGCAAATGACATGCTAGACTACTACATAATTGCAACAAAGGGCATGAATGGATAGACAATAACCACATGTTCAAAACACCCTTACTGAAGTATCTCAAAATATGCATGGATATCTCTGTAGCATCAAGTTTACATGGCATCAAAATAACAGCAGAACAGGGACTAAAATCAGCAACATCACGATGCCTAGTTTGCATGCTTGTGCTAGTCACCACATTGATCACAAAAATACATGGTAAGCACCTCTGTGAAGAAGACATATCATAGTTCAAAACACATGAAGACATCAACCTCATAGGATGTACACATCAATCATGGCAAAAATGACAAATGAGCTCGTTCTGATAACAGACAGCAGAAAACATTATGAAGCACTCTTACAACAATGATTCAGGCATCAATATGACCTCAAATGAATATGATGCAATGGAGCGAAATGATGTACTCGTCGAGACGAACAATTGGACATATTACACGCACGAAACGGAGCTACGGATGCAGAGATACGGCATGACAAACATGGCATGATAATTACACAGATTCGGGGACTTCGAAAAATTTATACCCCGCGAAAAACGTGGACGAGGACGTTCCGGGACGAGGGGATCAAGGACGGGGCGCCGTTTGGTTCGAGGGAGTGGGGGATCTCGTCCACTCCCTCGGATCCGGCCGGAGCTCCGGCGAGGTGAACTCCGGCGAGCGGCACGGGGCGCGGAGGAGGCCGGAGGGAGGCGCGGTCGCCGGAGGAGGCGGCGCCGGCGGATCCGGCCGCGGCGGAGCCGGAGGA
>NC_041385.1:689574612-689581369 GCF_002162155.2 Triticum dicoccoides | reverse complement strand
CGCGAGGCGGCGGAGCTGCGCACGGGCCCGGTCGCGGCCCGGGCGGGCCACGGCGGCGCGCGGGGAGAGAGAGAGCCGGCGGGGACAGGTGGCAGGAGGCGATTGGATGAGGGGGCGGCGGCGGACATGTCCGGCCGGGGACGGACATGTCCGGCGCGGCGCAGAGGAAAAAAACTAGGGTTTGCCCGAGATTTCGGGGGAGGGGGCTAATTTATAGGTAGAGGGAGCTAGGAGAGTCCAAATGATGAGCGGTTTTCGGCCACGCGATCGTGATCAAACGACCGAGAGCATGGAGGGGAGTTAGATGGGTTTTGGGCCACTTTGTAAGGGGTGTTGGGCTGCAAAGAGAGAGAGGCTTTTACGGTTACCCGGTTAACCGTTGGAGTACCAAACGAACTCCAAATGGCACGAAACTTGACAGGCGGTCTACTGTTGCTATACCAAGGCCACTTGGCAAGCCTCGGGCCATTCCGAGAAAGTTTAACACCCGCTCACGAAGAGAGGCAAGAAGGGGACGCTGGAGGGCATAGGAGCGCCGGATTGCAAAACGGACAACGAGGAAAAGGCTCGGATGCATGAGACGAACACGTATGCAAAATGAAATGCACATGATGACATGATAAAGTGCAACACACAAGCAAATGACACGGCAACGACGGCGAATAACTGGCAGACACCTGGCGCATCGGATCCGGGGCGTTACAACACTCCTCCACTAACAAGAGATCCCGTCCCGAGATCTTAGGACCGAGACGGAAGGGAAAAATGGATGAGGGAAACAAGATCTCAAGAGAAGAAGCAAAGAATCGAGAGCACTCGAGAAAAAGAGAGGAGCGACGAGAATGACGAGAATCGAAAGTTCACGGGATCAGATAGACTATGAAACCACTCCGGTTAGAATGATATACTAAACAAATAAGACTGAAAGGATTTAGGCAGCACTCCGGCTGAACCAGGAAAGAATAGAATATGAGCTTCACCCAAAGAGATGGTACTTGGCGAGATGAACAGCGCTAAGCCTCTGGAAGAATTAAAAGAATGAAATGAAATGAACTTAGAAGGAAGAATTGAATGGAGTTGATGAGAAAATCAACAACTAAAAGACTAAGCTTGTTGTGGACTTATCAAAAACAACTCAAAACTTGAGGTGAAATTATGCCACAAGAAATGCTTGAATATCTGGGAATACCGAAGAAAAGCAAAACTCCACTTCAAAAGAATACAGAGGATTAATTGCACTTCGAGAGCAAGAAGAAAAGATACTTGAACTCCGCCAACAAGATCTTGATGAACTCTTGAAGTTAAGATTAAATCATGAAGAACCACCATGAAGAACTCCGTTAACAAAAGGATGATGAAATCGGAAGAAGGAATAAAGAATAAGATTAAAGCCTTGCGATGATTTAGATGGAGGTTCTGACGAAATGGTCGAGGAAATTGAACTCCGGAAAAGAAAAGATGAAAACACTTGGAACTAGAATTTATTCATCAAGAACAAACTCCGAAGGAAGGATTACTCACTTGGGTGAAATAAGAGTAAGATTTATTGTATGCTTATCCTTCATCAAATTAAATTGATGGCAAGCAATGGATTTCACATACTACTTATTCTTCTTGAAAAAGATTGAGAAGGGATAGCACAAAACTTGAGAAGGTCTTCAAGAACCACCGGTAGGATTCGAAAGAACGAAAGGATTTATATGATGACAAAGGAAAAAGAATTTGAATGAACCACCGTAAGAATTCGAAAATGAATGCCGAAAGACAAATAATCACTGGAAGAATTAGAAGAGTTAGGTAAGATCCTGGGAAAAGACCTGTGGGTTAGGGCCCACTGAAGAGATAACACCGTTGAAAAGGATTGTTGAACAGATAAATGAAGCACCGGAACAATTTAAATATTTGAATGAGGTGACAACCTCGAATTAAATCAAATACAGACGAATCTCCTGAGAAGTCTGGAGCTCCGGAAGGATAAGATGGCGAGAGGCGAACGAGCAAGGAGAACACTTGATCGAAGGAAAAGAATATGATCAACCGAAAACTTGAATTGAGTCCACCGGAGAAGGAAAAAGATGAAGAATGTCGGATGAAACAAGAATTCACCGGTTGAAATGATTGAGGGAAGACTGAAGAGGCTCCACACGAATGAAATATATGATCGAGAGAGAGTCAGACTCCGGGAAGAAAAAGGTGGGAGGGCGGGAAAACAAAGGCAACTTGGAAGGGGAAACGACGAAATAACTTGAAGAGAAGACACTGGTTGAAAGAATGCAAAGACTTCACACGAGTAGGATGGATACTCGATAATGGACTCCGGTTCCGAGATGAAAAAGGGTGGGCGGGTGGGAAAGAAACAACTGAGGATTGAACTCAAGGATGAAGAGGGTCGAGTCAACTTGACGAGAAATGCACCGGATGAAAAGAGCTGAGGAACAACGATCGGAAAACCAACTGCGTGAACCTAAAGAAAAATTTGAAGGGGAAGAGAAGTAATTCAAAACACCTACGTCAAGATTCCTTACCAGAGCGACGAAGGGGGGCTGAGGAGTAAAAAGAATTCCTACTGTCCGATATAACTATACTCTGAAAACATTTTTCTTCTAGACTCAACAACGGCCAAACTACACGATCAATCAAGGGGGCTCCTAGGGTCGGTCGTGGCTCTGATACCAACTTGTCACGCCCAATATGCGACCCTATCCAAAAGGAACTCGAAGGTCCCGCCAAGGATAGACCCGCATATTGAGACGCTTTTGCAAGGTGGATATCATTACATCAACATTACATAATATATGGGGATACATACAAGAGGCATACAATGCCACACGAATACAACATCACAATACACAAGAGCATCATCCGACTACAGATGAATCACAAACAGAAACTCAAACGACATCCACCCTGCTAGCCCAGGCTGCCGACCTGGAACCTATCCCCTGATCGAAGAAGCATAAGAAGAACTCAACGCAAGCAAGCATCGCTCTCGCGTCATGATCATCGCATGAACCTGTACCTGCAACTGTTGTTGTAGTAATCTGTGAGCCACGAGGACTCAGCAATCCCATTACCATGGGTATCAAGACTAGCAAAGCTTAAAGGGAATGGAAGGGTAAAATGGTGAGGCTGCAGCAGCGACTAAGCATATATGGTGGCTAACATACGCAAATAAGAGCGAGAAGAGAGCAAAAGGAACGGTCGTCAACTAGTAATGATCAAGAAGTGATCCCGAACTCCTACTTACGTCAAACATAACCCAGAAACCGTGTTCACTTCCCGGACTCCGCCGAAAAGAGATCCTCACGGCTACACACACGGTTGATGCGTTTTAAATTCGGATATGGTGTCAAGTTATCTACAACCGGACATTAACAAATTCCCATCTGCCTATAACCGTAGGCATGGCTTTCGAAAGATTATACCCTGCAGGGGTGTCCCAACTTAGCCCATGACAAGCTCTCGCGATCAACGAAGGAATAGACCTTCTCCCAGGAAGACCCGATCAGACTCGGAATCCCGGTTTACAAGACATTTCAACAATGGTAAAACAAGACCAGCAAAGCCGCCTGATGCGCCGACAAATCCCGATAGGAGCTGCACATATCTCGTTCTCAGGGCACACCGGATGAGACTAGCTACGAGTAAAACCAACCCTCAAGTTGGCCTGAGGTGGCCCCGCAGGCAGCTCAGTTCAGACCAACACTTAGACAAGCACTGGCCCGGGGGGGCTAAAATAAAGATGACCCTCGGGTTGGCCGACCCAAGGGAAAGGGATAGGTGGTGATGAGGCAAATGGTAAAACCAAGGTTGGGCCTTGCTGGAGGAGTTTTATTCAAAGCGAACTGTCAAGGGGGTCCCATAAATCACCCGACCGCGGAAGGAACGCAAAATACGGGAACATAAGACTGGTATGACGGAAACTAGGGCGGCAAGAGTGGAACAAAACACCAGACATAAGGCCGAGTCTTCCACCCTTTACCAAGTATATAGATGCATTAATAATATAAGAGATATTGTGATATCCCAACCAAAATCCTGTCCACCATGGAGAAATCTTCAACTTCACCTGCAACTAGCAACGCTATAAGAGGGCTGAGCAAAGCGGTAACATAGCCAAACAACGGTTTGCATAGGAAAGGTGTCAAAGGTTAGAGGTTCATGGCAATTTGGGATGGCTTGATAAACAGGTGATAGGTAGCGCAGCATAGCGACAGAACGAAACAACTAGCATAGCAATGATAGTAGTGAGATCCAGGGTAGCGGTCATCTTGCCTGAAATCCCGCAAGGAAGAAGAACGAGTCCATGAAGAAGATGAACGGATGAAGCCACGAAGACGAACCAAGCGTAGACGAACGAATCCTCACGATCGCAACGAAACAGGAACTATCGAAAAGAAGCACACAACATAGGTAAACACATCACACATGAACAAGACATGATGCACAACAAGCATGATGCATGACAAAGCTACATGAGGCTACTCATGGCAAGGGATGATGCAAACAAAGCAACACATCAAGGCAAGTTTAAATGAGGTCGGGAACAACATATAACAATTCTGGTAAGTCCCTCATATGCACATTTCGAAATTGGTCCAGATCTGAATAAACCTTATGTTCAAGTTGTTAAACATCAAGTTAAGATGCAACAAGATGATCTACACGAGATTCTGGTCAAGTTACATATAAAGTTCATTTAGTTCGGAGCTACGGTCTAGAAGATATGAGCAAAACAAGTCAAACATGGCATTGATGCAAAATGCACCCAAACATCAAGCAAACACCTCAAAACATGGATGCAACATGATAATATGGAACTTCATGCAAAAACAAGCAAGTTTCATATAGAGCACACTCAAAACGGAGCAACGGTTCAAACACATACACTCCATATAAGTTATAAGGACAAGCTGTCCAAAACAGCAACTAGGCATATTGCAAGCACCAAAACAACATGCTACAGGACCTCAACATGAAAACAAAAGGCATGGACATGATGTACAGGTAAAGCATAACAAAACATGAACACTGAGCTAACTCGAGAAATCACTAGAACATGCTCAAACACACATGGTAAGATTGCAAGTTATAACAATTCAGACTTTGCAGAAAATAACATCACGATGCAATGTTAAGAGCTATCAAGCAACATGTTACAGGAACTTATCATGGCAAACAAAGGCATGGCATGAACCTACTAAATGCATAGATCAAAAGTCCCATACTGACCATAAGCCAAAAAGGATCAGAAAATATGATGGCACCCACGTAAACATAGCAAGTTATTATATAGATTCATACATGGCAGGAATATAATTATGAAGGCATGTACATGAGCTTGTGCAACTCACTACAGAGCAGAATATAGCATGTCAAGGCAACCAACAGTAAGAAGACATATTTGTGAAGCTAATCATGGCAATAGCAAGGTCATAGGGTGCATGGATCACTAGCAAAACACATGGGAACAAGTGAACTTAATGTAAACAGGCTGACAACAATATTATGAAGCAACTTTGGAGTAATATATGAACAAGCTACAGCAAACTATCAATGCAACCAGGGGCATGTATGGTTAGAGGATGACATGTAGATCAAAACATGTTTATAGAACATCTCCAGATTATGCATAGAATGACTAGTAGCAACATGTTTTTATGGCATCACGAAATAACAGATTCAGCCTAGCAAAACAGCAGCATCATGAACACTACTTAACAAGCTCGATTCACTCACCACAAGTCATTACATGACAAGCTAAGCATAGCATCATCAAGAAGACATGTTTGTGTAACAAACCAAGTCAATAACAAGTCCATAGCATGCAAGGATCAACTATAGCAACCTTGGCCAAATTGAATAACAAGTAAACAACCTGCCAGGAAACATTTTGAAGCAAAAGTAGAGCACGCAAATGACATGCTAGACTACTCCATAATTGCAACAAAGGGCATTAATGGATAGACAATAACTACATGTTCAAAACACCCTTACTGAAGTATCTCAAAATATGCATGGATATCTCTGTAGCATCAAGTTTACATGGCATCAAAATAACAGCACAACAGGGACTAAAATCAGCAACATCACGATGCCTAGTTTGCATGCTTGCGCTAGTCACCACATTGATCACAAAAATACATGGTAAGCACCTCTGTGAAGATGACATAGCATAGTTCAAAAAACATGAAGACATCAATCTCATAGGATGCACACATCAATCATGGCAAAAATAACAAATGAGCTCGTTCTGATAACAGACATCAGAAAACATTATGAAGCACTCTTACAATGATGATTTAGGCATCAAGATGACCTCAAATGAATATGACGCAATGGAGTGAAATGATGTACTCGTCGATACGAACAATTTTACATATTACACGCACGAAATGGAGCTACGGATGCAGAGATACGGCATGACAAACATGGCATGATAATTACACAGATTCGGGGACTTAGAAAAATTTATACCCCGCGAAAAACGTGGACGAGGACGTTCCGGGACGAGGGGATCCAGGACAGGGCGCCGTTTGGTTCGAGGGAGTGGTGGATCTCGTCCACTCCCTCGGATCCGGCCGGAGCTCCAGCGAGGTGAACTCCGGCGAGCGGCACGGGGCGCGAAGGAGGCCGGAGGGAGGCGCGGTCGCCGGAGGAGGCGGCGGCGGCGGATCCGGCCGCGGCGGTGCCGGAGGACGACGGGGCCGGGCACGGGGATGGTCGGCGCTGGGTCCGGCGAGGCACGGCAGGGGTG
>NC_041385.1:689518514-689574027 GCF_002162155.2 Triticum dicoccoides | reverse complement strand
GGGCCTGGTCGCGGCACGGGACGGGCCTCCCGTGGGCCGGGCGGGCCGCGGCGGCGCGCGGGGAGAGAGAGAGAGACGGCGGGGACTGGTGGCAGGAGGCGATTGGATGAGGGGGCGGCGGCGGACATGTCCGGCCGGGGACGGACATGTCCGGCGCGGCGCAGAGGAGAAAACTAGGGTTTGCCCGAGATTTCGGGGGAGGGGGCTAATTTATAGGTAGAGGGAGCTAGGGGAGTCCAAATGAGGAGCGGTTTTCGGCCACGCGATCGTGATCGAACGACCGAGAGCATGGAGGGGAGTTAGATGGGTTTTGGGCCACTTTGGAAGGGGTGTTGGGATGCAAAGAGAGAGAGGCTTTTACGGTTACCCGGTTAACCGTTGGAGTACCAAACAAACTCCAAATGGCATGAAACTTGACAGGCGGTCTACTGGTGCTATACCAAGGCCACTTGGCAAGCCTCGGGCCATTCCGAGAAAGTTTAACACCCGCTCACGAAGAGAGGCAAGAAGGGGACGCCGGAGGGCATAGGAGCGCCGGATTGCAAAACGGACAACGGGGAAAAGGCTCGGATGCATGAGACGAACACGTATGCAAAATGAAATGCACATGATGACATGATAAAGTGCAACATGCAAGCAAATGACACGGCAACGACGGCGAATAACTGGCAGACACCTGGCGCATCGGATCCGGGGCGTTACAAAGGGGGATAAATTTGAGTTAGTCTTCAAGCGGGTCTATATATGGGCGTTTTTTGCTAAGTTACAACTCTCGTTCTTCTGATGACTTTGATGGATTGAGTTGTAATCTTAAACTCTATGGTGGCTTGATAATTTTGTTGTGTTCTTCCGCATGCTTATTCCTCATTTATGTTAATGCACGCATGCTGAATTACATCAGTCACCATATTTCATCATGCATTTCTAATTCCTCATATTATATGTCAAATGCGTGTATGAATTACAAGATATAGGGGGGGATCTCCATGATTATACTCTTCAAGTGTGCATTGCTTCAAAAGCTAATTCCTCACTATGCACATCTTCAGGGGGAGTTCTTCTATATCTTGCAATCAAATTCCTCAATATCTGTAGTTACGCTTCATATGTTTATCCCTGTTGAAAACTTTACCTATATTGTCATCAATCACCAAAAAGGGGGAGATTGTAAGTGCATCTAGTGCCCCTTAGTGATTTTGGTGTATTGAAGACTTATAGGTTAACGGACAGATGCGTTTGTGAGTGTACACAGGTCTATAAGTCTATGAAGAGTTTGATATTTACAGAGAATGTCGACCCCTAAAAATGAAGTTCTTCATCTAAAGACATTGGATTTCTGAAGACTTTCTGAAGACTTACTGAAGACTTTGAAAGTGAAGAAATTGGTGGGACCTTGAAGACTTGGTATTCTTTCGAGGAACATGAAGCTTGAAGACTTTTGTTTTTATAGTTTCATTTTCTCTTTCTTGAGTCATAGGAAACACCGTACTATTAAAGGGGGTCGAGGAAATACTAAGGAAAAATTTCCATGTGGTGCTCAACTCAAAATCCTACACCTACCAATCCCTTCGAGTGAAGCCATTGGAAATCTCATACAATTCAGTCATATTCTTCTGTGACAGAGACGATGTTCTTCTGATCTCTGAGGAATTTGTTCTGACTGAGGAGTTAAGAATTCACCAGTGTGAATTGCCTACACAGTGAGGAACATGATAGCCCTGAAGATTTTGGTAGTCAAAATTCCGACCGTTGCTGTGCTACGCGCGAGCTGTCCCAAAATATCCACCCACCTAACGGTCATATCAGACAAGGGCATTTATGTCTTATCATGTCGGGCTGCTCCTTAGGCTATAAATAGCCGCCCCCCTCAACCACTAGCTGGTTGGCTGCTTCGAGAGAAACTGACACTTGTCAATTGAGAGCATCCCATCCTCCAAGGACTTTGAGCAAAAATCATCAAGTGAGGAAATCCCAAACCCAAACCTACAAAACCCCAAGTGATTGAGCATCACTGAAGAGATTGATCCTGCGTGGATCCGACGCTTGTTACCTTTGAAGACTGTGCTTCTTCCGGACGGTTAGGCGTCAAGGTCTAGAGCATCCAAGAGGAATTGTGGATCGCCGAGTGACCAAGTTTGTGAAGGTTAGGAAGTCACCTGAAGACTTACCACGAGTGATTGGGCAAGGTCTGTGTGACCTTAGCTCAAGGAGAATACGGTGAGGACTGTGTGTCCGGGACTGTGTGTCCGGGACTGGGTGTCCTTGAGTTTAAATACTCAGCCGCTCCAACCAGATGTACAACTGAGACAGCAGTTGGAACTGGTCTACCAAATCATTATCTTCACTGAGCTAACTGGTTCTATTTCCTCAACTCTTTCATCTCCTCATGTATGTTGTTGTGTGCTTGTTCATATCTGTTTGAAGACTTTTGACTGAAGACTTTCTCAATTTCCTCAGTTCAATTTCTTCAGTCTGTCTGTCTTCATCTTGTGTTATCCTGTGTTTACGTTTTCTGTACTCTGTGCTTGTCTTCATTTCATCATGATGACTGTGCTTGTGTTCTGTTATGTTCCTTTCTGAGTTCTTATTCCGCTGCAAGTAGTTCTTCATTTAGGAATTTCCTCACCACCAAATTCCTCAGTGAAGAATTCATAAAAATTGCCTATTCACCCCCCTCTAGTCGATATAACGCACTTTCAAAGTGACATCACCAGGCCGTACATCCGGGCAAGGGCCGGACATCTGGCGGCTGAGAAAAGCACACACACGCATGTGAAAAACTGAGGTTGCAGTGCAGGCCCCAGACATCTGGCTAAAATTGGGGCCCGGGACATCCGGGCAAGTGACGGACATCCGGCAGGCACAACCAACATTTGAAAACAGGTCTTGGAATTTGCGGGCCAGATTTCCGGGAGGATCCTGGACATCCGGGGCGACCCGGAAGCCCGAACATCCGGCCAAGTCCCGGATGTCCGGCCATTAAAAAGCAGCAGGAACCCCAAAACTGAAACATGCATAACTTTTACATCCGGATTCTGATTTTGATGATCTTGGGCTTGTTTTAAAGCTATGGAAAAACTCCAGGTCCTCACATAGAGAACCACCCAAGATAAGACAAAATGGAGGGTGCAAAGTATGCAAGGGTTATACATATACTTTGGGGAACCTAGTTGGCTTTGGATTTTCTTTTGAGATATGTAGGCATATTGTATTTGTATTGGATAGGAGTGAAATATGCCTATGTTGGAATATGATGTGAGAAGAATAGAAATAGATGATGTTGACTTGAGCAAATCCATCACTAACTTCTTTGATCCCCTCTTAATAGTGCGGGATCCCTATAACTCAAGAATCATAAAAGAACTATATTAGATAGCTTCCGGAAACTCATTCTTGAGCATATATCCTTTTCGATGGTCATCGATCCTCACATCTAAAGCCAAAGGAACTAATACCTTTGACTAGAGACTTTCACTTGAGCTTTATATTGATGTTTCTTCATGGCTCAAGTTGAAGGCAAGACATTGGAGAAGTCTTCAAGTAGCTCCCCCATACACAATGTGGGAAGATTTGCTTTGCATTCATCTTTACTTGTCCATCAACATTAATTACTTGATGACATACTTTGATGAGCACCAAGCTTTCTTATAAGCACCGAGCTCATGAGAATTACCTAACCCACATAACATAGACAACACATAGTATGGGTTAGTACACAAAGCGCAATTGATAAATTCTTACCATACCACAAGATCTCATGTGGCACATGATATGCGCTTGTGTGTTGTCCATCTTAGAGGTAAATCTTTGATCTTATTATTGGTCAACATTCATCTTTGCTCCATGATTAATATTGATGTCTTGAAGGCCCTATCGATATCTTCACTATGCTTCATTTCTTCAAGACATAATAACCATTATCTCAATTCACCATGACCATATCAAGTTTCTCCTTGAATATCATATTGGACATCATTTGCTCGTTCTCATGCCCCAACATAGTATAATGAGAGGCACAATGAATTCTTCACTTGAATTACTTGCTTCAAGACATAATAATTCATGACTCAACATATGAGCTCATAATGATCCTATCTTCAAGCATATGCAGAATTGTTCTCTTTAATCATTCTCTCAAGATCTTGATCCATCATGGTTCAACCCATAAGCCTTGATGCTTGCACAACAATATGTATATGGCATTCATTTCGAATCCATTATATCTCCTTCTTGCATCATTATGGAACAAACATCCTTCAGTTCATCCAATATTCTTCATGCATTGGAAATGGAACTTTCCTTCAAATGTATAACTCAATGCAAACATTAGTCCATTAGGATTGTCATCAATTACCAGATCCACACATGGGGACTACATGTACTTTCACAAGTATACGAGCAACCTACCCTTTCTATGTACACGCCGGAGACACAAATATGGGTTCCCACTACTAGGGAAAAGCTTATAGGCAGACACTTACTAGTAGTGCGGATTTATACCCCTTGCTACTGCTACTTACTCATAGCGCAGGTTTTTACCCCTCACTACTACTAAGTTGATAGTGGTAGCGCGGGTTTTTAACCCTCGCTACTACTAAGCGGTCTCTACTGTGCCACCCGGGACTTTGCCATAGTAGTAGTGAGGGGTATAAACCCATGCTACTAATAGGTTGATAATAGTAGCACGGGTTTTTAACCCTCGCTACTACTAAGTACAAGGTAGGTGAAGTCCCCATATCCTTGGCCGAATCCCTCCTCTCTCCCTCACTCTTCCCCCTCTCTCCATTGGCTCTCCTATGGTGCTCCTACCCAAGCACACCTCCTCCTCCATGGCGCCCAATGAGTTCACCTCCCCGCGTTGCTGGCCTCTATGCCACCACGATGGAGCACCTCACCACCGGCGACCATCCCCGCTGCTACCTCCATCTCCTTCCTCTCTCCCTCATTTTTCTTTCTCTCTCTCTCCCTCTGGATTGACTCACCCTCCCATGTCCTTGTCCATGCAGGTCGTCGCCATGGACGACCAGGAGCTCACTGCCTTGGCTGCAAAGAGGAGCCCCATGCCGCCGCCTTGGTCGGCCATGGATCTGGGCCCGCTGCAGCAGTCGCCACTGGATCTGGTCTGCCGCCGCCCTTTCGCATCTCCGGCGACCCCTGCTGGCGCTGGATCGAACCATGCTGCCATTAACAGCACGTACGGGATCGAGATTTTTGTTTTTGTTTTCGAAATTAATAGTAGTAGCGCGGGTAGCACCTACACTACTACAACAAGTTAGCTATAGCGTCGTAGTAGTAGCGCGGGCACCCGCGCTACTACTAGGCTTTTTCCTAGTAGTGTCCCATGCTATCCCGCTATTGGTGGATTGGACAGAGAGGGAGGGAACCCTCGACCCATTGCCGACATGCGGAGGGGAACTGTCACTTTTCTTTTCTCCCCTTTCACAGGTAGTTTAGTTTTTTAACTAAAATTTCAGACAATTTTAATTAACTTTTTTTAGTTGAAATTAATTTTTCCTAAATAGATGATTTTAATTGAGTGGCCAGTTCTTTTTAGAATCCATTGAGTTTTTTATACAATATAGAATCAATTGAGTTTTATTTAGGCAAATTTAGAGTCATTTTTTAGGGATGAAAAGACTTTATTCATGAAACGCCATAGTTTGTGGGACACGAAGAGGATTATGGGGATGGATAAGCCACAAATGGCGCCCCTGAGCTAAAGAAAACGAATACTTAGCTAAACTATGAGCATCACTGTTAGTATGGCGCCCTTCAGAAATGATGTTACAATTGAAAGCAACAACCCTAGATTTGATTTCTGTAATACCATATGGACCCATACTGTCTCTAGAGAAGTCTTGCACTATCTGTTTTTCCTCTAATGCTAAAATAAAACTCTGGATGGAAAAATCATCGATGAGTGCAAAATCTTCCCGGCATGCCATAGACTCAAAAATTGCAGCATCACATGTATCCCTTAAACCACCAGTACCAAACTCCGCAAGTAGTTGCCATGATCGTCATGAGATACTATCACTTCTGCCCCTCTCTTGTGTTGCCATGATCACATGGTTGAACTCTGTCGTACAACCAAAGTAGTATGCAGTTGAAATTATTGGAAATATGCCCTAGAGGTAATATTATTGTATTATTATATTTCCATATTCATAGTTAAATGTTTACATTTCACGCTACAACTGCTATGATCCTGGAATATGCAATCCAGTGGGAAACTCATATGCACGTGTGAAATGATAAACAGATAAAATAAAGGTTCCTAGTCTCGCCTCTAAGACCAGCTCAAGTGTTGTTGGTGATCATGTTTTCTGGATCTTAGGATATTGTTAAGTGTAAGATAGCCCAATAACAACATTGAGATTATGACATTGGAAGAATGATCATATTGAATCGACCCAAACTTGCTTGTTGCGAATTGAGTAATATCGTCTGTAATCAATTGTAATCAAGTGTTAACATGTGATTTTGCTCCTTAGACCATGAGAGTATCGTAATCACTTCTTATCATACGACAAACTTTGGGTTGCTCAAACGTTACCTGTAACATGGTGATCATAACAATAACTTACAGGTTCATCGGAAAGTTTGACAAGGGACTAGATAGCTCAAGAGTGGGATTTGTTCCTTCGATGATGAAGAAATATTCTTAGGGCCCTCTCGGTGTGATGACATCCATCATCGTATGGCCAAACACAGGTGAGTACGTCACGGGGATGTCGGAACACTTCAACGAGAAAGAAGAACAAAATCAATATCGAGGGTCACGGTATAGTGAGCATGTGCATGACTCAATAGGATACCAACACTCACTGGGTTTTCTGAAGTATCATGAAGAAAAGGGAACATCACATGATAACCAAAGGTTCACTCGAATATCATTCCTGTGCTCATAGGGACCAATATGGACGTCTACGGCCCCGCTGTCGGTCATTGAACGAATGATTTTGTTCATGTCTGTGAGTTACCAAAACTACGGGGTCACAAGTTTAAGACAACCACGATCTGCTGAGTGTTAGTAGGATGGGAGTGATGATAATATATTTGTGGAACTGTTTCATTAATATTCAGAATAGTTTCCAGAGGATCTAGAAGCGTTTTGGGGTCACCGGAAGGGTTTCGGTGAATATTGGATAATAACGAGTAGTACTAATAAATATATATTGGTGGAAAATGTGTTCGGGGATGTTAAATTATATATATAATGGTCTAAAAATATTTATAACACTTATGTATTTACTTTAATATCAACAGGCCTTAAGAGGCCAAGTAGTTGAAGGCAACTTGGGCCAAAAAGGCCCAAGTGGGAAAGTGTCCCGTCCTCTAAGGAAGGAGGCTGAATTGGTGTGGGGGAGGAGTCCAACTCCTCCTCCCCTGGCCGGCGCCCCAAGGAGGGCATTTCCCTCCTTGGTGGCAGCCCCTCCCTCCTATTGGAACCTATATATACTAGAGGATTTTGTCCTTTGAGACATACAAGTTTTGGAGCCTCCTCTAGTTCTTCTAGTTCTAGTTCTACTTGGTCCTAGTTGACTAATTAGAGCTAGGCTAATCCTCTTGTCCTGATAATTAGAAGCCCTGTGTGGTTCTAATCTCCTCCCTCTAATTCTCCGGCGATGATTAACTTTGGACGATGAAGCGCCGCCGGATCGTAAAGGCAGCACACTTGCAACGAGTAAAGAGGCCGTGATTTGTGGAATTGTTAAAACTGGTTAACCACATAACTAATTTTTTTTCCAAAACCAATTAGAGGACGTCTAACTTGGTTTTGAGGGTATGCATATCATGTGGTATAGTCTTCCTCATGATAATGAGTTTATGTATGTGATGAATGTTAAGTGGCCTACGCATCATGGCATGCTGGCTGGTCCATGATATTGCCACGTTAATGTATATATCGTAGATCTAGCTACATGTTATAGGTGATGATGGCAAAATGTACACGAAGGACCTCAATGTGGAGAAGGTGTACATAGCGCGGGACGAGGAGCTATAATTTTGTGCCACGACAACGTATCTGAAATTACCACCACAACAACATTTTTGAAACGGGTGCCACAAAACGAAATATTGGCCATCATGACGCTTCAACTTTAGATTGAAGACGTGCACAGAGGATCCCTGGCGCCCAGGGCTATACCATATCATGCTTTTATAAATTGCCCGAGATGTTTATCCCTTTGTTGTTTGCACCCTTTGATTGCACAATAGTCAATTATTAGGGTGATCTCTCACAGTAAATATCAAGTTAAAAGGTGCTCTTACCAGTGTTGAAACCGTCTACGGCATTCTAGCATCCCAGAGTTCATCATGTCCACGGAGATGGTCAGACCATGTGTGCACAAAGCACTCGGTTATCTTGAAGTTCTAGTAGAATCATTCTGAGCTCGGAGCACAAAGCATCGAAATATGAACAAGAGTCATATGGTGATATGATCAACAATCGTTTGCCCACTGGTCAAAATCCTCGTCATCAGTGATGTCCACATCAATGCCTGAGAACTAGATTCGGATCTTGAATCACTCACTATCAATTTTGAGAGATATTGATTTGAGTGGGAGCACAATTATTAAGTTTAATTACTAGTGCAAATTAATTATGAATCATGTATGTGTGTAGCTTGCATTATAGTTGTAGAATTATGGCTCACAGTTCCACCTTCGGTATTGAAATTGATTAGCTATTATTTATCTAGTTGAATCTTTATGTGGACCGTCCAAGAATGATTTTGTCCTACTGCATGCTTACAATACTCTCTTGCTAATGCTATGTATGATGAGACACACGTCCTTCGATCCAAAAGTTATAATTGCATTACGGTTTGCTTGCTTCCGAGAAACCTGAACTTCAAAAATGTTTGGGATAGTTATGTGATATTCTTGGAACTGAAAATTATTTAACAAAACAAAAAAATACAAAAATATATGTGATAAGTGAAGAAGTGTTTTGTTTGCCAGATCTAGTGAAGTGTTCAACTATGTCTGAGACCGAAATGCATAAGATCCAATTCTCAGAACTTAAAGAGAAAGAACAAAATCAAAGTATGTAATGAGACTTACATACCTAGGGAAGTTCGGGGCTCACTCCACTCTTAAAAGTTTAGATGATTCTTATGTTGAGTGGGAGAAATATTGAAAGTAAAACTATAAGAAGTTTAGAGGCTGAAGAAAAGAAGACAGGAATGTCCAGCTCGGGTATGAATGGCATACAAGTTATAAGATGTAGAGAAAGCCGGTCAAGTAAAGTGTGATTGTTGATAATTGTGATTAAATTGCTAAACACTAAATTCGTCGGGAATTGTGGTTAAAAGTTGATCACAAGGATACCGACTAGATTGCATGTTGTTGCAAGTCAATGCAAGAATTACTACGGCCTAATGACCAACAAATAAATGAGGTTAAAATATGTGTTGAAAATTTTGTAATAGTTATGATACTTTTTCATGAACGTATTACCTCTGACTTTATTGTCATAATTCATTTTAGAGTTTGTACACTCTAGCCCATTGCATAGAAGTCGCAAGGAGGTTGTTCATGAGAGAACAATAGTTGTTCAATGCAATGAACAAAAAGGGCCTAATAAGTCCCCAATCTATCTATAATTTTTTATTGTTCCATGCTATTATAGTATCAATCTTGGATGTTTTATATGCCATTATATATCATTTTTGGGTCCTAACCTATTAACTTAGTGCCAAGTGTCAGTTGCTGTTTTTTCCCTCTTTTTGGTTTTCTAGGAAATCAATACCAAACGAAGTCCAAATGATACGATATTTTTTGACGATTTTTTTGGACATAAGAAACACTGGAAGCTTCGAGAGGAGACTAGAAGACAAAGAAGTGGCCCACAAGCCACCAGGGTGTGCCCGGGGGGAAGGTAGGTGCGCCCTGGTGCCTCATGGGCCCCTCATTCCCCTGTTTGACCTAATTCCAGCTCCATAAATTCTCTAAAATTGGGAAACCAACAGAGAGCCACCCGAAACCCTTTCTCCACCGCCGCAAGCTTCCGTTCTTGAGAGATCCCATCTGGGGGGCTTTTCCAGCACTCTGCCGGTGGGGGAATCAACCACGGAGGGGCTCTACATCAACCTTGTTGCCCCTCTGATGATGTGTGAGTAGTTTACCACAGACCTATGAGTCCATAGCTAGTAGCTAGATGGCTTCTTCTCTCTCTTTGATATTCAATAAAATGTTCTCTGTGATGTTCTTGGATAGGGGTGGAATTCGAGCCAAGTCGAGCCAGCTAGATTTGACTCGCTAAAGCTCATTTCATTAACAAGCTAGCTCGACTCGACTCGTTACTATAACAAGCTCAAATCCAAGATTGGCTCAACTCATATAACTCGCGAGCTGACTCGTTAGCTTGTTAACCTCGTTAAAGATATGTACATAAAAACTTACAAATATGATAAAAAGATTATCTAGGAATTTAAAATGTACATATATGGTCATGTACACATGTGAATCTCCTCGTGGCTGGGCCTTGAGCTGGGACACAAGGTGTTTAGTGGTTGTTATTTACTACCCTAAAAACAATCTTTTTTACCGAACCTAACGAGTTACACGAGTACTCATGAGATCGACTCGTTTAACTCGGTCTATAAACGATCTTAAACTAAAGCTCGGCTTGAATCATTATTGTTCGAGTTCGAGTCGATTCGAGCCGAGTCACGAGCTACTCCTTCAGCTTGCGAGCTTTGAGCTTTTTTCAAGCCCTATTCTTGGAGATCTATTCGATGTAATCCTTTCTGCGGTGTGTTTGTTGGGATCCGATGAACTGTGATTTATGATCAGATTGTCTATGAATATTATTTGAGTCTTCTGTGAACTCTTTTATGCATGATTATTATAGTTTTTTTTTACTTTTTCTCCGATCTATTGATTTGGTTTGGCCAACTAGATTGATTTTTCTTGCAATCAGAGAGGTGCTTTGTGATGGGGTCGATCTTGCGGTGCTCAATCCCAGTGGTAGAAGGGGACATGACATGTATTTGTATCGTTGACATTAAGGATAAAAAAGATGGGATTTATTCATATTGATTGAGTTTACTTTGTCTACGTCATGTCACCTTGCTTAAGGCGTTACTCCTTTTTTATGAACTTAATACTCTAGATGCATGCTGGATAGCGGTCGATGTGTGGAGTAATAGTAGTAGATGCAGGCAGGAGCCGGCCTACTTATCTTGGACATAATGCCTATATACATGATCATTACCTTAGATATTGTCATGATTATTCGCTTTTCTATCAATTGCCCAACAGTAATTTGTTTACCCACCATATGCTATCTTCAAGAGAGAAGCCTCTAGTGAAAACTATGGCCCTCGGGTCTATCTAATCATGTATTAAAATCCAAAAATATATTGTTTCTCTTATATTTATTTTATTTTATTTTGTGTTTTCATTTACCTATCCATCACTACAAGATTTGATCATTGCAATTAACCGCCAAGGGATTGACAACCCCTTGTTTGCGTTGGGTGCAAGTATTTGTTATTTTGTGTGTAGTTACTGCTAACGAGTTGTTGCGTGGTTCTCGTACTGGATTGATAACCTTTATTCTTAATAGGGGGAATACTTATCTCCATTGTACTACATCATCCTCTTCTCTTCGGGGAAATCTCAACGCAACTCACAAGTAGCAGGAAGAATTTCTAGCACCGTTGCCGGGGAGACATCACGAACATCTATCAAGTACCTTCAGATTAACTTCCATGTACTTGTAATTTACATTATTTGCCATTTGCCTCTCGTTTTCGTCTTCCCCACTTCTAAAATGTTTTCACAAAAATATATTTTCTCTCGTTTGTCTTTTTACTCATTTGCTTGTTTGCATGCTTTGTCGCAATATCTCTAGAAAATTATCATAATATCTCTTATCGTAAAAGGTTGTCCAAAATCAAGAAAAATATTAAGGACTTCATGCCTACACAATTCGAGCACAACAAGTTTTTTTTACTGAAGAGCTTAGAGAACACTCTACCTTATTAGACACTATTAGTAAACAACTCAATGATGTTAATAAAGAAGTTGCTAGTCTCCAGTCTCAATTCGCCCTCACTGAAAATTTTCTAGGGAAAATTTCTGATGCATAAACTACACAAGTAAGCCAAATGGCTGCTAAGCCAAAATCTTTCGCACCTAATCAAGATGAAGGTATTAAAATTATTGGTGTTACACTGATTGAGTCTTTGTTTAGCAATATAAAACTTGATGAAAAGGGGACTGGAGAAGAGTCAACTTTAGCTAGAAGGAGTCCAAATTGTTTGGAGGGTGATGATCTTAACGAAAAAATTGATAAAAGTGGGCTTGGAGAGGTCAAAACAATAAAAAGTGATGTGCCCACTACTTGGGATTTCAAGGACTTTAATTATAATAGTTGTTCTTTAATTGAGTGTATTTCTGATACGTCCATTTTGCATCATGCTTTTATATCAATATTTATTGCATTATGGGCTATTATTACACATTATATATCAATACTTATGGCTATTCTCCCTTATTTTATAAGGTTTACCATGAAGAGGGGGAATGCCGGCAGCTGGAATTCTGGTTGGAAAAGGAGCAAACATTGAAAACCTATTCTGCACTCCTCCAAAAATCCTAAAACTCCAAGGAACTTATTTTTGGAATTAACAAGAATTATTGAGCGGAAGAAACACCTGAGGGGGCCCACACCCTGGCCAGGAGGGTGGGGGGCGCGCCCATCCCTACTGGGCGCGCCCCCTGTCTCCTCGGCCCCCTGGTGGCCCTCCGGTGTCCATCTTCTGCTATATAAAGGCTTTTACCCTAGAAAAAATCGTGGGCAAGCTTACGGGATGAAACTCCGCCGCCACAAGGCGGAACCTTGGCGGAACCAATCTAGAGCTCCGACAGAGCTGTTTTGCCGGGGACACTTCCCTCCGGGAGGGTGAAATCATCACCATCGTCATCACCAGCGATCCTCTCACCAATAGGGGGTCAATCTCCATCAACATCTTCACCAGCACCATCTCCTCTCAAAACCCTAGTTCATCCCTTGTATCCAATCTTGTATCAAAACCACAAATTGGTACATGTGGGTTGCTAGTAGTGTTGATTACTCCTTGTAGTTGATGCTAATTGGTTTACTTGGTGGAAGATCATATGTTCAGATCCTTAATGCATATTATTACTCCTCTGATTATGAACATGAATATGCTTTGTGAGTAGTTACGTTTGTTCCTGAGGACATGGGTGAAGTCTTGCTATTAGTAGTCATGTGAATTTGGTATTCGTTCGATATTTTGATGAGATGTATGTTGTCTTTCTTCTAGTGGTGTTATGTGAACGTCGACTACATGATACTTCACGATTATTTGGTCCTAGAGGAAGGCATTGGGAATTAATAAGTAGATGATGGGTTGCTAGAGTGATAGAAGCTTAAAGCCTAGTTTATGTGTTGCTTCGTTAGGGGCTGATTTGGATCCATATGTTTAAGGCTGTGGTTAGGTTTACCTTAATACTTCTTTTGTAGTTGCGGATTCTTGCAATAGGGGTTAATCATAAGTGGGATGCTTGTCCAAGTAAGGGCAGTACCCAAGCACCGGTCCACCCACATATCAAATTATCAAAGTACCGAACGCGAATCATATGAGCGTGATGAAAACTAGCTTGACGATAATTCCCATGTGTCCTCGGGAGCTCTTTTCTCATTATAAGAAATTGTCCAGGCTTATCCTTTGATACAAAAAGGATTGAGCCACCTTGATGCACTTTATTTACTTTCATTGCTTGTTACTCATTACAATTTATCTTCTCACAAAACTATCGGTTACCTACAATTTCAGTGCTTGCAGAGAAAACCTTACTGAAAACCGCTTATCATTTCCTTCTGCTCCTCGTTGGGTTCGACACTCTTACTTATCGAAAGGACTACGATAGATCCCCTACACTTGTGGGTCATCAAGAATCTTTTCTGGCGCCGTTGCCGGGGAGTGTAGCGCTTTTGGTGAGTGGAACTTGGTAAGGAAACATTTATATAGTGTGCTGAAATTTTTTGTTACTTGTCACTATGGAAACTAATCCTTTGAGGGGCTTGTTCGGGGTATCTTCACCCCGACCAGAAGAGCAAAGAGTTGCTCCTCAACCTAATGAACTTTTTGAAAATATATACTTTGAGATTCCTTCGGGTATGATAGAGAAACTGCTAGCTAATCCATTTGCAGGAGATGGAACATTGCATCCTGATTTACACCTTATCTTTTGGATGAAGTTTGTGGATTATTTAAGCTTGCAGGTATTCCCGATGATGTTGTCAAAAGGAAGGTCTTCCCTTTATCTTTGAAGGGAGATGCATTGACATGGTATAGGTTATGTGATGATACGGGATCTTGGAATTATAAACGATTGAAGTTGGAATTTCACCAGAAGTTCTATCCTATGCATCTTGTTCATCGTGATCGTAATTACATATATAATTTCTGGCCTCGTGAAGGAGAAAGCATCACTCAAGCTTGGGGGAGGCTTAAGTCAATGTTATATTCATGCCCCAATTATGAGCTCTCTAGAGAAATGATTATTCAAAAAATTTATGCTTGTCTTTCTCTCAATGATCGCAACATGCTTGATACTTCATGTGCTGGTTCTTATATGCTGAAGACTATTGAATTCAAATGGGACTTATTGGAAAGAATTAAACGCAACTATGAAGATTGGGGTTCCGACGATGGTAAGGAGTCAGGTATGACACCTAAGTTTGATTGTGTTAAATCTTTTATGGATACTGATGCTTTTCGTGGATTTAGCGCTAAATATGGACTTGACTCTGAGATAGTAGCTTCTTTCTGTGAATCTTTTGCTACTCACGTTGATCTCCCTAAGGAGAAGTGGTTTAAATATAATCCTCTCGTTGAAGTAAAAGTAGTTGCACCTATTACAGTTGAAGAAAAGACTGTCACCTATAGTGATCCTATTGTTCCTACTACTTATGTTGAGAAACCTCCTTTTCCTGTTAGGATAAAGGATCATGCTAAAACTTCGAATGTTGTTTGTAAGAGTAATACTAGGACTTATACACCTCCTGAGCATATCAAAGTTGAACCTAATATTGCTATGGTTAAAGATCTCCTGGATGATGATTTAGATGGGCATGTTATTTATTTCTGTGGTGAGACTGCTAATATTGTTAGACCAGATACTAAGATACATAGACCTGTGGTAGGCATGCCTGTTATTTCTGTTAAAATAGGAGATCATTGTTATCATGGCTTATGTGATATGGGTGCTAGTGCTAGTGCAATACCCTATGACTTATATAAAGAAATTATGCATGACATTGCACCCGTTGAATTGGAAGGTATTGATGTTACTATCAAACTTGCCAATAGAGATACTATTTCACCAATTGGGATTGTTAGAGATGTTGAAGTCTTGTGTGGGAAGGTTAAATACCCTGCTGATTTTCTTGTTGTTAGTTCTCCACAAGATGACTTTTGTCCCATTATTTTTGGTAGACCCTTCTTGAATACAGTTAATGCTAGGATTGATTGTGAAAAGGATACTGTCACAATAGGCTTAGAGGGTATGTCTCATGAGTTTAATTTTGCTAAGTTTCATAGACAACCTCGTGATAGAGAATCACCTAGTAAGGATGAGATTATTGGTATTGCTTCTATTTCCGTGCCTCCTACTGATCCGTTAGAACAATATTTGCTAGACCATGAAAATGATATGTTTATGAAGGAAAGAAGGGAAATAGATAAAGTGTTCCTTCAACAGGAACCTATTCTGAAACATAACCTTCCCGTTGAAATTCTAGGGGGTCCCCCTCCACCCAAGGGTGATCCCATGTTTGAGCTGAAACCATTACATGATAATCTTAAGTATGCTTATCTTGATGAAAAGAAAATATATCCTGTTATTATTAGTGCTAACCTTTCAGAACAAGAAGAAGAAAGATTATTGAAAACTCTGAAGAAGCACAGTGCTGCTATCGGATATACTCTGGATGATCTTAAGGGCATTAGTCCCACCTTATGCCAACACAAAATTAAATTGGAGTAAGGTGCGAAACCAGTTAGAGATCCTCAACGACGATTGAATCCCAAGATGAAAGAAGTGGTAAGAAAGGAGATACTAAAGCTCCTTGAGGATGGTATAATTTATCCCGTTGCTGATAGTGATTGGGTAAGCCCTGTCCATTGTGTTCCTAAAAATGGAGGTATTATTGTCGTTCCTAATGATAAAGATGAATTGATCCCGCAAAGAATTATTACAGGTTATAGGATGGTAATTTATTTTCGTAAATTAAATAAAGCTACCAAGAAAGATCATTACCCTTTACCTTTTATTGATCAAATGCTAGAAAGACTATCCAAACACACACATTTCTGCTTTCTAGATGGTTATTCTGGTTTCTCTCAAATACCTGTGTCAACGGGGGATCAATCAAAAACTACTTTTACTTGCCCTTTCGGTACTTTTGCTTATAGACGTCTGCCTTTTGGTTTATGTAATGCACCTGCTACCTTTCAAAGATGCATGATGGCTATATTCTCTGACTTTTGTGAAAAGATTTGTGAGGTATTCATTGATGATTTCTCCGTTTATGGATCCTCCTTTGATGATTGCTTGAGCAACCTTGATCGAGTTTTGCAAAGATCCAAAGACACTAGTCTCGTCTTGAATTGGGAAAAGTGCCACTTTATGGTTAATGAAGGCATTGTCTTGGGGCACAACATCTCCGAGAGAGGGATTGAAGTTGATAAAGCTAAAGTTGATGCTATTGAAAAGATGCCATCTCCCAAGGACATAAAAGGTATAAGAAGTTTCCTTGGTCATGCCGGTTTTTATAGGAGGTTCATTAAGGACTTTTCTAAAATCTCTAGGCCTCTGACTAATTTATTGCAAAAAGATATTCCTTTTGTCTTTGACGATGATTGTGTAGAAGCATTTCAAATACTTAAGAAAGCTTTGATCACCGCACCTATTGTTCAGCCACCTGATTGGAATTTACCCTTTGAAATTATGTGTGATGCTAGTGATTATGCTATAGGTGTTGTTCTAGGGCAAAGAGTTGATAAGAAATTGAATGTTATCCAGTATGCTAGTAAGAATCTTGATACTGCCCAGAGAAATTATGCTACTACTGAAAAAGAGTTCTTAGCAGTTGTGTTTGCATGTGATAAGTTTAGACCTTATATTGTTGATTCCAAAGTTACTATTCACACTGATCATGCTGCTATTAAATATCTTATGGAAAATAAAGATGCTAAGCCTAGACTCATTAGATGGGTTCTCTTGCTCCAAGAATTTGATTTGCATATTATTGATAGAAAGGGAGCTAAGAACCCTATTGCAGACAACTTGTCTAGGTTAGAGTATGTTCTTGATGACCCACTGCCTATTGACGATAGCTTTCCTAATGAACAATTAGCGGTCGTTAATGCTTCTCGTACTACTCCTTGGTATGCTGATTATGCTAATTACATTGTTGCTAAATTTATACAACCTAGTTTCACATACCAGCAAAAGAAAAAGTTCTTTTATGATTTAAGACATTACTTCTGGGATGACCCACACCTTTATAAGGAAGGAGTAGATGGTGTTATTAGATGATGTTTATCTGAGCATGAACAGGAACATATCCTATGCAAGTGTCACTCTGAATCATATGGAGGACACCACGCTGGAGATAGAACTGCACACAAGGTATTGCAATCCGATTTTTATTGGCCTACTCTCTTCAAAGATGCTTGCAAGTTTGTCTTATCTTGTGATGAATGTCAAAGAATTGGTAATATTAGTAGACGTCAAGAAATGCCTATGAATTATTCTCATGTTATTGAACCATTTGATGTTTGTGGCTTTGATTATATGGGACCTTTTCCTGCCTCTAATGGTTACACACATATTTTAGTTGTTGTTGATTACGTTACTAAGTGGGTAGAAGCTATTCCAACTAGTAGTGCTGATCATAACACTTCTATTAAAATGCTTAAAGAAGTTATTTTTCTGAGGTTTGGAGTCCCTAGATATCTTATGACTAATGGTGGTTCACATTTTATTCATGGTGCTTTCCTTAAGATGCTTGCTAAGTATGATGTTAATCATAGAATCACATCTCCTTATCATCTGTAGTCTAGTGGTCAAGTAGAGTTGAGCAATAGAGATCTCAAATTAATTTTACAAAAGACTATCAATAGACCTAGAAAGAATTGGTCCAAGAAACTTGATGATGCATTATGGGCCTATAGAACTGCATACAAAAATCCTATGGGTATGTCTCCATATAATATGGTTTATGGAAAAGCCTGTCATTTACCTCTAGAACTTGAACATAAAGCATATTGGGCTATCAAAGAGCTCAACTATGACTTCAAACTTGCCGGTGAGAAGAGGTTGTTTGATATTAGCTCACTTGATGAATGGAAAACCCAAGCCTATGAGAATGCCAAGCTATTCAAAGAAAAGTCAAATGCTGGCATGACAGAAGGATACAAAAGCGTGAGTTTAACGTAAGTGATTATGTGTTATTATTCAACTCTCGTTTAAGATTTTTTGCAGGAAAACTTCTCTCTAAATGGGAAGGTCCTTACGTTATCGAGGAGGTCTATCACTCTGGTGCCATAAAAATCAACAACTTCGAAGGCACAAGTCCGAGGGTGGTGAACGGTCAAAGAATTAAACATTATATCTCAGGTAACCATATCAATGTTGAAACTAATATTGTTGAAACCGTAACCCCGAAGGAATACATAAGAGACACTTTCCAGAACGTTCCAAACTCCGAACAGGAATAGGTATGTGGTATAGTAAGTAAACCGACTCCAAAATAATTCTAATGGCAATTTTCATCAGTTTTAGAATATTTAAGAATTTTAGGAAGAAAGAAGTAGTCCGGGAAGGACAGGAGGCCTCCACGAGGGTGGAGGGCGCGCCCACCCTTCCTGAGCACGCCCCCTGTCTCGTGGCCACCTCGTGTGCCTCCCGGACTCCATTTTCTTGCACGTTACGTATTTTGGTCGGTAAAAATTTGTTATATAATCTCGCGAAGGCTTTGACCACAGTAGCACGCAAATATCCTCTGTTTTTGTTTCGAGCCATTCTGTTACAGATTTAGAGCAATATGTCGTCTCAGGATTCGGAAGGAGAAAGCTATGTGGCTGATTACCTTGCAGACCCTAAGGTCTACGGGGAATTGGAGCATGATGGCTGGACCTCTGAAGAAGAGGAAGACTATGAACCTAAGGGAAAAGAGGAGACGAGTTTAGATAAAGACGAAGCCCCATTACCTCAGCCTGGGGACATGCATGTGGAGTTTAAAAAGTCAAGCCTCCCTGATTGAGCAAAGAAGCCAAAGATCGAGTTTATCCCTTTTCGTCTCTTGCAGGAAAATAAACAGGAATTGCGCAAAAGAGTATTAAGCCTTGAGCAGGAGATCGAGGACCTAAAAGAGCAAAATACTATACTCAAGCGTAAATTGAGGAAGAAGCCATCATCATCACCACCTCCATCACCTCCGAGGACATAATTACATGGGTATGGGCACTCCCCTTGGCAACTGCCAAGCTTGGGGGAGGTGCCCCGGTATCGTATCACCATCATACTCCTATCTTTACCGTTTTATTTAGTTTGATCCTTTTAGTATTATCTTGATCTAGTAGATTGAAGTTTTGATATCAAGTAGTTTTGAGTTTTGCTTTGTGATCTCTTTATGTATTCGAGTCCGTGAGCTATCTATAATAAAGATTAGTGTTGAGTCAAGGGCTTTGCTATCTTGCTATGATCTTGAGAAAGTAGAAAGAATAAAAGAGTTCATATTGATCTTATGGTTAGTGATGACTTCACACATAGAAAGTATGCGGCATAAAAGTTGTTGAGAGTTGATAAACGTAGTTTTGGTCATTGTTGCAATTAATAGGAAGTAATAAGGAAAGATAGGTTTCACATACAAATATATTATCTTGGACATCTTTTATGATTGTGAAGCACTCATTAAGTATGACATGCTAAAAGAGTTGATGTTGGACAAGGAAGACAACGTAATGGTTTATGTTTTCTCACATCTCAGTTAAAGTATATTGGCATTGACCTTCCAAACATGTTGAGCTTGCCTTTCCCCCTCATGCTAGCCAAATTCCTTGCACCAAGTAGAGATACTACTTGTGCTTCCAAATATCCTTAAACCCAGTTTTGCCATGAGAGTCCACCATACCTACCTATAGATTGAGTAAGATCCTTCAAGAAAGTTGTCATGTTGCAGGCAATAAAAAAAATTGCCCTCTAAATATGTATGACTTATTAGTGCAGAGAAAACAAGCTTTATACGATCTTGTTGTGGAAGCAATAAAAGCGACGAACTACATAATAAAGGTCCACATACAAGTGGCAATATAAAGTGATGTTCTTTTATATTAAGATTTCATGCATCCAACCCTAAACGCACATGACAACCTCTGCTTCCCTCTGCGAAGGGCCTATCTTTTACTTTATGTTTTTACTCTTTGCTTGAGTCAAGGTGATCTTCACCTTTTCCCTTTTTTCATTTTATCCTTTGGCAAGCTCCTCGTGTTTGAAAGATCATGATATATATATATCCAATTGGATGTAAGTTAGCATGGATTATTATTGTTGACATCACCTAAAGGTGAATACGTTGGGAGGCAACACAATAAGCCCCTATCTTTCTCAGTGTCCGGTTGAAACTCTATAACCACAAGTACCGCATGAGTGTTAGCAATTGTAGAAGACTACATGATAGTTGAGTGTGTGGACTTGCTGAAAAGCTCTATTCTTGACTCTTTCTGATGTTATGATAAATTGCAATTGCTTCAATGACTGAGATTGCAGTTTGCTAGCTCCCAATGAAGTTTCTGAACCATGCTTGACATTGTGAATTGATTGTTACTTGAGCATAAAAAATCATATGATAAAATCTATTTATGTTGCTGTTATAAGAATGATCATGATGCCCTCATGTCTGTATTTTATTTTTATCGACACCTCTATCTCTAAACATGTGGAAATATTTTTTGATTTCGGCTTCCGCTTGAGGACAAGCGATGTCTAAGCTTGGGGGAGTTGATACGTCCATTTTGCATCATGCTTTTATATCAATATTTATTGCATTATGGGTTGTTATTACACATTATATATCAATACTTATGGCTATTCTATCTTATTTTATAAGGTTTACCATGAAGAGGGGGAATGCTGGCAGCTGGAATTCTGGCTGGAAAAGGAGCAAACATTGGAAACCTATTCTGTACTGCTCCAAAAATCCTAAAACTCCACGGAACTTATTTTTGGAATTAATAAGAATTATTGAGCGGAAGAAACACTTGAGGGGGCCCACACCCTGGCCAGGAGGGTGGGGGGCGCGCCCACCCCTACTGGGTGCGCCCCTGTCTCCTAGGCCCCCTGGTGGCCCTCCGGTGTCCATCTTCTTCTATATGAAGGCTTTTACCTTGGAAAAAATCGTGGGTAAGCTTATGGGATGAAACTCCACCGCCACGAGGCGGAACCTTGGCGGAACCAATCTAGAGCTCCAGTAGAGCTGTTCTGCCGTGGACACTTCCCTCTGGGAGGGGGAAATCATCACCATCGTCATCACCAACGATCCTCTCATCAGGAAGGGGTCAATCTGCATCAACATCTTCACCAGCACCATCTCCTATCAAAACCCTAGTTCATCTCTTGTATCCAATCTTGTATCAAAACCACAAATTGGTACCTGTGGGTTGCTAGTAGTGTTGATTACTCCTTATTGTTGATGCTAATTGGTTTACTTGGTGGAAGATCATATGTTCAGATTCCTAATGCATATTATTACTCCTCTGATTATGAACATGAATATGCTTTGTGAGTAGTTTCGTTTGTTCCTGAGGACATGGGTGAAGTCTTGCTATTAGTAGTCATGTGAATTTGGTATTCGTTCGATATTTTGATGAGATGTATGTTGTCTTTCCTCTAGTGGTGTTATGTGAACGTCGACTACATGACACTTGACCATTATTTGGGCCTAGAGGAAGGCATTGGGAAGTAATAAGTAGGCGATGGGTTGCTAGAGTGACAGAAGCTTAAACCCTAGTTTATGTGTTGCTTCGTTAGGGGCTGATTTGGATCCATATGTTTAAGGCTGTGGTTAGGTTTACCTTAATACTTCTTTTGTAGTTGTGGATGCTTGTAATAGGGGTTAATCATAAGAGGGATGCTTGTCCAAGTAAGGGCAGTACCCAAGCACCGGTCCACCCACATATCAAATTATCAAAGTACCGAACGCGAATCATATGAGCGTGATGAAAACTAGCTTGACGATAATTCCTATGTGTCCTCGGGAGCTCTTTTCTCATTATAAGAAATTGTCCAGGCTTATCCTTTGCTACAAAAAGGATTGGGCCACCTTGGTGCACTTTATTTACTTTCACTGCTTGTTACTTGTTACAATTTATCTTATCACAAAACTATCTGTTACCTACAATTTCAGTGCTTGCAGAGAAAACCTTACTGAAAACCGCTTATCATTTCCTTCTGCTCCTCGTTGGATTCGACACTCTTACTTATCAAAAGGACTACGATAGATCCCCTACACTTGTGGATCATCAATTTCCTTATCGCAATCCATGCTAAATTCACCCAATGCTTACGAACAAAATGAGGCTTTTACTAAACATATTGTAGAAGCGATGATGAAAGCTTTAGAAGAAAAGCTAGAATTAGAGGTTTCAATACCTAGAAAATTATATGATGAGTGGAAACCGACCATTAAAATTAAAATTAAAAATTATGAGTGCAATGCTTTATGTGATTTGGTGCTAGCGTTTCCACAATACCAAAATCTCTATGTGATGTGCTAGGTTTTACCAATATGGATAAATGTTCACTTAATTTGCACTTATAAGAAACCTTGGGGTAGAATAAATGATGTTCTTATCCTTGCAAAAATGAATTATGTTCCCATTGATTTCGTTGTGCTTGATATTGATTGCAATCCATCTTTCCCCATAATACTTGGTAGACCGTCCTTATGTACCATAGGTGCTATCATTGATATGAAAGAAGGGAATATAATATTTCAGTTTCCATTAAAGAAGGGTATGGAGCACTTACCTAGAAAGAAAATTAATACACCATATGAATACATTATGAGGGCCACCTATGGAATTAATTCGAAAGATGAGAACACTTGAAACTATGCATTACGCCTAGCTACACGCGTAAAACAATAGCGCTAGTTTGGAGGCAACCCAATAGTTATCTTTATTTTTATTGTTTCTTTTTCTGTTTTTTGGTGTGCGCACAATTATGCTTCTGTTATGGTTGTGTTTTTGTGTTTAAATTAGTGTTTGTGCCAAGTAAATCCTTTGGGACGATTTGGACAATAGTTGATTTGATTCTATGAAAAACAGAAACTTTTGCACCCAGTAGCAGAATTCTCCAAATTCACTGGAACGTGCTTTTGACCTAAATTTTTTACACATGATTGATATACAAATTCCATGTTTTCCTAGTTTGTCAGATTTTTTAGTTACAGAAGTAAAGTCAATATACAAATTACTACAAACTGTTCCGTTTTTGATAAATTCTATTTTCGTTGCATTGTTTGCTTGTTTTGATGAATCTATTGATTGTATCAGGGGTATAAGCCATGTTGAAGTTAGAAAACATTAGGTATTATGCAATAAAATATTAATGGCTTCACAACATTACCTAAAGTTGGTGATTCGATTGTTATACTAACAGATCTCACGAGTTTTCTGTTGAGTTTTGTGTGCTGAAGTTTTCAAGTTTTGAGTGAGATCATGATGGATGAAGGAATAAGGAGTGGCAAGAGCCTAAGATTGGGGATGCCCGAGGCACCCCAAGGTAATATTCAAGGTCTCCCAAGCATCTAAGCTTGGGGATTCCCCAAAAGGCATCCCGTCTTTCTTCTACCAACTATCGGTAATATTACCTGGAGCTATATTTTTATTCATCACATGATATGAGTTTTGCTTGGAGCGTCGTGTATTATATGAGTCTTTGATTGGTTTCTTTTTTAGTTTGTCACAATCATATTTGATGGACACACCTATCTGAGAGGTACACACATTTTTTGTGATTTGTTAGAATACTCGTTGTGCTCTTATATCTTTTGAGCTAGGTAGTTGCTCTAGTACCTCACTTATATTTTTTAGAGCACGCCAGTGATTATATTTGAATAAATAGTTGCACTCTCATGCTTGACTTATATCATTTGAGAGTTGATAATACTAATGACAATATGCACAAGCTATGAATTTGGTCCTGATATGATGGATATTCAAGAAGGATATGATAAATACTTTCATGTAGATAACTGAATATGATAAGATTGATTCCTTGCAATAGTTTTGCGATATGAAGATGAAAATATGTGGGTTGTACTAGTGAGTAATTGTGGTTTAGTAAGAATATTGGTGTTAAGGTTTGTTTCTCCCTATGCATGCACGTAAAGTCAATAGTTATGCAACAAAGTTATATCCTACTAATCGTGCATTATTCAATGTTAGTTATTCTCAATGCATGTTTATGACTGTTTTCATTTTCAGGTTGGTCGCTTCTCAATCTATTTGCTAGCCTCCATTTGTGCTAAGTGGGAATGCTGCTTGTGCATCCAATTCCTTAAACCCATAGTTGTTCCATATGAGTCCACCATACCTACCTATATGCGGTATTTACATGTTGTCCCAAGTAAATTTGCATGCGCCAACTCTAATCATTTAAATAATTATCCGTTTTGTGTGCCCGTAGCGCTCATGGAGTGACATGGGGTGTCAATATCTTTCATGCTAGATGGGTTATTCTCACGATGAGTGTTTATTCACTTGTCATTTGATACGTCTCCAATGTATCTATAATTTTTTATTGCTACATGCTATTATATTTTCTATCCTGGGTGTTTTATATGCATTTATATGCTATTTTATATGATTTTTGGGACTAACCTATTAGCCTAGAACCCAGTGCCAGTTTCTGTTTTTTTTCTTGTTTTTGAGTTTTGCGGAAAAGGAATATCAACCGGAGTCCAATTGACTTGAAAATTTACGAAGAATATTTTTGGAAAATATAAAAAATACTGGAACGAAAAGTTATCGGAGAAGAGTCCCAAGGCCACCACAAGGGTGGAGGCCCCCCCTAGGGCGCACCCCCCGTCCTTGTCGTCACCTCGTGGGCCCCCTTGACTTGTCCCCGACGCCAACACTTCCTATAAATCCCAAAACCTCCAGAACAGAACCTAGATCGGGAGTTCTGCCGCCGCAAGCCTCTATAGCCACGAAAAAACAATCGGGAGCCCGTTCCGGCACCCTGCCAGAGGGGGAGACCATCACCGGTGGCCATCTTCATCATCCCGACACTCTCCATGATGAGGAGGGGGTAGTTCACCCTCGGGGCTAAGGGTATGTACCACTAGCTATGTGTTTGATCTCTCTCTCTCTTGTGTTCTTGATTTGGCATGATCTTGATGTACCGCGAGCTTTGTTACTATAGTTGAATCATATGGTGTTTCTCCCCCTCTACCTTCTTGTGATGAATTGAGTTTTATCTTTGAGGTTTCACTATTACCGGATTGAATACTATTATGGATTTGAGAACACTTGATGTATGTCTTGTGTGGGATACCCGTGGTGATAACAGGGTATTCTATTGATTCACTTGATGTATGTTTTGGCACTCAACTCGCGGATTCCCGAGGTGACATTGGGGTAAACTATGCATAGGGGTTGATGCACGTTTTCGTCCTTGTTTCTCCAGTAGAAATCTTGGGGCACTCTTTGAGGTTCTTTGTGTTGGATTGAATATTATAAATCTGAAGTTGTTTGATGCATATCATATAATTGACCCACAGATACTTGTGGTGACATTGGAGTATCTAGGTGACATTAGGGTTGATTGATGTGTGTCATATGGTGTTATTTTACTACGAACACTAGGGTTGTTCGTGACACTTATAGGAATAGCCCAACATATTGATCGGAAAGAATAACTTTGAGGTGGTTTCATACCCTACAAGCAATTTCATCTTATTTTCTCCGCAATAGGAACTTTGGAGTGACTTTTGTCGTATGTTGAGGGATTGTCATATGATCTAATTATGTTATCATTATCGAGAAAACTTGCACTAGTGAAAGTACGAACCCTAGGCCTTGTTTCTAAGCATTGCAATACCGTTTTGCTCACTTTTGTTACTAGTTACCTTGCTGTTTTTATATTTTCAGGTTACAAAACCTATATCTACCATCCATATTACACTTGTATCACCATCTCTTCACCGAACTAGTGCACCTATACAATTTACCATTGTATTGGGTGTGTTGGGGACACAAGAGACTCTTTGTTATTTGGTTGCAGGGTTGTTTGAGAGAGACCATCTTCATCCTATGCCTCCCACGGATTGATAAACCTTAGGTTATCCACTTGAGGGAAATTTGCTACTGTCCTATGATACGTCTCTGTCGTATCTATAATTTTTTTGATTGTTACATGCCAATATTCTTCAACTTTCATATACTTTTGGCAACTTTTTATACTATTTTTGGGACTAACATATTGATCCAGTGTCCAGTGCCAGTTCCTGTTTGTTGCATGTTTTATGTTTTGCAGAAACCCAATATCAAACGGAATCCAAACGGGATAAAAACAGACGGAGAATTATTTTGGAATATTTGGGATTTTTCAGAGGAAGAATCAACGCGAAACGGTGCCCGAGGTGGCCACAAGACAGGGGGCGCCCACCCCCCCTGGGCGTGCTTGGCACTCTCGTGGGCCACCTGTAAGGCGGTTGACGCTCTTCTTTTGCCGAAAGAAAGCTAATTTTATGAGAAAAATCTGGGCGAAATATTCACCCCAATCGGAGTTACGGATCTCAGGATATAAAAGAAACAGTGAAGGGGCAGAATCTGGGAACGCAGAAACAGAGAGATAGATCCAATCTCGGAGGGGCTCTCGCCCCTCCCACGCCATGGGAGCCAAGGACCAGAGGGGAAACCCTTCTCCCATCTAGGGAGAAGGTCAAGGAAGAATAAGAATAAGGGGGGCTCTCTCCCCCTTGCTTCCGGTGGCGCCGGAACGCCGCCGGGGTCCGTCATCATCACCGCGATCTTCCCCAACACCTCTGCCATCTTCACCAACATATCCATCACCTTCCCCCATCTATCTACAGCGGTCCACTCTCCCACAACCCTCTGTACCCTCTACTTGAACATGGTGCTTTATGCTTCATATTATTATTCAATGATGTGTTGCCATCCTATGATGTCTGAGTAGATTTTCATTGTCCTATTGGTGGTTGATGAATTGCTATGATTGATTTAATTTGCTTGTGGTTATGTTGCTGTGCTTTGGTGCCCATCATATGAGCGCGCGCGTGGATCACACCATAGGGTTAGTTGTATGTTGATAGGACTATGTATTGGAGGGCTAGAGTGACAGAAGCTTCAACCTAGCATAGAAATTGATGCATACGGGATTGAAGGGGGACCAATATATCTTAATGCTATGGTTGGGTTTTACCTTAATGAACGTTAGTAGTTGCGGATGCTTGCTAATAGTTCCAATCATAAGTGCATAGAATTCTAAGTCAGGGATGACATGCTAGCAGTGGCCTCTCCCACATAAAACTTGCTATCGGTCTAGTAAAGTAGTCAATTTCTTAGGGAAAATTCCACAACTCCTACCACCACTTCTCCACACTCGCTATATTTACATTGCTTCTTTATCTAAACTGCCCCTATTTTCTATTTACGCGTTCTTTACTTTCTTACAAAACTATCCAACAACACCTACAAAGTACTTCTAGTTTCATACTTGTTCTAGGTAAAGCGAACGCCAAGCGTGCGTAGAGTTGTATCAGTGGTCGATAGAACTTGAGGGAATAGTTATTCTACCTTTAGCTCCTCGTTGGGTTCGACACTCTTACTTATCGAAAACTGTTGCGATCCCCTGCACTTGTGGGTTATCATCCTACAAAACTCTGCACTTGGAGGCCCAACACGAGTCTACAAGAAGAAGGTTGCGTAGTAGATATCA
Source organism: Triticum dicoccoides (assembly GCF_002162155.2). Classification (NCBI taxonomy): domain Eukaryota; kingdom Viridiplantae; phylum Streptophyta; class Magnoliopsida; order Poales; family Poaceae; genus Triticum; species Triticum dicoccoides. Next base: position 689,546,007 of record NC_041385.1, on the reverse strand, counting down.
AGCTCTTTGCTGCGGCCATTACCGGGGAGGTTAGTGCTTGAAGGTATATCTTTAGATCTTGCAATCGAATCTTTTAGTTTCTTGTTTTATCACTATTTTAGTCTATAAAAGAAAACTACAAAAATAATGGAATTGAGGTTGCCTCATATGTTTCATGTTTTTAATATCTTTCGTGAAAATGATGGAAAGGAAAATTGTGCTCAGGTGTTAAAAGAAGAATGCATTAAAATGTTTGGCACTAAATATTGGAATGACGAGCATGATTGCAATGTTGTTAGTATGAACTCTTTGAATATCCATAGTACTAATGATGATTGCACTAGTCATGATGAAAATGTTTCTTATAAGCATGTCAACTTTTGTGGAGTGCATAGAGTTTGCAGTTACATACCGAAAATGGAAGATAGATTTTGGAAGAGGCGTAAGTATTTAGAAACGAAATGGTTGCAAGAGCGTCTAGATGTTTGTGCTGAAAAATTTAATTTTTTCGCCATCCTTATGAACTTTGTAATGAACATGGTCATTAAATCTCGAATGCAAATTGTTTCATGATCGAATCGTATCCAAAAGTTGTGATGACTTGATTTCCCTTGCACATCATAATGAACTTAGTTTGCTTCTGGGATATGAAGAAATGAAACATATGACTAAGGGTATTCCAGAATATAACCTTAAGAGATTTCTTGATTTTGATCTAGAGGAAATTTATATGTATTGTGCGGTAAATTGCATTGAGAATCCTTATATTGCCAATTACTTAAAGACAAGAAAACAAATAGAAGATGAAGATAATACTAATGAAGGGAAGAGGTTTCCCAATATCCTCCTATTTTTTCTTATGATGAATCAGGTAACAAGGAGGAGCTTTTTATCAACCAATCATCAATAAGGAGCTCCAGAAAGGTGATTAAACCCACACATGATCTTAAGAAGAAAAAGAAAAGACGGAGAAGCAAAGGTAGAAAGGTATCTGTCCCAAATGATGTTGCTCCTATTATTGTTATGCCTCATGAGAGTGAATCAAAAATGAATGTGGATGATGATATTAATTCTTTGCCTTATGGTACTATGTCCGAAGAAATTATTGAGGATGATTTCGTTATGCCTATTACTCTTTGTGATGATTATGATTCGGAAAGTAATGGTACTTTTTGTAATCTTGAGAATCTTTTTGGCACCAATTTAGAAGCTTGTGATGAAAATAATTGTTATACTATTGGTGCTATTCATATTATTAATGATAAGAGTGATTATGCTTATGATATGCAAAGCCACAAGGTTGGTGATGCTATGTTTTATGAGAGTAACATGTTTGAGAATTTATTTGCTGCAATTAATGTTTGTCTCAAACTTGGGGATGCTATTTTTAATGAAGATGATATTTTTAGTCCTCCAAGTTTTGATGAGCAAATTTATTATGATGATAGAATGCCTCCTATTTATGATGATTGCAATATTTATGGAAGTGGGTTTGGAAGAGTGTCAACTTTAGGAAGTAGTGATCCCACTATTTTGGAGGGTGTTGAATCTTATGGTAAAAGTGGATTTGGAGAGGTCATGACTTTATTTAGTAATGATTACACTATCTTGGAAGAGGTTTCAATTGATTATGATGAGAACAAAGTTGCTACTTATGATGATTATTGTGATGACACTTATGTTATAAAAAGTAGTGATGCTTATATTTATAAAGCTTGTCATAATTATGATTACCCTTTTTCTGAACGTTATTCTTTTAATGTGGAAACAATTTATAGTATTCAAGTTTCTTATGATACTCTCATTATTCAGAATGAGAAGAGTTTTGCTTATGTGGAGAGTAGTAAAATTTCTATGCATATGGATCATGAAAGTAATGCTTTATGTGATGGTTATATTGTTGAATTCATTCATGATGCCACTAAAAATTATTATGAGAGAGGAACACATGCTTTTACATATCTCAATAATATCAAGTTCCCTCTTTATGTGTTGAAAATTTTGAAGTCATGCTTGTTTTGCCTTCCTATGCTAGTTGATTCTTGTTCCCACAAGTTATTTGCTCACAAAATCCCTATGCATAGGAAGTGGGTTAGACTTAAATGTGCTAGTCATATTCTTCATGATGCTCCCACTATGTTCTTTTATGTGATCATCATTGATATCATCATACCTAGCTAGAAAGGCATTAAAGAAAAGCGCTTGTTGGGAGACGACCCAACATTTACCCCTACAGTTTTTGTGTGTACGCATGATTAAGCTACTGTAGTAATCATGTTTTATAACTTTTTTTCAATAAAGTTCCAATTAAGACCTTTGGGATGGTCTATGGTGATAGTTGATTTGATCTTGCTGAAAAACAGATACTTTTGCGCATAGTAAAATAATTTTAAAAAATCACAGATGTGTGATTTTGATCTGAATTTGTTTACACAAGATTGATACACAAATTACCCAGGTTGTTCTAATTTTTTAGAATTTTTGGAATTACAGAAGTATACTAAGTTTCCTGATTACTACAGATTGTTCTGTTTTAAACATATTGTGTTTTCTATGTGTTGTTTGCTTATTTTGATGAATCTATGAGTAGTATCGGAGGGTATCAACCATGGAGAAGTTGGAATACAGTAGATATAACATCAATATGAATTTAAAATGAGTTCACAACAGTACCTAAGTGGTGATTTATTTTCTTATACTAACGGAGCTCATAAGATTTTCTGTTGAGTTTTGTGTTGTGAAGTTTTCAAGTTTTGGGTGGAGTTTTGATGGACTAAGGAATAAGGAGTGGCAAGAGCCTAATCTTGGGGATGCCCAAGGCACCCCAAGGTAATATTCAAGGAATACCCGAGCAACTAAGCTTGGGGATGCCCCGGATGGCATCCCCTCTTTCGTCTTCGTTCATCGGTAACCTTACTTGGAGCTATATTTTTATTCACCGCATGATATGTGTTTTGCTTGGAGCGTCATTTTATTTTATTTATATTTGCTTGCTGTTATTTAGAACAAGGTTTTGTATCTTCTATTTCAATAAAAGTGTCAATGATAGCCTTCACCATGCACAATTTGCAAGTATATGAGTTGTTGTTTCAAAACAGAAAGTTTGTCGCTATTGCAAAAATTCCCTAGAAAAGTTAGAATGTGATAAAATGTTAAAAAATTTCAGAATAAGATATGATAAATTCTCTACAGTGTGGTAAATTTTCAGAATTTTTTGAGTTAAATAAGTATGATTCCTCTTGCATTCTTTACATATTGTTCTGTTTAGACAGATTGCTGTTATGTTTGCATATGTTTGCTTGTTTAATGATTCTATTTGAGGATAGGAGTGTTAAATATGCAGAGGCATTTAGTAGGTAATATCAAATAATAATTCTAATGATTTTCTACAGTAGAGAATGATAAGGTTTTGCATTGGTTTATACTAACTTATCTCATGAGTCCTTGTTGTGTTTTGTGTGCACACCCGTCTGCACAAGCTGCTTAGTGAGCGCATGGAAGTCGCCGCTCCTACGGCCCGGTCTATTCCAATAACTCTGGAGCAAATCATACTATATTGTCAGCCTCCGCCTACATTGGATGGCTCAATGGAACGGTGCACAAGTCGCTGCCACTGTGGTTTGGTTAACTTCAACAACCAGCTAGGATGAACCACTGGCCGGATTAATGACACAAATCATACGGGATCATTTATAACCCGCCATGGTCGAGCTCAAGATTCCATGGATTAACATTGCGGTTATCAACGCCAAGGATATACAATGAGTGTTGCGGAGATCATCAACTCGCCACCTTGTTTCCAGCTCCAACATATTCAGCGTTCCGCTGTTCAACTATATGCTGGTTTATATCACAGTTAAGTATGGAGAATCTCAAGCCAACTCCTCGAGTTGTCTTAAGACTCGGGGGCTACATAGACATGACTTAGCAAATTTTGTCAGTTTCAGCAAATTCAAGAACCCCGGGTCATTGGAGGGAGAATAACCTGGTCCCGGAGGCTACTATTGTATTGGTGAAAATTTAAAGGCTATCAGAAAATTTCCGGCCTAAAAAGTGCCTGGTAATTAAAAAACCCGGCTCAATGGAAGAGTTTCGGGTTATTAGAAAAAGATTTTGGTTTAAAATCCGGTTTAAGGGAAATCTGTCTCTCGCAAAGTTTTGAGCTCTCAATATCCGGTTCAACATCCGGTTCAGGAGGAGGCCATCTCTCGCAAGTTCGAGTTATCAGAAAACTTAAAGGTTGCCAAAGAGAACTTGCTGCCATGATGCGTGTTTCAAACATGGGTATCCTGCCTTTTGGGCTTATCATATTATATCAATATAATAAAGCCGGCATCCCTGATAATTCAAGGCCTCCGTCGTTTCATTTCTGAGTATCCGAGTCTTTATTATTTGTTCATAAGGTCACTTGGGGGCTTCCAACCCACCAGGTTTAGCTTTCATACCCTCTTGACCAGGCGTGGACGCCGAATCCCGAGTTTGTCCTACCTATTTGCACAATGCTACTTCGCCAGGTAATCCCGAGTGACCCGTCGTACTCTTAACAGACAATCTTTTTCAAGACCTTGAACTCGTTAAGGTTAACACATCGTTTTGTCACGTGAGGGCTGGCTTATGGTGAGCAAGGATTAACTCTAAGGCTGTGCGGCCTATGAAAGCAGTTGAATTGTTTCTTCTGAATATTTTGGATTTGTATCTTTTAAGGATTTTTTCTAATCAAGTGCATTTTTTATGACTTGGTCCATGCAACCCTGATTATGTGACTCATATTTGAGCATTTTTGGGTTTGGTAACCCGCCCTGATAGTGGACTTTAGGTCGCCAGGATATTTTTGCCTTGAGCAATTAAGATCATGATATTTCATGACTCCGGGTTGATACCCGCTACGGATATTAATTATCAAGATGTTACCATAGTTTCAATCTACAGGTATGTATTTTAATAATTATATGAATATTTGAGGTTTGATAACCCGCCCTGGCTTTGACTTTAAGTCGCTAGTATATTTTGGCTTCGATGGCCTTAATTCTTGTCTTTTCCATAATTGCATAAGACTATATTATGTTTGGGTTGTTACTCACCCTCGATTTTGACATTAAGTTGCCAGGGCGTATGTTGTTTAAACTTTGTGCAGGACATGCAGAGCCATGGCTTACATAAATGATTAAGTTCAAGCCCATCATCAAAGATTAAAATTGGTGTTTTAAAAGGGTTATCAGTTCTTTATTTTTACAAAGGCTATAAGCTGTCGGGTTACAAAAATCCCGGATTACAATGAATGCGCATTAAGTCGCCATCGGCCAAGAGCCACTGAGTATTTAACTATGGATTTACTTGTCAACAGACAGATCTTGTGATTGTTTTCATACCAGATTATATTATTCCAATCTTTAATAGCCAAACATGGCTGAATTTTCACTATGGTTGTTATAACCAGTATTGAATAATTGAGGTTTTCCATCCGAGTTATATTATTCAAAACTTTAATAGCCAACATGGCTGGATTTTTATTATGGTTATCAATATCAGTATTATGATTGAGGTTTTCAAAGCCGCTTTAGAGCAAAGGCTATTATTTCCTTATCCAAGAATACCAGTTCACAACAGAGAGCATGGTTCAATATTGATATGCAAGACATTCAACAACAACATCCAGACAGTGGATATGATTTATCCTACAATGGAAGGAATAGTCCCGAGTCGCTGCAGGCATACGACCTAGCACTTGGGGGGCTACGTTATTCAAATCAAGATTATATCAAGTATGCAAGTCCCATGTCACTGCAAGCATGCACCATGGCACTTGGCGACTAATGCAATGTCGTTTTTAACTCGCCTCATTGAAGACCCGACCCATCACAAAGTGATGAGCCGGCCCTTAGGGGCTACTAATTGTTCCTTTCAAAGGTAACCCGAAATTTGGGGGCTACAGCATATGATGTTATTTTCCATGAAGCATATATAAAGTCACAGCCCAGTATTATCATACTGAACTGACACTTGGGGGCTACACATCGCTCCTCAAGCATGTAATCAGATCTGCAAAAGTCCCTGCTCATCATTACATAATGACCCAGCCCTTGGGGGCTACACTGGTTGAAGTTTTATGAGTGTAAGGCAATTACAAGTCCTAGGTTACTGCAGGCAAGAAAACCCAGCACTTGGGGGCTACACATGTGAAGTACAAAATGTTCAGTTTATGACTGGTGGCTTACATGAACAACCCGAATTTCTCCAAAGGTGCAGCATTTATATTAAAGCAAGTCTTAAGCTATCACTATGTTCCCCTCTTAAGACTTGGGGGCTACATGTGATATGCATATAAGGGAGGTACACCTTCAAGTTCTCAGTTTTGAACAAACAAGGTATCATATTCTTAGTGGAGAAATTGGCAAAGTTTATCTCTAAGTTATTCATAGAAAGGCCCAGTAGCCGATTCAACGATTGGAAGCTATATTTACAAAAGCAAGCACCAAGTCTCCATAAGATTAACCCAGCATCATCAACAATAATGACCTGGTATCATCAGTTTTTTAACCCGACAATTGTGGGAATCATAACTCGACAAGCTCTACATCTTCAAGCTCGCTGAACATCAGTTGAATATTTCAAGACAATATTTTTGTCAAGTCAGAGCAATGGAGGCCGACTCGAATGAATTCTTTTTTACAGTATCTTTCTACAAGAAAATTGACTATGAAGTTGGCATGTTGACCCGAAATTTCTAGGAGAAGGAAATGACAAGGACTTAAGGATGAACAGAAGCTGGCTCAGAAGAATGTTTGGCCCGGCATACAACCTGTCAAATTTGTTCTTGTGTTTATTTTGCAGGATGAGTTTAACATGGATGAATCCAAATTAAACTGGGGGCTAATGTCGGGGATATACCCCGTGGTGTAACCCAGCCGGAAGTATGACCCGGTCGGACTTGGCAACTCATTAGTGACCCGCCTTGACTTGGCGACTCACTAAGTGACCCGCCCGGATTTCTCGACTCATTGATGACCCGGCCGAGCCTGGCGACTCATGGGTGACCCGACAGGTGGGTCAGATGGACAACAAAGCCCAAGGCCCAGAAGGCGACTTACGAGAAGACCGGTTCAAGGTATGGTGTCCGGTGGGCCGGCTTGAGAAGGAAGGCATAAGGAATATTTCCCTCACAAGGGAAGCAAGACTAGGATTAGACTTCTAATAGAATAGTCCTAATCCTACTAGGACTCCACATGTAACCCACCCCTCCAACTTATATAAGGAGGGGCAGGGCATCCCAAGAGGGACAAGTGAAGACAAACAAGTCAATAGCTCTCGAGGTAGAGGTAGCGAAAGAGCACCCTTGTAATCGTGAGCATCATCATGATCAATATCAATGAAGCAGGATGTAGGCTTTTACCTCCATCGTGCAGGGACAAACCTGGATAAAATCTCGCGTCTCTCATCCCGCTCAACCCCTCTCAAGCTACTAGCTAGATGCGTTAGCCTCACGACTAAGTCCTTTCAACGAGGACATCTGCCGTGACAAAACCACGACAAGAACAAAACCGGTAATGAGGATTTCGGTATAGTGAGCATGGTGATGACTCAGGAGGATATCGATGCATCCCGGGTTTTGTAAAGTATCGCAAAGCAAAGGGAACATCACATGATAACCAGAGGTTCACTTGAATATCATTTGTATGCTCACAGGGACCAATATGGACGTCCACGGTCCCGCTGTCGGTCATTGAACGAACGGTTTCGTTCTTGTCTATGAGTTACCGAACCTATGGGGTCACAAACTTAAGGAAATCATGATCTGCCAAGTGTTAGCAGGATGGAAGTGATGAGAATATATTTGTGGAATTATTTCATTAACATTTGGAATAGTTTCGAGAGGATCCAGAAGCGTTTCGGGGTCACTGGAAGGGTTTCAGTGAATATTGAGTAATACCGAGTATTAATGATAAATATATATATAGGTGCAAAATGTTTCTAGGGATATTAAACTATATATATAATGGTCTAAAAAATTTAGAACACTTATAATATTTAATTTAATATGAACGGGCCTTAAAAGGCCAAGTGGTGGAAGGCAACTTGGTCTAGAAAGACCCAAGTGGGAAAGTGTCCCCTTCCTCTTAGGAAGGAGGCCGAATTGGTGTGTGGGAGGAGTTGGACTCCTCCTCCCCTGGCTGGCGCCCCAAGGAGGGCCTTTCCCTCCTTGGTGGCAGCCCCTCCCTCCCCTTGGAACCTATATATACTAGATGATTTTGTCCTTGGAGACATACAAATTTTGGAGCCTCCTCTAATTCTAGTTCTAGTTGGTCCTAGCTGACTAATTAGAGCTAGGCTAATCCTCTTGTTCTCATAATTAGAAGCCTCGTGCGGTTCTAATCTCCTCCCTCTAATTCTCTGGCGATGATTAGCTTTGGACGACAAAGCGCTGCCGGATTGTGAAGGTTGCACGCTTGCAACCAAGTAAAGAGGTCGTGATTTTGGTCTTTAGTTCGAGGGACTGTTCGCGGGTGGTTCATGGGACCATTCATCAATGGTTCAGGGGACTCCAAGTACGATCTGCATCGTCACGTCCTTCTTCTGCTGCAACTCAATGACTGTAATGATCGTGATCCCAATCTGTTATGCATCTTCATATTGATCTGGGGTGATCGTAGGCGCGATTTTTTTTGTTTTCTACTACGTTTCCCAACAGAAATCCTATAAGGAGTATCCAGAATGAATCTTCTTGCATCCAGCTTATAGTTTGAGTGAAAGAAGCTGCAACTCTTGGGATTTCACTGAAAAAGGAATCTAACATTGCAATTAGAATCCTCATACAACTACCTAGCATGAATCTTCCCTGCATCCACCCTATAGTTTGAATAGCATGAATGCAGCATTCCAACTATGGTGCCAATACGTGAATTACCAGCAAAGTGGTAATAACACTTGTTTCCTTCTTGAACTGCATAGATAGCACTTGCAGGGTTGAGGAGAATTGATTTAGAAGGGTTGCTGTCGGGAATATACCATGCGGTATGACCCGACCGGAGATATGACCCGACCGGGACTTGGTGTTTCATTAGTAACCCGACAGATGTTAAGTCAGATGATAACCTGGCAGACGTTAAATCAGATGATAACCTGGCAGATGATAACCGGCAGATGTTAAGTCAGATGGTAAACCGGCAGACAGTCATGACCCAGCAGACAGAGTCGCCTGGGGTTAATAAGCCCGAGATGTTAAGAAGCCCATGAAGAGACGTCAGAATAGTTTAAGTCTTAGTCCGAGATGGAGTCTACATGTAACCCGCCCCTTCAACTTATATATGGAGGGGCAGGGCACCCCAAGAGGGGAGAGAGAATAATCTTAAGGTTAGACACAACTAGGAGAGTCGGTTTATGGTGACTCCCTGGTGATGATAATGAGACCTAGCCACAAACAGCATGTAGGGTTGTTACCGGATGATGTTTCACAGGGCCCGAAGCTGTCTAAACCCTTGTCTTGTGTGTTGATCCGTCTCGCATCTCTCATCCCGATCAACCCCTCTCAAGCTACCACATAGATGTGTTGGCCTCACGACTAAGTCCTCACACTATGACATCCGCCATGACAATTCCACGACAGCTGGCGCCCACCATGGGGCCCGCGCACGGTGGTGTTGAGTTCTTGGAGGGATCTCTCTCGGGGATTCGAGAAGTTTATAATTTTCTGGATGAAGACTAGTTTGGTTGCAAGTCGAGCCACTGTGATAGCCCGGATTGGCTCTTGTGATTTTTTCGTCAAGCTACCTTGGCTCCGAGTTGACCCGGAGTAAATTCATCGCCGGACAGCCGATGTAACATCAGCAGCCTTTATCTTCACAACTCGTTTCTACTAGCTATGGTCAAGATTGACAAGGGCAATTTTTTGTGGGTCTAAAAGTTTTCAGATTCGCCTCCTAATCAAACTACGACCCGAACGCTTCCGATTCCGCCGTTCTTCGCCTCAATTTCGGTCGCGGGTCTCCATTGATGGCGAGTCTCCTCCGTTATTTTCCTAGCAAGTACCTCTCCGCCAAGTTGTCAAGCCGCCTCTGCTAAGCCGGTTTGCATTGAGTCAGATTCCAAGCCGCCATCATGGGCTGCCTCTACTACTTATTTCCTACCATACATGATGCCTAGTTATGGCGCAGCAGCAATTAAGATCTATATGTCAACGCATCATCTCAATAGCCAATTTTGAGTCAATCGGTCATGGTGTACGTACAAACTATGGCAAACTTGCTTGCAAATCCCACGACCCGGAAAAGATGGCCACGACCCGTGGCTGGCCTGGACTCCACCTCTCGTCTGAGTCGCTGTTGCACCTCGCCTCTTCTGGGTCGCCATCACCGACCCGCAGCCGCGCCTCTCCAACCCGTCGTCGGTTCAGTCGCGCCTCGCCTCCTCTGGGTCGCCATCACCGACCCATAGCCGTGCCTCGCCGGCCGGCTACCTCGAGCTACCCTCGTCGTGCCCTGTCGCCGGCTGTTTTTGTCGATGTGCCTCCGAGCACCTCCTCAACCCGCTGGAGCTACTCCCTTGAGCCGCCACTCCATCTACACTGCCGCGGCGGATCATGCATCACCGCGGCCTTGAGCCGCTTTCGCCTGCTGTCTCTGCCTCCTCACCCGCTCAAGTTGCCGTGGTAACCGCTTGGCGCTTAACCCGCCGCACCGTGTAAGACCCGCCGCGTCGAAGATGGACCGGTCGTACCGTCGCGCTGGACCCGCCGTGTCGCGCTTGATCCACCACGTCGAGGATGGACCGGTCGTACCGTCGCGCTTGACCCACCGTGTCGCGCTTGATCCGCCGCGTCGAGGATGGACTGATCGTACTGTCGCGCTTGACCCGCCGTGTCGCGCTTGATTAGCCGCGTCGAGGATGGGTCAGTCATGCCCTTGCTTTAACCCGCTGCTACTTCGACACGCCGACACCTGATCGATCGCCCAGTCTCCGTCACCGTGGCATACACCCCGTGCTGCTTCGTGAGCCGCTGGCCTCTGTCGAAATCGCCGTCGCACTTCCCCAATCCGCGAGCCGCCTCGGGGAGCCGGACTCTGCTACCGCGACCACATCAATGGACTTCTCAGAGCCACCATCACGGTGAGTCGCCATCACTGGCCTCGCGAGTGAACCGCCACCGACTGACCTGCCGGTTTGGCTCTGCCTCCACGGCCCCACTGCCATCGAGCCCAGCATGCCTCAAGTTGCTCGCCTCTGCCTTGCCTCACTGATGACCCACAAGTGTAGGGGATCTATCGTAGTCCTTTCGATAAGTAAGAGTATCGAACCCAGTGAGGAGCAGAAGGAAATGATAAGCGGTTTTCAGTAAGGTTTTCTCTGCAAGCACTGAAATAGTAGGTGATAGATAGTTTTGTGATAAGATAAATAGTAACGAGCAACAGGTAAATAAAGTAAATATAGTGCAGCAAGGTGGCCCAATCCTTTATGTAGCAAAGGATAAGCCTGGACAAATTCTAATAATGAGGAAGGAGCTCCCGAGGACACATTGGGAATTATCGTCAAGCTAGTTTCATCACGTTCATAAGATTCGCGTTCGGTACTTTGATAATTTGATATGTGGGTGGACCGGCATTTGGGTACTGCCCTAACATGGACAAGCATCCCACTTATGATTAACCCCTATTGCAAGCGTCCGCAACTACAAAAAGGAGTATTAAGGTAAACCTAACCACAACATTAAACATATGGATCCATATCAACCCCTAACGAAGCAACGCATAAACTAGGGTTTAAGCTTCTGTCACTCTAGCAACCCATCATCTACTTATTACTTCCCTATGCCTTCCTCTAGGCCCAAATAATGGTGAAGTGTCATGTAGTTGACATTCACATAACACCACTAGAGGAGAGACAACATACATCTCATCAAAATATCGAACGAATACCAAATTCACATGACTACTAATAGCAAGACTTCACCCATGTCCTCAGGAACAAACGTAACTACTCACAAAGCATATTCATGTTCATAATCAGAGGTGTAATAATATGCATGAAGGATCTGAACATATGATCTTCCACCAAGTAAACCAATTAGTATCAACTACAAGGAGTAATCAACACTACTAGCAACCCACAGGTACCAATTTGTGGTTTTAATACAGATTGGATACAAAAGATGAACTAGGGTTTTGAGAGATGGTGTTGGTGAAGATGTTGATGGAGATTGACCCCCTCCCGATGAGAGGATCGTTGGTGATGACGTTGGTGATGATTTCCCCCTCCCGGAGGGAAGTGTCCCCGGCAGAACAGCTCCGCCAGAGCCCTAGATTGATTCCGCCAAGGTTCTGCCTCATGGTGGCGGAGTTTCGTCCCGTAAGCTTGCCCACGATTTTTTCCAAGACAAAACCCTTCATATAGCAGAAGATGGACGCCAGGGCCCACTAGGGGGCCCAGGAGATAGGGGCGCGCCCTAGGGGGGGTGCCCCCTGTCTCCTTGACAGAGTGTGGGCCCCCTGGCCTATTTCTTTTGCTCATAATTCCTTAATAAATCCAAAAAGTTGTTTCGTGGAGCCTCAGGTCTTTTGGAGTTGTGCAGAATAGGTTTCCAACGTTTGCTCCTTTTCCAACCAGAATTCCAGCTGACGGCATTCCCCCTCTTCATGGTAAACCTTGTAAAATAAGAGAGAATAGCCATAAGTATTGAGATATAATGTGTAATAACAGCCCATAATGCAATAAATATTGATATAAAAGCATGATGCAAAATGGACGTATCAACTCCCCCAAGCTTAGACCTCGCTTGTCCTCAAGCGGAAGCCGAAATCGAAAAATATGTCCGCATGTTTAGAGATAGAGGTGTCGATAAAAATAAAATACGGACATGAGGGCATCATGATCACTCTAATAACAGCAACATATATGGATTTTGTCATATGATTTCCTATGTTCAAGTAATAAGCAATTGACAATGTCAAGTATGCTTTAGAAACTTCATCGGGAACTAACAAACTATAATCTCAGTCATTGAAGCAATTGCAATTTATCATAACATCAGAAAGAGACAACAATAGAGCTTTTCAGCAAGCTCACATACTCAACTATCTCGTAGTCTCCCATAATTGTTAACACTCACGCAATACTTGTGGTTATAGAGTTTCAGCCGGACACTAAGAAAGATAGGGGCTTATTGTGTTGCCTCCCAATGTATTCACCTTTAGGTGATGGTAACAAAAATAGCCTATGCCAACTTACATCCAATTGGATATATGTATCATGATCTTTCAAACACGAGGAGCTTGCCAAAGGATAGAACAAGAAAGGGAAAGGTGAGGATCACCTTGACTCAAGCATAAAGTAAAAACATGAAGTAAAAGATATGCCCTTCGCAGAGGGAATCAGAGGTTGTCATGTGCTTTTAGGGTTGGATACACAAAATCTTAATGCAAAAGAACGTCACTTTAGATTGCCCCTTGTATGTGGACCTTTATTATGCAATCTGTCGCTTTTATTACTTCCACAACAAGTTTGTACAAAGCTTATTTTCTCTGCACTAATAAGTCATGCATATTTAGAGAGCAATTTTTATTGCTTGCACCGATGACAACTTACTTGAAGGATCTTACTCAATCCATAGGTAGATATGGTGGACTCTCATGGCAAAACTGGGTTTGAGGATATTTGGAAGCACAAGTAGTATCTCTACTTAGTGCAAGGAATTTTGGCTAGCATGAGGGGGAAAGGCAAGCTCAACATGTTTGGAAGGTCAATGACAATATACTTTAACTGAGATGTCGGAAAACATAAACCATTACGTTGTCTTCCTTGTCCAACGTCAACTCTTTTAGCATGTCATACTTAATGAGTGCTTCACAATCATAAAAGATGTCCAAGATAATATATCTATATGTGAACCCCTCTTTCCTTATCACTTCCTATTAATTGCAACGAGGACCAAAGCTACGTTCATCAACTCTCAACAATTTTTATGCCTCATACTTTCTATGTGTGAAGTTATCACTATCCATAAGATCAATATGAACTCTATTGTTCTTTCTACTTTCTCAAGATCATGGCAACACAGCAAAGCCCTTAACTCAACACTAATCTTTATTATAGATAGCACACGGACTCGCTTACATAGAGAGATCACAACAAAAAACTCAAAACTACTTGATATCAAAACCTAGAACTAATAGATCAAGATACTACTAAAAGGATCGAACTAAATAAAGCGGTAAAGATAAGAGTGTGATGGTGATACGATACCGTGGCACCTCCCCCAAGCTTGGCAGTTGCCAAGCGGAGTGCCCATACCCATGTGATTATTTCTTCAGAGGTGAAGGAGGTGGTGATGATGATGGTGGATAATCGCACATCGAGCGTAAAAGCTCCTCCAACTTGCGGATAATGCCCTTGAGCCCAGCAATATGATCCTTCAACAAAATATTCTCCTGTGTGAGATACTTGTTCTATATGCGGGCTAACTCAATCATCTTGAAGGTTTCAATCTCTGTTGGAGTGAAAAGGTTAGGTAAAGGTTGAGGGATGTCTTCTTCTTTCACCACCGGAGCTTGAACCTCCATGGCCCTCTTGATCCCCTTATCCTTGTTGATCTCTCCAGGTTCCTCTCTTTTCAACTCTATCTTCAATAGTCAAGCATCCTTGTCTTCGTTGTTGGAGGAGGGAGAAGTCATGGTGCTCTAAATCTGCAACGGAAACAGCTCAAAACGAAAACAGAGGATATTTGCATGATACGGTGGTCAAAACCTTCGGGAGTATATATAATGAATTTTTACCGACCAAAATACGTAACATACAAGAAAACGGAGTCCGGGAGGCACACGAGGTGCGCACGAGACAGGGGGCGCGCCCTACAGGGGGGCGCGCCCTCCTCTCTCGTGGGAGCCTCGTGTCCCTTTCGGACTACTTCTTTCTTCCTAAAATCCTTAAATAATCCAAAACTGATGAAAATTGCTATCAGAGTTGTTTTGGTGTACTTACGTACCACGTACCTATGCCTTTTCGGAGTCTGGAACATTCTGGAAAGTGTCTCTTATGTATTCCTCAGGGGTTATGGTTTCAATAATATTAGCTTCAACATTGATAGGATTACCTGAAATATAATGTTTAATTCTTTGACCGTTTACCACCCTCGGATTTGTGCCTTCAAAGTTGTTGATTTTTATAGCACCAGAACGATAGACCTCCTCGATAACGTAGGGACCTTCCCATTTTGAGAGAAGTTTTCCTGCAAAAAATCTTAAATGAGAATTGAACAATAACACATAATCTCCTACGTTAAACTCAAGCTTTTGTATCCTTTTATCATGCCAGCGTTTGACTTTTTCTTTGAAAAGCTTGGCATTCTCATATGCTTGGGTTCTCCATTCATCAAGTGAGCTAATATCAAATAACCTTTTCTCACCGGCAAGTTTGAAGTCATAATTAAGCTCTTTAATAGCCCAATATGCTTTATGTTCAAGTTCAAGAGGTAAATGACATGCTTTTAGATAAACCATCTTATATGGAGACATGCCCATAGGATTTTTGTATGCAGTTCTATAGGCCCACAATGCATCATCAAGTTTTTTGGACCAATTCTTTCTAGATCTATTCACAGTCTTTTGCAAAATTAATTTGAGCTCTCTATTACTCAACTCTACTTGACCACTAGACTGCGGGTGATAAGGAGATGCAATTCTATGATTGACATCATACTTAGCAAGCATCTTACGGAAAGCACCATGAATAAAGTGTGAACCACCATCAGTCATAAGATATCTATGGACTCCAAACCTCGGAAAAATAACTTCTTTAAGCATTTTAATAGAAGTGTTATGATTAGCACTACTAGTTGGAATAGCTTCTACCCACTTAGTAACATAATCAACAGCAACTAAAATATGTGTATAACCATTGGAGGCAGGAAAAGGTCCCATATAATCAAAGCCCCAAACATCAAACGGTTCAATAACAAGAGAATAATTCATAGGCGTTTCTTGACGTCTACTGATGTTACCTATTCTTTGACATTCATCACAAGATACGACAAACTTACGAGCATCTTTGAAAAGAGTAGGCAATAAAAACCAGATTGTAGTACCTTGTGTGCAGTTCTATCTCCAGCGTGGTGTCCTCCATAGGATTCAGAGTGACACTTGCATAGGATTTGTTCCTGTTCATGCTCAGGCACACAACGTCTAATAATACCATCTACTCCTTCCTTATAAAGGTGTGGATCATCCCAGAAGTAATGTCTTAAATCATAAAAGAACTTTTTCTTTTGCTAGTACGTGAAACTAGGCGGTATATATTTAGCAACAATGTAATTAGCATAGTCAGCATACCAAGGAGCAGTATGAGAAGCATTGACAACCGCTAATTGTTCATCAGGAAAGCTATCATTAATAGGCAATGGGTCATCAAGAACATTTTCTAGCCTAGACAAGTTGTCTGCAACGGGGTTCTCAGCTCCTTTTCTATCAACAATATGCAAGTCAAACTCTTGGAGAAAAAGAACCCATCTAATGAGTCTAGGCTTAGCATCTTTCTTTTCCATAAGATATTTAATAGCAGCATGATCAGTGTGAATAGTAACTTTGGAATCAACAATATAAGGTCTAAACTTATCACATGCAAACACAACTGCTAAGAATTCTTTTTCAGTGGTAGCGTAATTTCTCTGGGCAGTATCAAGAGTCTTGCTAGCATAATGGATAACATTCAATTTCTTCTCGACTCTTTGCCCTAAAACAGCCCCTACAGCATAATCACTAGCATCGCACATAATTTCAAAAGGCAAATTCCAATCAGGTGGATGAACAATAGGTGTAGTGATCAAAGCTTTCTTAAGTGTTTCAAATGCTTCTACACAATCATCATCAAAGACAAAAGGAATATCTTTTTGCGATAAGTTAGTCAGAGGCCTAGAGATTTTAGAAAAGTCCTTAATGAACCTCCTATAAAAACCGGCATGACCAAGGAAACTTCTTATACCTTTTATGTCCTTGGGACATGGCATATTTTCAATAGCATCAACTTTGGCTTTATCAACTTCAATACCTCTCTCGGAGATCTTGTGCCCCAAGACAATACCTTCATTAACCATAAAGTGACACTTTTCCCAATTCAGGACGAGACTAGTGTCTTTGCATCTCTGCAAAACTCGATCAAGGTTGCTCAAACAATCATCAAAAGAGGATCCATAGACGTAGAAGTCATCCATGAATACCTCACAAATCTTTTCACAAAAATCAGAAAATATAGCCATCATGCATCTTTGAAAGGTAGCAGGTGCATTACATAAACCAAAAGGCATACGTCTATAAGAAAAAGTACCAAAAGGGCAAGTAAAAGTAGTTTTAGATTGATCCCCCGCTGATACAGATATCTAAGAGAAGCCAGAGTAACCATCTAGAAAGCAAAAAATGTGTGTGTTTGGATAGTCTTTCTAGCATTTGATCGATAAAAGGTAAAGGGTAATGATCTTTGTTAGTGGCTTTATTTAACTTACAAAAATCAATTACCATCCTATAACCTGTAATAATTCTTTGCGGGATCAATTCATCTTTATCATTGGGAACAACAGTAATACCTCCTTTTTTAGGTACACAGTGGACAGGGCTTACCCATTCACTATCAGCAACGGGATAAATAATACCTGCCTCAAGGAGTTTTAGTATCTCCTTTCTTACCACTTCCTTCATTTTGGGATTTAATTGTCTTTGAGGATCTCTAACTGGTTTGGCATCTTTCTCCACTAAAATTTTGTGTTGACATAATGTGGGACTAATGCCCTTAAGATCATCCAAGGTATATCCAATAGTAGCTCGGTGCTTCTTCAGAGTTTTCAATAATCTTTCTTCTTCTTTCTCTGAAAGGTTAGCACTAATAATAACAGGATATATTTCTTTTTCATCAAGATAAGCATACTTAAGATTATCAGGTAATGGTTTGAGTTCAAACACGGGATCACCCTTGGGTGGAGGGGGATCCCCAAGAATTTCAACGGGAAGATTATGCTTCAGCATAGGTTCTTGTTTAAGGAACACTTCATCTATTTCTTCCCTTTCCTTCATAAACATATCGTTTTCATGGTCTAGCAAATATTGTTCTAACGGATCAGTTGGAGGAACAGCAATGGAAGCAAGACCAATAATCTCATCCTTACTAGATGGTTCCTTTTCACGATGTTGTCTACTAAACTTAGCAAAATTACACTCATGAGACATACCATCTAAGCCAACAGTGACAATATTCTTTTCACAATCAATCTTAGCACTAGCAGTATTCAAGAAGGGTCTACCAAGAATAATGGGACAAAAATCATCTTGTGGGGAACCGAGAACAAGAAAATCAGCAGGGTATTTAATCTTCCCACACAAGACTTCAACTTCTCTAACAATCCCAATAGGTTTAATGGTGTCCCTATTAGCAAGCTTAATAGTAACATCAATATCTTCTAATTCAACTGGTGCAATATCATGCATAATTTCTTTATAAAGATCATAAGGTATCGCATTAGCACTAGCACCCATATCACATAAACCATGATAACAATGATCTCCTATTTTAACAGAAATAACAGGCGTGCCTACAACAGGTCTACGTGTCTTAGTATCGGGTCTAGCAATATTAGTTGTTTCACCCAAGAAAGAGATAACATGCCCATCTAAGTCCTCATCCAAGAGATGTTTAATCATAGCAATACTAGGTTCAACATTAATTTTGTCAGGAGGTGTATATGTCCTAGTATTACTCTTACGAACAACAGTCGAAGCTTTAACATGATCTTTTATCCTAACAGGAAAAGGAGGTTTTTCAACATAAGCAGCAGGAATAATAGGATCACTATATGTAATAGTCTTCTCTTCGACTGTAATTGGTGCAACTACTTTCACTTCAACAGGAGGATTAAGTTTAAACCACTTATCTTTAGGGAGATCAACATGAGTAGCAAAAGTTTCACAAAAAGTAGCTACTATCTCAGAGTCAAGTCCATACTTAGAGCTAAATCCACGGAAAGCATCGGTATCCATAAAAGATTTAACACAATCAAACTTAGGTGTCATACCTGACTCCTTACCATCGTCGGAACCCCAATCTTCAGAGTTGCGTTTAATTCTTTCCAATAAGTCCCATCTGAAATCAATAGTCTTCAGCATATAGGAACTAGCACAGGAAGTATCGAGCAAGTTGCGATTATCAACAGAAAGCCGAGCATAAAAATTCTGAATAATCATTTCCCGAGAGAGCTCATGATTGGGGCATGAATATAACATTGACTTAAGCCTCCCCCAAGCTTGAGCGATGCTTTCTCCTTCGCAAGGCCAGAAATTATATATGTAATTACGATCACGATGAACAAGATGCATAGGATAGAACTTCTGGTGAAATTCCAACTTCAATCGCTTATAATTCCAAGATCTCGTATCATCACATAGCCTATACCATGTCATTGCATCTCCCTTCAAAGATAAAGGGAAGACCTTCCTTTTGACAACGTCATCGGGAATACCTACAAGCTTAAATAATCCACAAACTTCATCCACAAAGATAAGGTGTAAATCCGGATGCAATGTTCCGTCTCCTACAAAAGGATTAGCTAGTAGTTTTTCTATCATACCCGAAGGAATCTCAAAGTGAATATTTTCATAAGGTTCAGTAGGTTGAGGAGCATCTCTTTGCTCTTCTGGTTGGGGTGAAGATACCCCAAACAAGCCACTCAAAGGATTAGTTTCCATAGTGACAAGTAACAGAAAATTTCAGCACACTATATAAATGTTCCCTTACCAAGTTCCACTCACCAAGAGCGCTACGCTCCCCGGAAACGGCGCCAGAAAAGAGTCTTGATGACCCACAAGTGTAGGGGATCTATCGTAGTCCTTTTGATAAGTAAGAGTGTCAAACCAAACGAGGAGCAGAAGGAAATGATAAGCGGTTTTCAGTAAGGTTTTCTCTGCAAGCACTAAAATAGTAGGTGATAGATAGTTTTGTGATAAGATAAATAGTAACGAGAAAAAAGTAAATAAAGTAAATATAGTGCAGCAAGGTGGCCCAATCCTTTATGTAGCAAAGGATAAGCTTGGACAAATTCTAATAATGAGGAAGGATCTCCCGAGGACACATTGGGAATTATCGTCAAGCTAGTTTCATCACGTTCATAAGATTCGTGTTCGGTACTTTGATAATTTGATATGTGGGTGGACCGGCATTTGGGTACTGCCCTAACATGGACAAGCATCCCACTTATGATTAACCCCTATTGCAAGCGTCCGCAACTACAAAAAGGAGTATTAAGGTAAACCTAACCACAACATTAAACATATGGATCCATATCAACCCCTAACGAAGCAACGCATAAACTAGGGTTTAAGCTTCTGTCACTCTAGCAACCCATCATCTACTTATTACTTCCCTATGCCTTCCTCTAGGCCCAAATAATGGTGAAGTGTCATGTAGTCGACGTTCACATAACACCACTAGAGGAGAGACAACATACATCTCATCAAAATATCGAACGAATACCAAATTCACATGACTACTAATAGCAAGACTTCACCCATGTCCTCAGGAACAAACGTAACTACTCACAAAGCATATTCATGTTCATGATCAGAGGTGTAATAATATGCATGAAGGATCTGCACATATGATCTTCCACCAAGTAAGCCAATTAGTATCAACTACAAGGAGTAATCAATGCTACTAGCAACCCACAGGTACCAATTTGTGGTTTTGATACAAGATTGGATACAAGAGATGAACTAGGGTTTTGAGATGAGATGGTGTTGGTGAAGATGTTGATGGAGATTGACCCCCTCCTGATGAGAGGATCGTTGGTGATGATGTTGGTGATGATTTCCCCCTCCCAGAGGGAAGTGTCCCCGGCAGAACAGCTCCGCCAGAGCCCTAGATTGATTCTGCCAAGGTTCCGCCTCGTGGCGGCCGAGTTTCATCCCGTAAGCTTGCCCACGATTTTTTCCAAGACAAAACCCTTCATATAGCAGAAGATGGATGTCGGGGGCCCACCAGGGGCCCAGGAGATAGGGGGCGCGCCCTAGGGGGGGCGCCCCCCTGTCTCCTGGATAGGGTGTGGGCCCCCTGGCCTATTTCTTTTGCTCATAATTCCTTAATAAATCCAAAAGGTTGTTTCGTGGAGCCTCAGGTCTTTTGGAGTTGTGCAGAATAGGTTCCCAATGTTTGCTCCTTTTCCAGCCAGAATTCCAGCTGCCGGCATTCCCCCTCTTCATGGTAAACCTTGTAAAATAAGAGAGAATAGCCATAAGTATTGAGATATAATGTGTAATAACAGCCCATAATGCAATAAATATTGATATAAAAGCATGATGCAAAATGGACGTATCACTCACCGCGAGCCGCCTCGAGCCGCCCATCGCCGCAGGGCATCCAAGCCGCCTCTGTTTACCCTCGCTCCATACAGCTTCACCAATCTGCCACTTCCATTGTGGCCCGATGCATCATCGTCGTCCTGGTCCGAGCCACCCCCGCTGGTGCAGCCTTGAGCCGCCTCCAGGGCCTCCTCGACCGCAAGCCGCCGTGTCGCTCTAAACCACCGCTATGACTTCTGCAGCCATGGCCTACTGCCGCACCACTCCTCTATTGTCACGGGCTGCCTCCGCCCGCTGGCTCCGTCACGTCGGTCACCTGCCTCGCCGGCCTCCGTGCCGCCTCTACAGCCATAGGCTCCCCCGGTCCACCTGCCAAGTCACCACCCCGAGTCGGCTGCTCCACCTGCCAAGTCGCCACCTCCCGTCGCGCTCACGCCGGTTGCCATCCGGGCGTTTCGCTGCTTGTTGGAGAAAAGAAAGGCAAAGGAGGAAGAGTCACGTGGAGGCCTATGGCACTTGAAAAAATCAATCATCAGTAGTGGTCCGTCAAGCTCTAGTTGGAAAGGGCAGAAACACAGGCGTCACGCATAAAAAAAGGGGGGGAACCCATGATGCTTCGCTCAAAGGAAGACTACGAACGCGACCGATGTGTTGTATAGTGCTATAAGTACTAACTCCTATGAGAGTGAGGATTCAGAAGTCATCATCAACCCTGCGGCTGAGTGTCATCCGATGAAAATACCAGATGATTATTTACCTTATCTGTTTTTCGGTGCATATTTAATTCTTCGAAGAACAGTTACCTTGTTCTGTATATTTTAATGTACAGGACAATGATTCAGTATAAAGGTGGTGCCATGTTGTGCTTATGGAGTATGCGTTAGCATCATCATGCACCGGTGACCGCACCGGCTTGCCGTTGAACAAGTGTGCGCAAAACCGCCGCCTGTGCAGCTTGATCTACATCAACTTGCTGGGACTATGCCTGCGATTGACTCGCCCATACGCACCGGCTTATAATGTCGCAGCCGACTCATCTATATGCTCCCACAGTCGACCCGCCCGTGATTGATTTCAGCTTCACTGTCGTGATCATCAATTCCCAGGTGGATAATTTCTGTCATGACATATCAAGTGAAATCCATCCAATATATTTTATATTACATATTGCTTTCTTTAACAGAGCAATTACTCTAACTTGCAATTTCTCCAATGCAGGACAAATTGTCTATTGCAAAAGGGACTATTATATCACTGAGCTATTGAATGACTCATACCGGTTTATATCACGGTCAAATATGGAGAATCTCAAGACAACTCCTCGAGTCGTCTGAAGACTCGGGGATTATGATGACATGACTCAGTAAATGACTGACAGTTTAAGCAAGTCAAGAACTCCGGGTCAGTGGAGGGAAGATAACCCGGTCCTGGAGGCTGCTATTATATTGATGAAAATTTCAAAGGCCGTCAGAAAATTTCCGGCTCAAAATTAAGATTCCGGTGTAAAATCCGGTTCAAGGGAAATCTGTCTCCCACAAAGCTTTGAAGCTCTCAATATCCGGTTTCACATCCGGTTCAAGAAGAATTATCTCTTGCAAAGTTCGAGTTCTCAGAAAAAGTAAAGGTTGCCAAAGAGAACTTGCTGCCATGATACGTGGTTCAAACATGGGTATCCTGCATTATAGGCTTATCTTATTGGTCACTTGGGGGCTTCCTTCTCATTGAAGCAAAGCTATGATTACCCTTTAAATCCGGCTTATACGCCATTCTTACAAAACACTTGGGGGCTTGCTACCCAGGTTAAAGGGACCAAAGAGATTCTGTTGCAAAAGCACAACTCAAACATAGGTGCCCCTTGAGCATAGCTCAAAATATTGCTTGGGGGCTCTTTGTTCTAAAGAACAAAGAGTTTTTGTAACCCTTGTAATAGGCTTAAAAGCCAGGCTTGGAAGCCAAGTGTATTCACCTAAAACCCTGGGTTATCCTACCTTTTTAAGTCTGCCACTCCATCCAGATAATCCTGGAATGACCCGTCGTACTTTTGACAAGTCAATCTTATACAGACCCTGAACTTGTTAAAGTTAAAACGACGATTGGTTGTGTGAGGTTCGCCTTATAAGGTTTAAAAGGTTTTGACTCAGCGGCTGTGCGGCCCATGAAAGTACTTGAGATTTAGGCTTGGCGGCCTATGAAAGCCTTGTTTTTTCTGATTTATTTCTATTTGAACATTTTTTAGTTCATCCTTGTTTAAAACAATTCAGGCCATGTAGCCTTAATCTTTATGACTCATATTTGAGCATATTTGGGGTTTTGATAACCCGTCCCAATAAAGGGCGTTAAGTTGCCAGGATATATTTGCCTTGAGCAATCAAAATCATGCTATTGCATGCCTACGGGTCATTACCCTCGACGGATTATATTATTCAAATCTTGAATAGCCAACATGGCTAGATTTTTATTATGGTTATCAATAATCAGTATTATGATTGAGGTTTCAAAGTCGCTTTAGCGCAATGGCTATTATTTCTTTATCAATGGATATGATTTATTTCTGTAATGGAAGGAGTAGTCCCGAGTCGTTGCAGGCTTACCACTCGGCACTTGGGGGCTACATTATTCAAATCATGATCATACCAAATATGGAAGTCCCATGTCGCTGCAATCATGCACCATGACACTTGGGGGCTAATGCAAGGTCATTTTTTACTTGCCTTATTGAAGATCCGACTCATCACTTCGTAATGAGCCGGCTATTGGGGGCTACCAATTACTCCTGTTAAAAATTCAAGGTACACAAGCCTTATTCCATTATATTGAAGGGTCCACTGCTCAGTTGGTAAAGCACAAAGCTCTTAACCTTGTGGACGTGGGTTCAAGCCCCATGATGGGGGGTTACATCTGTGACGCCCCCGATTCAATCTTACACTAATCATGCACGCAAATGTGTACGATCAAGATCAGGGACTCACGGGAAGATATCACAACACAACTCTAAAACATAAATAAGTCATACAAGCATCATAATACAAGACAGGGGCCTCGAGGGCTCGAATACAAGTGCTCGATCATAGACGAGTCAGCGGAAGCAACAATATCTGAGTACAGACATAAGTTAAACAAGTTTACCTTAAGAAGGCTAGCACAAACTGGGATACAGATAGAAAGAGGCGCAGGACTCCTGCCTGGGATCCTCCTAACTACTCTTGGTCGTCGTCAGCGGGCTGCATGTAGTAGTAGGCACCTCCGGTGTAGTAGGAGTTTTCCTCGACGGTGGTGTCTGGCTCTTGGGCTCCGACATCTGGTTGCGACAACCAAGTAGAAGGGAAGGGGGAAAAGGGGGAGAAAGCAACCATGAGTACTCATCCAAAGTACTCGCAAGTAAGGAGCTACACTACATCTGCATGGGTATATGTGTAAAGAGGCAATATCGATGGACTAAACTACAGAATGCCAGAATAAGGGGGGGATAGCTAGTCCTATCGAAGACTACGCTTCTGGCAGCCTCCGTCTTGTAGCATGTAGAAGAGAGTAGATTGAAGTCCTCCAAGTAGCATCGCATAGCATAATCCTACCTGGCGATCCTCCCCTCGTTGCCCTATGGAAAAGCGATCACCGGGTTGTCTGTGGAACTTGTCTGGGTGTGTTTTATTAAGTATCCGATTCTAGTTGTCATAAGGTCGAGGTACAACTCCGGGCCATCCTTTTACCGAGGGACACGGCTATTCGAATAGATAAACTTCCCTGCAGGGGTGCACCACATAACCCAACACGCTCGATCCCATTTGGCCGGACACACTTTTCTGGGTCATGCCCGGCCTCGGAAGATCGACACGTCGCAGCCCCACCTAGGCACAACAGAGAGGTCAGCACGCCGGTCTAAATCCTATACGCGCAGGGGTCTGGGCCCATCGCCCATTGCACACCTGCACGTTGCGAGGGCGGCCGGTGAGCAGACCTAGCAACCTCCATTACAAAGGAAGTTGCATTAACGCAGTCCAACCCGGCGCGCGCCGCTCAGTCGCTGACGTCACGAAGGCTTCGGCTGGTACCACGACGTTGAGTGCCCATATCTTTCTCACGTAGTTGGTTAGTGCGTATAGGCCAGTGGCCAGACTCAGATCAAATACCAAGATCTCGTTAAGCGTGTTATTATGAAGTAACCGCGGACGCTGACCAGGGCCAGGCCCACCTCTTGCCTAGGTGGTCTCAACCTGCCCTGTTGCTCCGCCACAAAGTAATAGTCGGGGGCCATCGGTAACCCAGGCCCACCTCTACCGGGATGGAGCCACCTGTCCTTCCAGCCCCCACATCGGAATCACTTGCAGGTACTCAACAAGCTGACCCGACTTTAGTCACCATCTGTATAGTATGTATATATGTATAGTATATACCCATGATCACCTCCCCAAGTGATCACGACCCGATAGTATAGCAAGGCAGACTAATAAGAATGTAGGGCCAATGATGATAAACTAGCATCCTATACTAAGCATTTAGGATTGCGGGTAAGGTATCAACGACTGTAGCAACAATGACAGGCTATGCAACAGAATAGGAGTAACCGAACAGTAACATGCTACACTACTCTAATGCAAGCAGTATAGAGAAGAATAGGCGATATCTGGTGATCAAGGGGGGGGGGGGCTTGCTTGGTTGCTTTGGCAAGGAGGGGTCGTCGGTGACGTAGTCGTACTCAATCGCATCAACGCCGGTCTCGGGCTCTACCGGAGAAGAAGAGGGGGAAAGAAACAGTAAATATGGAGAAAACAAAGCATCACAAAATATAACAAGGCAATACGCAGTGCCAGGGGTGATCTAACGCGGGGACAGGGGTACCGGTGAAGGGGGAAAACATCCGGGAAAGTATCCCCGGTGTTTCGCGTTTTCAGACAGAAGAAACGGAGGTGAAATGTTGCATGTTCTCTATGCTAGGGATGTGTGGCTGACGAACGGGCTGCGTATTCGGATTCGTCTCGTCGTTCTGAGCAACTTTCATGTACAAAGTTTTTCCAACCGAGTTACAGATTATTTTATATTAATTTTTAAAGTTCTAAATCATTTTTTAAAATTATTATTAATTTGAGAATAAATAGGAAATGCTAAATGTACCCAGCCATGTGTACACAACAGTGTACACAGGGGCTGACATGTGGGCCACGGGGACCCAGTTGACCAGTCAAAGTTTGACTGGTCAACAGAAGTTGGGGGCCCCCCTGTCATTGACTGCCTAGTTAACTAACAGTTTTAGTTAGACTAATCAGGTAGTTAACAGGTTAATTAACAAGATTAATTAGATTAATTAATTCATTTGGTTAATTAATTAACTAATTATTTTAATTATTATATCTTTTCATTTATTTATTTTTCGTTTTCGGGTGGACCCCGCGTGTCATTGGCCAGAGGCCTTAGCGGGCACTGGGCGCAAAGCGGGCCGGACCGATCGGGCACCCGCCCAGAAGGGGGCGAGGCCACGGCCAGTGGCGGCCCCATGGCAGGTGACCGCCAGCGGCGGCGATGGAGGAGCATCGGGGCGCGGCGGTGGCGGAGCGGCATAAGGCCGGTGGCCATGGACGGAGCGACACGTGCGGTCGCGGGCAGAGGCTGCCGCCGACGCCAGCAGCGACGGGAGGCAAGCAAGGCACGACGGCGGGTCCGGCTGGATGGAGCAGGGCGGAAGCCGCCTCGGCCGGGTGCGGCAATGCGCTTGATAGCGCACGGGAGCAACAACGAGCATGGATGCGGGGCAACGACATGCGCGGGCGCAGGCGCGTGCGGCGTGGGTGCCTGGCCGTGGGCGCGCCCGGTGTGCGGCAGGAGCAAGGCCGAGGAGAAGGAGGAGGGCCTCACAAGGTAGCTGTAGGGTACGGGGCAGCGGGGCTCGGGGAGGAAGATGGGGACGACGGCGACGACGAAGAGGATGGTGAGGCGAAGGCGCGTCGAGCTTCGGGCGGCGAGGATCGGAGAAGCTGTTCGGGGAGGAGACGAGGAGGTCCGGTGGGGAGGGCGGTCCAACGAGGGCGGGTCCGAGCGGCGCTGCGGGGTGATGGCGACGAGCAACGCCGACGACAGAGTCGTGGCGGCGCGGGAGTAGACGAGGAGGCGACGGATCCGGCGACGAAACTTGGCGGCTGGCCGCGGGATCCGGGGGCGACAACGGCAACTTTGGCGAGGCACGGTCGGGGTTGAGCCCCGATCCAGAT
>NC_041385.1:689492720-689518172 GCF_002162155.2 Triticum dicoccoides | reverse complement strand
TCTCCTCAATCTAGATTGGATCGAGAGGGGGGTGAGGGAGTGGCGACGTGAGGGGGAAAGTGGGGGAGTCGGTTAGGGTTCCAGGGGTGGGGAGGGCCATATAGGCCAGGGGCGACTGGGTCGGCCAGCTGGGCCGGCTTTGGCCAGCTAGGCCATTCATCCCAGCGGAGGGGGGGCCTTTTCAATCCTTTTTTTTGTTTTGTCTTTCTTTTTTATTTAATGTTCTTTTCTATTTTATTAAATTTTAGCTTTTATATAATACAAAGTTGTACCTAAAAGAGCATTAATAATTATGGCCCTACCACAATTAGCTTCGCACCTAAAACAAAATAGTTTGTATCTGTTTATTATTTTAAATTCATTTAAATAATTGGTTTTGCTACTGTTTTAGTTAGTTTAGTGCATTTAAACATTTTATAAAGACTTGGTTTCTCCACCAATATTACTTATGAATTATTTGTCACCTCCAGAACATTTTAGTTTTAATATTTGAAAACTTTTATCATTTCACTCGACTTTGAATTTGATTCGAACGAGATTTGAATCATCGCGAGATTAGGAACAGTGACCGGGGTGACGTGACATCATTAACAGAGGTTTACTGTAGCTTAATTATCCGGGCGTCACAATTCTCCTCTACTACAAGAAATCTCGTCCCGAGATTTAAGAGGTGAAGTAATGGGGAAAGATCTAGTTACGAAATTCTAACGAATCTTCTCGGTCTTGGTTGCTCTTCTCGCAGAGGTCGATCCATTACATTGGCGTCTTCCTTTCTCTGCTTCGGGTCATCATGGTGAAGTCGTCCTTTTCTTCGGGAAGTCTAACGTACTTACGAATAGGTAAGGGGCAGCTCGGCTATGACAGAATGCTATAAGGGTAATAATCTGGGATTATCCCATGAATGAGCATATGAGTACCTCTCGAGTTGAACAATTAAAACACATCGAGAGTAAAGTTCAAAGGTACAATAAGAAGTTTCAAGCAGCCATGCAATCGTTCAATGCCTAGTCAGAAGGTGAAAGGGTTTCAGGGCAACGTGAATAAGTATTGCGTCTGATACCAGAATAGATCTGTAGGCAGGTGGCCCGTGAATTAAATACAAAGTCAAGCGCGAGGATTAACTTTGACAACATGGTGTACAGGAGAGTCATGTTTCGATCCTGTGGAACTGTGGGTTATGGGCCCACCATGTGGGTTAAAAGTAGGAAGGCGGTGATGATTTGCACAATCAAGTAAGCAAGGCATGCCAGAGGATAGCCTGTCAGTTATGTCGGCAACAACATCGATACCAAGTGCGAGGGATGAAGAGAACCATTCTCGTGCTTGTTGAACGAGGCGGACCAATAGGCATTGTTCTCGTCCATCGGTGGTTACTAGAATGTCATCAACAATAGTAACAGGGTCTTACCGACATGATTGTACACCTAGGTGTTTACATAAGCAGAAGACTATTACTGCTTAGATCATATAGATCACCAGAAAGGTTAATCAAAACAATGGAAAGGAAAATGTGATTATTATGTCAATCAGACCAATGGGAA
Organism: Triticum dicoccoides; assembly: GCF_002162155.2. Taxonomy (NCBI): domain Eukaryota; kingdom Viridiplantae; phylum Streptophyta; class Magnoliopsida; order Poales; family Poaceae; genus Triticum; species Triticum dicoccoides. Next base: position 689,516,631 of record NC_041385.1, on the reverse strand, counting down.
GGAAAGGTGTTTATGCTCAAGTATTAGAGTATATACTTCCAAAGGTCAAGTAGAGATAGATATTCACAACAAGATAACAAGTAGAAACCATTTGGGTAGAGGAGCGACGAAACTCGTGATGTTACCCATACAATTATGTTTGGATAATTGGTTAAGAAACATTTAGCATTGTGCTTCAAATGCTCCTATTGAAAGTCGGAGTACCACAAACATGCTTCGAGATAGCATTGGCATGGTCTTCAAGCAAAGGTCAGACTTTTAATACACGAAGGATTCATCATGAACAACTTGTAGAATAAGTCTTACAGTTTCCCCATGGAAGAATGGTTAACCTTGCTGAAAAGGAAACTATAACAATAGGTCCTCCGGCCAGGTGTGCTAGGCATGACATCACCTTACCAAGCCATATAAAGACCAATGTTATAACTCTTGGAAATATGTTCCAACCATCATATCTGACCGAGGTCAGATCCGATTGGTGTCAGGATACCACAGACTCATGATGCCTGAGAAGGAAGGGGTGCAACAGAATTTGACGAGATGGTGTTGCAAGATTCTCGGGAAATGAAATATGGAAGCAAGTTCTGAATCATAGTTCATCATTAAACAAGGAGAGGATGAGAAAGTGGCTGGTGAACTTAGCGACAATTCATTGAGATTTCCAAAAGATGGATCCCCACAATTAGGTGAACAAGGAGACAACATTTGTCAGATCAAATGATATAATGATGTATGCTTGAGGAAAACATACACAATTTAAACATTGGTTGAAAGGTGCACCCGACATATGGGCTTAGGTAGCACAATCAATGTTAGAATGGTGATTCGATATCCAATACACAAATAATGTAACTATCATTCATTAACTTACAAGCAATAGGGTTGCTAGAAGTACAGAATCCAAACAACACCGTTCACTTGTTGGTATCCCGGTTAGAATCAACACGGGGACCAAGAAATGAACAAAGATGGTGAGAAGTATTTCTATGTCAAGAATTCTCAAGAGGTGGAACAAATCTCAGAACATTCTTGACATAAAATATGGTAATACTCCAAGATAAAGAAGAACAATTGCTGGATAGCAAGGAACTCAAGGTATAACACCAAACATGAACAAGCTTGTGTTGGTGGGAAGGAAATAAAGTGGTCGATGATAATACAATTCATCGAGGGCAAGGATGGTATTTCTCATCATGAATTCAATTGATATCCTGGAAGAGCTCGAAATGTTGATGATGATCATGACACAATTGTCGAGAGATTTCACGAAGAAGCAATCGAACAGCGACGACATCAAGAAAAAGCAATGGTGAAGCAAAGGGTCATTGGGACCACGGATACGACACACACTTGGAATCAAGCTTGAGGTTCAAGGCGAAATGATAAGACGAGGAAGATCGATGTAAGCTTGGCTCGTCGTGGAAAGTTGTGCTCCGGGAATAAGGACCAGGTAGCACAGTTAAAATTTAGCACGATAATGATATAGCCGAACAGGCTAGGAATGGCATGATTGGGTACAAACTCGTACGTAAAGAAGATTACTAAGAGTTGTTAAACCGTAGGTGCGGACCCGGTTCAGTTATCGGTGTCTTTAAGTGTTTCATAACTCGGAGCCGTGAAAAATTGGAATCAGTGAGAATGTAGTACTTGATGAAGAACTCATAAGAAGTTACGCAGTTCCATGATAATCTCGATATACCAGGGGGTAATGCTCGACGACAGATCAAGGTAGAGGTTGGACTAGGGTATTGCTCTGCAGAAGACAAGTGCTTAAACTTGCACGAGAAATGGTATTTAAAGGAGAACATGGTCGGAACCACGATTGCAAAAGGCCAGATCCTAGATATAATATGAACTTATACCAAGGGAATAATTAATTTAAGATAAGCTTTAACGATAAGATCTACATCGTGTCCATGGGCATGAACACAAAGTTCAAGGTCGACTCCCACTTCTCCAATGCATAATCTTTCATTCACTGCTCTACTAAAAATGGTTTGAGTGCGAAGATCTACCTGGTGAATTACCAGAGGAGTATGAACCTTGGAAAACTTTCGGGTTCACACAGATTAAGGAAGGCATAAGTTCAACCCATTGGGGCATCTTAGAAACATATACCACAAGCTTTGAGAGTAATTATTACCAGCTCGAAAACAGAGCATGGTTGGCCAAATCCGAATAGGATTTACCAATGGCATTATGTATCAGGGAAAGAACTTCCAAAGTGATTGAATAGGAAGGACGTTGTCGGATAAAACCCAACAAGGGTTCCGCTGGTCCTCAAGGGATCTGATGTGAGCATCAGTACTCAACCAGAGGAAGAAGGAATGCAAGGAGTTCAGTTTATAGAAACAACTGACTAATACAAAGCTCAAAAGCAAAAGAATTATGATTTCCAATTCAAGGGATCAGAGGCAAACACTCTGATTAAGGATGGATAAGTCAAATAGACTTAGAGGTACAATCGACGGCAATTTAATTGGTCAAGATCCAACTCATGTTTAAAATGACGTCTAATCCGGAAGGATGAATTCTAGGATCTGATTGAGGATTGCGAGCATTCGCAACATATTGAATCAAAGGACTCAAAATGATAAGTGACAAAAGATGTCAACGGAGATTACTAGAAATATGGAATTAACCATAATGCAAGCAAGCAAGAATTTCAAGAGCAATAAGCTGCTCAGGATTTTTGGAAGACCGAATGGTATTTCGAAGACTTTTGTGAAATACATGAATCATCTGGGATGAGTGGATACTCGATAAGTGTGAGTAATTATCCGTAGGGGTATTGAGGTGGCAAAGAACTGCAAGGCAGTAGGCACAAAGTATTCTCGGAACAATAGAGAGAATTTCGGTGTATCTTGTAATAACAAGATCAACTGGGAATAAACGTAAGAGCAACAAGTGTATGTATTTATCCATAGGGATATATCGGTGGTATGGAGTTGCAAAAGCGACGGGCACAAGGTCTCGGGAGAACATCGTAGAGTGTCTTCGGAATCTTCTGGTGAAGCAAGCAATCGTCCGGACCAAGGGGCTCAACGGGAGAAAGAAAGTATTTACGAGAACCTAGAGTTAAAGTTAGCAAATCATTTAAACCGAATAGAAGAGATATCAGAGACCCAGAGTAAAGATCGAGGAATAAAAGATCCCAATACCACCCAATGGCGACGTGGGCCCGTAAGGCACACAGCCATGTTAGTAAAAGTTTTGTAGTGACTAGACTCGACTTCAGCCAAGGAGTGTGGAAGGGGGATTCCTACAGGCAGTCGGCTCTGATACCAACTTGTGACGCCCCTGATTCAATCGTACACTAATCATGCACGCAAATGTGTACGATCAAGATCAGGGACTCACGAGAAGATATCACAACACAACTCTAAAACATAAATAAGTCATACAAGCATCATAATACAAGCCAGGGGCCTCGACGGCTCGAATATAAGTGCTCGATCATAGACGAGTCAGCGGAAGCAACAATATCTGAGTACAGACATAAGTTAAACAAGTTTGCCTTAAGAATGCTAGCACAAACTAGGATACAGATCGAAAGAGGCGCAGACCTCCTGCCTGGGATCCTCCTAACTACTCCTGGTCGTCATCAGCGGGCTGCACGTAGTAGTAGGCACCTCCGGTGTAGTAGGAGTTGTCATCGACGGTGGCGTCTGGATCCTGGGCACCGACATCTGGTTGCGACAACCAGGTAGAAGGGTGTTGGGGAACGTTGCAGAAAGTTTCACCAAGATCCATCTATGAGTTCATCTAAGCAACGAGTCAAGGGAGTGAGTTTGCATCTACATACCACTTGTAGATCGAGTGCGGAAGCGTTCAAGGGGATGGTGATGATGGATTCGTACTCGCCGTGATTCAGATCACCGATGACCAAGTGCTGAACGGACAGCACCACCGCGTTCAACACACGTACGGTACGGACGATGTCTCCTCCATCTTGATCCAGCAAGGAGGAAGGAGAGGTTGAGGAAGACAGCTCCAACGGCAGCACGACGGCGTGATGTTGTTGGTGTAGCAGTACTCCGACAGGGCTTCGCCAAGCACGTACGGAGGAGGAGAGGTGTTGGGGAGGGGAGGGGCTGTGCCTTGGCTTGGGTATGCAGCCCTCCCCTCACCCCTCTATTTATAGGGGAAGGGGCAAGGGGGGCCGGCCCCTCTAGATGGGATCTAGAGGTGGTGGCGGCCAGGGAGGGGGGACTTGCCCCCCAAGCAAAGGGGGGCGCCCCCTCTAGGGTTCCCCCCCCCCCAAACCCTAGGCGCATGGGCCGAAGGGGGGCGCGCCCAGCCCTCTAGGGGCTGGCTCCTGCCCCACGCAGCCCATGTGGCCCCCCGGGAGGGGTGGCCCCTCCCGGTGGACCCCCGGAACCCTTCCGGTGGCCCCGGTACAATACCGATATGCCCCCCGAAACTTTCTGGTGTCCATTTGACAGCTTCCCATATATAAATCTTTACCTCCGGACCATTCCGTAACTCCTCGTGACATCTGGGATCTCATCCGGGACTCCGAACAACATTCGGTAATCACATACAAGTCTTCCTAATAACCCTAGCGTCACCGAACCTTAAGTGTGTAGACCCTACGGGTTCGGGAGACACGCAGACATGACCGAGACGGCTCTCAGATCAATAACCAACAACGGGATCTTGATACCCATGTTGGCTCCCACATGCTCCTCGATGAAGTCATTGGATGAACCACGATGTCGAGGATTCAAGCAACCCCGTATACTATTCCCTTTGTCAATCGGTACGTTACGAGCTCGAGACTCGATCGTCGGTATCCCAATACCTCGTTCAGTCTCATTACCGGCAAGTCACTTTACTCGAACCGTAATGCATGATCCCGTGACCAAACACTTGGTCACTTTGAGCTCATTATTATGATGCATTGCCGAGTGGGCCCAGAGATACCTCTCCATCATACGGAGTGACAAATCCCAGTCTCGATCCGTGTCAACCCAACAGACACTTTCGGAGATACCTGTAGTGCACCTTTATAGTCACCCAGTTACGTTGTGACGTTTGGTACACCCAAAGCACTCCTACGGTATCCGGGAGTTACACGATCTCATGGTCTAAGGAAGAGATACTTGACATTGAAAAAGCTCTAGCAAAACGAACTACACGATCTTGTGCTATGCTTAGGATTGGGTCTTGTCCATCACATCATTCTCCTAATGATGTGATCCCGTTGTCAATGACATCTAATGTCCATAGTCAGGAAACCATGACTATCTGTTGAACAACGAGCTAGTCAACTAGAGGCTCACTAGGGACATCTTATGGTCTATGTATTCACACATGTATTACGATTTCCGGATAATACAATTATAGCATGAATAAAAGACAATTATCATGAACAAGGAAATATAATAATAATGCTTTTATTATTGCCTCTAGGGCATATTTCCAACAGTCTCCCACTTGCACTAGAGTCAATAATCTAGTTACATTGTGATGAATCGAACACCCATAGAGTTCTGGTGTTGATCATGTTTTGCTCGCGAGAGAGGTTTAGTCAACGGATCTGCGACATTCAGATCCATATGTACTTTGCAAATATCTATGTCTCCATCTTGAAAATTTTCACGGATGGAGTTGAAACGACGCTTGATGTGCCTTGTCTTCTTGTGAAACCTGGGCTCCTTGGCAAGGGCAATAGCTCCAGTGTTGTCACAGAAGAGTTTGATCGTCCCCGACGCATTGGGTATGACTCCTAGGTCGGTGATGAACTCCTTCACCCAAATTGCTTCATGCGCTGCCTCCGAGGCTGCCATGTACTCCGCTTCACATGTAGATCCCGCCACGACGCTCTGCTTGCAGCTGCACCAGCTTACTGCTCCACCATTCAACATATACACGTATCCGGTTTGTGACTTAGAGTCATCCAGATCTATGTCGAAGCTAGCGTCGACGTAACCCTTTACGACGAGCTCTTCGTCACCTCCATAAATGAGAAACATGTCCTTCATCCTTTTCAGGTACTTTAGGATATTCTTGACCGCTGTCCAGTGTTCCTTGCCGGGATTACTTTGGTACCTTCCTACCAAACTTACGGCAAGGTTTACATCAGGTCTGGTACACAGCATGGCATACATAATAGATCCTATGGCTGAGGCATAGGGGATGACGCTCATCTCTTCTTTATCTTTTGCCGTGGTCGGGCATTGAGCCGAGCTCAATCTCACACCTTGCAATACAGGCAAGAACCCCTTCTTGGACTGATCCATTTTGAACTTCTTTAAAATCTTATCAAGGTATGTGCTTTGTGAAAGACCTATGAGGCGTCTCGATCTATCTCTATAGATCTTGATGCCTAATATATAAGCAGCTTCTCCAAGGTCCTTCATTGAAAAATACTTATTCAAGTAGGCCTTAATGCTGTCCAAGAATTCTATATCATTTCCCATCAAAAGTATGTCATCTACATATAATATGAGAAATGCTACAGAGCTCCCACTCACTTTCTTGTAAACGCAGGCTTCTCCATAAGTCTGCATAAACCCAAACGCCTTGATCATTTCATCAAAGCGAATGTTCCAACTCCGAGATGCTTGCAATGGATCGCTGGAGCTTGCATACTTTGTTAGCATTCTTAGGGTCGACAAAACCCTCCGGCTGCATCATATACAGTTCTTCCTTAAGATGCCCGTTAAGGAATGTCGTTTTGACGTCCATCTGCCATATCTCATAATCATAGTATGCGGCAATTGCTAACATGATTCGGACGGACTTAAGCTTCGCTACGGGAGAGAAAGTCTCATCGTAGTCAATCCCTTGAACTTGCCGATAACCCTTAGCGACAAGTCGAGCTTTATAGATGGTGACATTACCATCCGCGTCCGTCTTCTTCTTAAAGATCCATTTGTTTTCTATCGCTCGCCGATCATCGAGCAAGTCAGTCAAAGTCCATACTTTGTTTTCATACATGGATTCTATCTCGGATTTCATGGCTTCTAGCCATTTGTTGGAATCTGGGCCCGCCATCGCTTCTTCATAGTTCGAAGGTTCACCGTTGTCTAACAACATGATTTCCAGGACAGGGTTGCCGTACCACTCTGGTGCGGTACGTGTCCTTGTGGACCTACGAAGTTCAGTAGCAACTTGATCGGAAGTACCTTGATCATCATCATTATTTTCCTCTTCAGTTGGTGTAGGCATCACAGGAACATTTTCCTGAGCTGCACTACTTTCCCGTTCAAGAGGTAGTACTTCATCGAGTTCTACTTTCCTCCCACTTACTTCTTTCGAGAGAAACTCTTTTTCCAGAAAGGATCCGTTCTTGGCAACAAAGATCTTGCCCTCGGATCTTAAGTAGAAGGTATACCCAATGGTTTCTTTAGGGTATCCTATGAAGACGCATTTTTCTGACTTGGGTTCGAGCTTTTCAGGTTGAAGTTTCTTGACATAAGCATCGCATCCCCAAACTTTTAGAAACGACATCTTAGGTTTCTTCCCAAACCATAATTCATACGGTGTCGTCTCAACGGATTTAGACGGTGCCCTATTTAAAGTGAATGTAGCTATCTCTAGAGCGTATCCGCAAAATGATAGCGGTAAGTCGGTAAGAGACATCATAGATCGCACCATATCCAATAGAGTGCGATTACAATGTTCGGACACACCGTTTCGCTGAGGTGTTCCAGGCGGCGTGAGTTGTGAAACGATTCCACATTTTCTTAAGTGTGTACCAAATTCGTGACTTAAATATTCTCCTCCACGATCCGATCGTAAGAATTTTATCTTTCGGTCACGTTGATTCTCTACCTCATTCTGAAATTCCTTGAACTTTTCAAAAGTCTCGGACTTGTGTTTCATTAAGTAGACATACCCATATCTACTCAAGTCATCAGTGAGAGTGAGAACATAACGATATCCTCCGCGAGCCTCAACGCTCATTGGACCACACACATCGGTATGTATGATTTCCAACAAGTTGGTTGCTCGCTCCATTGTTCGGGAAAATGGAGTCTTGGTCATCTTGCCCATGAGGCATGGTTCGCATGTGTCAAATGATTCATAATAGAGAGACTCCAAAATTCCATTAGCATGGAGCTTCTTCATGCGCTTGACACCAATGTGACCAAGGCGGCAGTGCCACAAGTATGTGGGACTATCGTTATCAACTTTACATCTTTTGGTATTCACGCTATGAATATGTGTAACATTAGATTCATTAAGAATAAACCATTGACCATCGGGGCATGACCATAAAACATATCTCTCATATAAATAGAACAACCATTATTCTCGGATTTAAATGAGTAGCCATCTCGTATTAAACGAGATCCAGATACAATGTTCATGCTCAAACTTGGCACCAAATAACAATTATTAAGGTTTAAAACTAATCCCGTAGGTAAATGTAGAGGTAGCGTGCCGACGGCGATCACATCGACTCTGGAACCATTCCCGATGCGCATCGTCACCTCGTCCTTCACCAGTCTCCGCTTATTCCGCAGCTCCTGCTGTGAGTTACAAATATGAGCAACGGCACCGGTATCAAATACCCAGGAGTTGCTACGAGTACTGGTAAGGTACACATCAATTACATGTATATCAAATATACCTTTGGTGTTGCCGGCCTTCTTATCCGCTAAGTATTTGGGGCAGTTCCGCTTCTAGTGACCCTTCCCTTTGCAATAAAAGCACTCAGTCTCAGGCTTGGGTCAATTCTTTGACTTCTTCCCGGCAACTGGCTTACCGGGTGCGGCAACATCTTTGTCGTCCTTCTTGAAGTTCTTCTTACCCTTGCCCTTCTTGAACTTAGTGGTCTTATTGACCATCAACACTTGATGTTCTTTCTTGATTTCAACCTCTGCTGACTTCAGCATTGAAAATACTTCAGGAATGGTCTTCACCATCCCCTGCATATTGTAGTTCAGCACAAAGCTCTTGTAGCTTGGTGGGAGCGACTGAAGGATTCTGTCAATGACCGCCTCATCCGGGAGGTTAATGTCCAGCTGGGACAGGCGGTTGTGCAACCCAGACATTTTGAGTATGTGCTCACTGACAGAACTATTTTCCTCCATCTTACAACTATAGAACTTGTCGGAAACTTCATATCTCTTGACCCGGGCATGAGCTTGGAAAACTAGTTTCAGCTCCTCGAACATCTCATATGCTCCATGTTGCTCAAAACGCTTTTGGAGCCCCGGTTCTAAGCTGTAAAGCATGCCGCACTGAACGAGGGAGTAATCATCAGCACGAGACTGCCAAGCATTCATAATGTCTTAGTTCTCTGGGACGGGAGCGTCACCTAGCGGTCCTTCTAGGACATATTGTTTCCTGGCAGCTATGAGGATGATCCTCAGGTTCCGGACCCAGTCCGTATAGTTGCTGCCATCATCTTTCAGCTTGGTTTTCTCTAGGAACGCGTTGAAGTTCATGTTGACATGAGCGTTGGCCATTTGATCAAGAAGACATATTTTGCAAAGGTTTAAGACTAAGTTCATGATAATTAAGTTCATCTAATCAAATTAATATGATGAACTCCCACTCAGATTAGACATCCCTCTAGTCATCTAAGTGTTACACAATCCGAGTCGACTAGGCCGTGTCCGATCATCACGTGAGATGGACTAGTCATCATCGGTGAACATTCTCATGTTGATCATATCTTCCATACGACTCGTGTTCGACCTTTCGGTCTCCGTGTTCCGAGGCCATGTCTGTACATGCTAGGCTCGTCAAGTTAACCCTAAGTGTTTTGCATGTGTAAAACTGTCTTACACCCGTTGTATGTGAACGTAAGGATCTATCACACCCGATCATCACGTGGTGCTTCGAAACGACGAACTTTAGCAACGGTGCACAGTTAGGGGAGAACACTTCTTGAAATTTTAGTAAGGGATCATCTTATTTACTACCATCGTTCTAAGTAAACAAGATGCATAAACATAATAAACATCACATGCAATTATATAATAGTGACATGATATGGCCAATATCATATAGCTCCTTCGATCTCCATCTTCGGGGCTCCATGATCATCTTCGTCACCGGCATGACACCATGATCTCCATCATCATGATCTCCATCATCGTGTCTTCATGAAGTTGTCACGCCAATGACTACTTCTACTTCTATGGCTAACGCGTTTAGCAACAAAGTAAAGTAATTTACATGGCGTTCTTCAATGACACGCAGGTCATACAAAAATAAAGACAACTCCTATGGCTCCTGCCGGTTGTCATACTCATCGACATGCAAGTCGTGATTCCTATTACAAGAACATGATCTCATACATCACAATATATCATTCATCATTCATCACAACTTCTGGCCATATCACATCACATGACAATTGCTGCAAAAACAAGTTAGACGTCCTCTAATTGTTGTTGCATCTTTTACGTGGCTGCAATTGGGTTCTAGCAAGAACGTTTTCTTACCTACGAATAACCACAACGTGATCTTGTCAACTTCTATTTACCCTTCATAAGGACCCTTTTCATCGAATCTGCTTCAACTAAAGTGGGAGAGACAGACACCCGCCAGCCACCTTATGCAACTAGTGCATGTTAGTCGGTGGAACCGGTCTCACGTAAGTGTACGTGTAAGGTTGGTCCAGGCCGCTTCATCCCACAATACCGCTGAAGCAAGATAAGACTAGTAGCGGCAAGCAAGTTGACAAGATCTACGCCCACAACTAAATTGTGTTCTACTCGTGCAATAGAGAACTACGCATAGACCTAGCTCATGATGCCACTGTTGGGGAACGTTGCAGAAAATTAAAATTTTTCCTACGGTTTCACCAAGATCCATCTATGAGTTCATCTAAGCAACGACTCAAGGGAGTGAGTTTGCATCTACATACCACTTGTAGATCGAGTGCGGAAGCGTTCAAGGGGATGGTGATGATGGAGTCATACTCGCCATGATTCAGATCACCGATGACCAAGTGCTGAACAGACAGCACCTCCGCGTTCAACACACATACGGTACGGATGACGTCTCCTCCGTCTTGATCCAGCAAGGAGCAAGGAGAGGTTGAGGAAGACAGCTCCAACGGCAGCACGACGGCGTGATGTTGTTGGTGTAGCAGTACTCCGACAGGGCTTCGCCAAGCACGTACGGAGGAGGAGAGGTGTTGGGGAGGGGAGGGGCTGCGCCTTGGCTTGGGTATGCAGCCCTCCCCTCACCCCTCTATTTATAGGGGAAGGGGCAAGGGGGGCGGCGGCCAGGGAGGGGGGACTTGCCCCCCAAGCAAAAGGGGGCGCCCCCTCTAGGGTTCCCCCCAAACCCTAGGCGCATGGGCCCAAGGGGGGGTGCCCAGCCCTCTAGGGGCTGGCTCCTGCCCCACGCAGCCCATGTGGCCCCCCGGGAGGGGTGGCCCCTCCCGGTGGACCCCCGGAACCCTTCCGGTGGCCCCGGTACAATACCGATATGCCCCCTGAAACTTTCCGGTGTCCGTTTGACAGCTTCCCATATATAAATCTTTACCTCCGGACCATTCCGGAACTCCTCGTGACGTCCGGGATCTCATCCGGGACTCCGAACAACATTCGGTAATCCCATACAAGTCTTCCTAATAACCCTAGCGTCACCGAACCTTAAGTGTGTAGACCCTACGGGTTCGGGAGACACGCAGACATGACCGAGACGGCTCTCAGATCAATAACCAACAGCGGGATCTGGATACCCATGTTGGCTCCCACATGCTCCTCGATGAAGTCATCGGATGAACCCCGATGTCGAGGATTCAAGCAACCCCGTATACTATTCCCTTTGTCAATCGGCACGTTACGAGCCGGAGACTCGATCGTCGGTATCCCAATACCTCGTCTAGTCTCATTACCGGCAAGTCACTTTACTCGAACCGTAATGCATGATCCCGTGACCAAACACTTGGTCATTTTGAGCTCATTATGATGATGCATTACCGAGTGGGCCCAGAGATACCTCTCCGTCATACAGAGTGACAAATCCCAGTCTCGATCCGTGTTAACCCAACAGACACTTTTGGAGATACCTATAGTGCACCTTTATAGTCACCCAGTTACGTTGTGACGTTTGGTACACCCAAAGCACTCCTACGGTATCCGGGAGTTACACGATCTCATGGTCTAAGGAAGAGATACTTGACATTGAAAAAGCTCTAGCAAAACGAACTACACGATCTTGTGCTATGCTTAGGATTGGGTCTTGTCCATCACATCATTCTCCTAATGATGTGATCCCGTTGTCAATGACATCTAATGTCCATAGTCAGGAAACCATGACTATCTGTTGACCAACGAGCTAGTCAACTACAGGCTCACTAGGGACATGTTATGGTCTATGTATTCACACGTGTATTACGATTTCCAGATAATACAATTATAGCATGAATAAAAGACAATTATCATGAATAAGGAAATATAATAATAATGCTTTTATTATTGCCTCTAGGGCATATTTCCAACAAAGGGAAGGGGGAAAAGGGGGAGAAAAGCAACCATGAGTACTCATCCAAAGTACTCGCAAGCAAGGAGCTACACTACATATGCATGGGTATATGTGTAAAGAGGCAATATCGGTGGACTGAACTGCAGAATGCCAGAATAAGGGGGGATAGCTAGTCCTATCGAAGACTACACTTCTGGCAGCCTCTGTCTTGCAGCATGTAGAAGAGAGTAGATTGAAGTCCTCCAAGTAGCATCGCATAGCATAATCCTACCCGGCGATCCTCCCCTCGTCGCCCTGTGGAAAAGCGATCATCGGGTTGTCTGTGGAACTTGTCTGGGTGTGTTTTATTAAGTATCCGGTTCTAGTTGTCATAAGGTCAAGCTACAACTCTGGGTCGTCCTTTTACCGAGGGACACGGCTATTCGAGTAGATAAACTTCCCTGCAAGGGTGCACCACATAACCCAACACGCTCGATCCCATTTGGCCTGACACACTTTTCTGGGTCATGCCCGGCCTCGGAAGATCAACACGTCGCAGCCCCACCTAGGCACAACAGAGAGGTCAGAACGCCGGTCTAAATCCTATGCGCGCAGGTGTCTGGGCCCATCGCCCATTGCACACCTACATGTTGCGAGGGCGGCTGGTGAGCAGGCCTAGCAACCTCCATTACAAAGGATGTTGCGTTAATGCAGTCCAACCCGGTGCGCGCCGCTCAGTCACTGACGTCACGAAGGCTTCGGCTGATACCACGACGTCGAGTGCCCATATCTTTCCCGCGTAGTTGGTTAGTGTGTATAGGCCAGTGGCCAGACTCAGATCAAATACCAATATCTCATTAAGCATGTTATTATGAAGTAACCGCGGACGCCGACCAGGGCTAGGCCCACCTCTCGCCTAGGTGGTCTCAACCTGCCCTGTCGCTCCGCCACAAAGTAACAGTCGGGGGCCGTCGGGAACCCAGGCCCACCTCTACCGGGATGGAGCCACCTGTCCTTCCAGCCCCCACATTGGAATCACTTGCGGGTACTCAACGAGCTGACCCGACTTTAGTCACCATCTGTATAGTATGTATATATGTATAGTATATACCCGTGATCACCTCCCAAGTGATCACGGCCCGATAGTATAGCAAGGCAGACTAACAAGAATGTAGGGCCAATGATGATAAACTAGCATCCTATACTAAGCATTTAGGATTGCGGGTAAGGTTGTTGGGGAACGTAGCAGAAATTCAAAATTTTCCTACGTGTCACCAAGATCTATCTATGGAGAAACCAGCAACGAGGGGAAGGAGAGTGCATCTACATACCCTTGTAGATAGCTAAGCAGAAGCGTTCAAGTGAACGGGGTTGATGGAGTCGTACTCGTCGTGATTCAAATCACCGATGATCCTAGTGCCGAACGAACGGCACCTCCGCGTTCAACACACGTACAGCCCGGTGACGTCTCCCATGCCTTGATCCAGCAAGGAGAGAGGGAGAGGTTGAGGAAGACTCCATCCAGTAGCAGCACAATGGCATGGTGGTGGTGGAGGAGTGTGGCTATCCTGCAGGGCTTCGCCAAGCACCACAAAAGAGGAGGAAGAAGAGATGCAGGGCTGCACCAACGAGAGATCGAATCACGTATTTTGGGCAGCCCCTAGGCCTCATATATATAGGGGAAGGGGAGGAGGGTGTGCCCCCTCTAGGGTTCCCACCCTTAGAGGGGCGGCAGCCCCAAACCCATCTATGAGTGGCGGCCACAAGGGGGAAGGAGAGGGAGGCGCAGGGAGTATGGGCCTTAGGGCCCATCTGCCCTTAGGGTTTGCCCTCTCCCCTCCTAGTTGCGCCTTGGGCAAGGGTGGGAGGCGCACCAGCCCACTCTGGGGCTGGTCCCTTTCCACTCTAGGCCCATGCAAGCCTCCGGGGCCGGTGGCCCCACTTGGTGGACCCCCGGGACCCTCCCGGTGGTCCCGGTACGTTACCGATAAAACCCAAAACTTTTCCGGTGACCAAAACAGGACTTCCCATATATAAATCTTTACCTACGGACCATTCCGGAACTCCTCGTGACATCCGGGATCTCATCCGGGACTCCGAACAACATTTGGTAACCACATACAAACTTCCTTTATAACCCTAGCGTCATCGAACCTTAAGTGTGTAGACCCTACGTGTTCGGGAGACATGCAGACATGACCGAGACGTTCTCCGGTCAATAACCAACAGCGGGATCTGGATACCCATGTTGGCTCCCACATGGTCCACGATGATCTCATTGGATGAACCACGATGTCAAGGACTCAATCAATCCTGTATACAATTCCCTTTGTCTAGCGGTATTGTACTTGCCCGAGGTTCGATCGTCAGTATACCGATACCTTGTTCAATCTCGTTACCGGCAAGTCTCTTTACTCGTTCCGTAACACATCATCCCGTGATCAACCCCTTGGTCACATCGTGCACATTATGATGATGTCCTACCGAGTGGGCCCAGAGATACCTCTCCGTTTACACGGAGTGACAAATCCCAGTCTCGATTCGTGCCAACCCAACAGACACTTTCGGAGATACCTGTAATGCACCTTTATAGCCACACAGTTATGTTGTGACGTTTGGTACACCCAAAGCATTCCTACGGTATCCGGGAGTTGCACAATCTCATGGTCTAAGGAAAAGATACTTGACATTAGAAAAGCTTTAGCATACGAACTACACGATCTTTGTGCTAGGCTTAGGATTGGGTCTTGTCCATCACATCATTCTCCTAATGACGTGATCCCATTATCAACGACATCCAATGTCCATGGTGAAACCGTAACCATCTATTGATCAACGAGCTAGTCAACTAGAGGCTTACTAGGGACATGGTGTTGTCTATATATCCACACATGTATCTGAGTTTCCTATCAATACAATTATAGCATGGACAATAAACGATTATCATGAACAAGGAAATATAATAATAACCAATTTATTATTGCCTCTAGGTCATATTTCCAACAGTCTCCCACTTGCACTAGAGTCAATAATCTAGTTCACATCGCCATGTGATTAACACTCATTGAGTTCTGGGTTTGATCATGTTGCTTGTGAGAGAGGTTTTAGTCAACGGGTCTGAACTTTCAGATCCGTGTGTGCTTTACAAATCTTTATGTCATCTCCTAGATGCAGCTACCACGCTCTATTTGGAGCTATTCTAAATAACTGTTCTACTTGGAGCTATTCTAAATTGTTTCTCAATTATACGTATCCGGTATCTCTACTCAGAGCTATCCGGATAGGTGTTAAGCTTGCATCGTCGTAACTCTTTACGTCGAACTCTTTATCACCTCCATAACCGAGAAAATTCCTTAGTCCACTAGTTACTAAGGATAACTTTGACCGCTGTACTGTGATCTATTCTTGGATCACTCTTGTACCCCTTGACTGACTCATGGCAAGGCACACTTCAGGTGCGGTACACAGCATAGCATACTGTAGAGCCTACGTCTAAAGCATAGGGGACGACCTTCGTCCTTTCTCTCTTTTCTACCGAGGTCGAGCTTTAAGTCTTAACTTCGTACCTTACAACTCAGGCAAGAACTTCTTCTTTGACTGATCCATCTTGAACACCTTCAAGATCATGTCAAGGTATGTGCTCATTTGAAAGTATTATTAAGCATTTTGATCTATCCTTATAGATCTTGATGCTCAATGTTCAAGTAGCTTAATCCAGGTTTTCTATTGAAAAACACCTTTCAAATAACCCTATATGCTTTCTAGAAAATCTACATCATCTCTGATCTATGATATGTCGACAACATATATTCATCAGAAATTCTATAGTGCTCCCACTCACTTCTTTGGAAATACAAGTTTCTCATGAACTTTGTATAAACCCAAAATCTTTGATCATTTCATCAAAGCACACATTCCAACTCCGAGATGCTTTACTCCAGTCCTTAGAAGGATTGCTGGAGCTAGCATACCTTTTAGCATCCTTAGGATCGAAAAAAACTTTTCTGATTGTATCACATACAACCTTTCCTTACGAAAGTTGGTAAGGAAACTCGTTTTGACATCCATCTGCCAGATTTCATAAATGATGCTTATGCTAACATGATTCCGACGGACTTAAGCATTGCTACGGATGAGAAAAACTCATCGTAGTCAACTCTTTGAACTTGTGAAAAACTCTTCGCCACAAGTCGAGCTTCATAGATGGTGACATTACCATCCACGTCCGTCTTCTTCTTAAAAGATCCATTTATCAAATGGCTTGCCGATCATTGGGCAAGTCCGCCAAAGTCCATGCTTTGTTCTGATACATGGATCCTATCTCGGATTTCATGGTTTCTTAACCATTTATCGGAATTTGGGCCCACCATCGCTTCCCCATAGCTCGTAGGTTCATTGTTGTCTAGCAACATGACCTTCAAGACAGGATCACCGTACCACTCTGAAGTAGTACGCATCCTTGTCACCCTACGAGGTACGGCAATGACTTGATCCGAAACTTCATGATCACTATCATAAGCTTCTACTTCAATTGGTGTAGGTGCCACATGAACAACTTCCTGTGCCCTGATACACACTGGTTGAAGTGACGGTTCAATAACCACATCAAGTCTCCACCATCCTCCCACTCAACTTTTCGAGAGAAACCTTTCCTCGAGAAAGGACCCGATTCAAGAAACAATCCATATTGCTTTCGGATCTGAATTAGGAGGTATACCCAACTGTTTTGGGTGTCCTATGAAGATGCATTTTATCCGCTTTGGGTTCGAGCTTATCAACCTGAAACTTTTTCACATAAGCGTCGCAGCCCCAAACCTTTAAGAAATGACAGCATAGGTTTCTCTAAACCGGTGTCATCTCAACAGAATTACGTGGTACCCTATTAAAGTGAGTGCGGATATCTCTAATGCCTAACCCATGAACGATAGTGGTAATTCGATAAGAGACATCATGGTACCCACCATATCCAATAGGGTGCAACTATGATGTTTGGACACACCATCACACTATGGTGTTCTAGGCGGTATTAATTGTAAAACAATTTCCACAATGTCTTAATTGCGTGCCAAAACTCGTAACTCAGATATTCATCTCTATGATCATATCATAGACATTTTATCCTCTTGTCACAATGATCTTCTACTTCACTCTGAAATTACTTGAATCATTCAATAATTCAGACTTGTGTTTCATCAAGAAAATATTCTCAACATCTACTCGAATCATCTGTGAAGTAAGAACATAACGATATTCACTGCATGCCTCAGCACTCATTGGACTGCACACATCAAAATGTGTTACTTCCAACGAGTTGCTGTCTTGTTCCGTCTTACTAAAACGAGGCTTTCAGTCATCTTGCCCATGTGGTATGATTTGCATGTCTCAAGTGATTCAAAATCAAGTGAGTTCAAACGGTCCATTTGCATGGAGTTTCTTCATGCATATACACCAATAGACATGGTTCGCATGTCTCAAACTTTTCAAAAATGAGTGAGTCCAAAGATCCATCAATGGAGCTTCTTCATGCATTTTATACCGATATGACTTACGTGGCAGTGCCACAAGTAGGTGGTACTATCATTACTATCTTTTGGCATGAACATGTGTATCACTACGATCGAGATTTCAATGAACCATTCATTTTAGGTGCAAGACCATTGAAGGTATTATTCAAATAAATAGAGTAACCATTATTCTCTTTAAATGAATAACCGTATTGCAATAGTCATAATCCAATCATGTCTATGCTCAACGCAAACACCAAATAACAATTATTCAGGTTTTAACACCAATCTCGATGGTAGAGGGAGCGTGCGATGCTTGATCATATCAACATTGGAAACATTTCCAACACATATCGTCAACTCACCTTTAGCTAGTCTTCGTTTATTCCGTAGCTTTTATTTCGAGTTACTAACAATTAGCAACCGAACCGGTATCTAATACCCTGGTGCTACTAGGAGTACTAGTAAAGTACACATCAACACAATGTATATCCAATATACTTCTATCGACCTTGCCAGCCTTCTCATCTACCAAGTATCTAGGGTAATTCTGCTCCAGTGGCTGTTCCCTTTATTACAGAAGCACTTAGTCCCGGGTTTGGGTTCAACCTTGGGTTTCTTCACTAGAGTAGCAGCTAAATTGCCGTTTCATGAAGTATCCCTTTGTTCCCTTGCCCTTCTTGAAACTAGTGGTTTCACCAACCATCAACAATTGATGCTCCTTCTTGATTTCTACTTTCGCGGTGTCAAACATCACGAATATTTCAAGGATCATCATATCTATCCCTGATATGTTATAGTTCATCACGAAGCTCTAGCAGCTTGGTGGCAATGACTTTGGGGAAACATCACTATCTCATCTGGAAGATCAACTCCCACCCAATTCAAGTGATTGTTGCACTCAGAAAATCTGAGCACAAGCTCAACGATTGAGCTTTTCTCCCTTAGTTTGCAGGCTAAGAAAATCGTCGGAGGTCTCATACCTCTTGACGTGGGCACGAGCCTGAAATCCCAATTTCAGCCCTTGAAACATCTCATATGTTCCGCGATGTTTCGAAAACGTCTTTAGTGCCTCAACTCTAAACCGTTTAATTGAACTATCACGTAGTTATCAAAATGTGTATGTCCGATGTTCGCAACATCCACAAACGACGTTTGGGGTTCGGCACACTGAGCAGTGCATTAAGGACATAAGCTTTCTACTGTCCGCATAATTGCTACTTTCAACTTTCAACTATATTTTCTCTAGGAACATATCTAAAACAGTAGAACTAAAGCGCGAGCTACGACATAATTTGCAAAATCCTTTTGACTATGTTCAGATAATTAAGTTCATCTTATGAACTCCCACTCAGATAGACATCCCTCTAGTCATCTAAGTGATTACATGATCCGAGTCAACTAGGCCGTGTCCGATCATCACGTGAGACGGACTAGTCATCATCGGTGAACATCTTCATGTTGATCGTATCTACTATACGACTCATGCTTGACCTTTCGGTCTACGTGTTCCGAGGCCATGTTTGTACATGCTAGGCTCGTCAAGTTAACCCTAAGTGTATTGCATGTGTAAATCTGTCTTACACCCGTTGTATGTGAACGTAAGGATCTATCACACCCGATCATCACGTGGTGCTTCGAAGCGACGAACTTTAGCAACGGTGCACAGTTAGGGGAGAACACTTCTTGAAATTGGTGTAAGGGATCATCTTATTTACTACCGTCGTTCTAAGTAAACAAGATGCATAAACATAATAAACATCACATGCAACTATATAGTAGTGACATGATATGGCCAATATCATATAGCTCCATTGATCTCCATCTTCGGGATTCCATGATCATCATCGTCACCGGCATGACACCATGATCTCCATCATCATGATCTCCATCATCATGTCTTCATGAAGTTGTCTCGCCAACTATTACTTCTACTACTATGGCTACCGGTTAGCAATAAAGTAAAGTAATTACATGGCGTTGTTCAATGACACGCAGGTCATACAATAAATAAAGACAACTCCTATGGCTCCTGCCGGTTGTCATACTCATCGACATGCAAGTCGTGAATCCTATTACAAGAACATGATCAATCTCATACATCACATATCATTCATCACATTCTTCTTGGCCATATCACATCACATAGCATACCCTGCAAAAACAAGTTAGACGTCCTCTAATTGTTGTTGCATGTTTTACGTGGCTGCTATGGGTTTCTAGCAAGAACGTTTCTTACCTACGCAAAACCACAACATGATATGCCAATTGCTATTTACCCTTCATAAGGACCCTTTTCATCGAACCTGTTCCGACTAAAGTGGGAGAGACTGGCACCCGCTAGCCACCTTATGCACCAAGTGCATGTCAGTCGGTGGAACCTGTCTCACGTAAGAGTACGTGTAAGGTCGGTCCGGGCCGCTTCATCCCACAATACCGTCGAAACAAGATTGGACTAGTAACGTTAAGCATATTGAACAAAATCAACGCCCACAACTACTTTGTGTTCTACTCATGCAAAGAATCTACGCAATAGACCTAGCTCATGATGCCACTGTTGGGGAACGTAGCAGAAATTCAAAATTTTCCTACGTGTCACCAAGATCTATCTATGGAGAAACCAGCAACGAGGGGAAGGAGAGTGCATCTACATACCCTTGTAGATCGCTAAGCGGAAGCGTTCAAGTGAATGGGGTTGATGGAGTCATACTCGTCGTGATTCAAATCACCGATGATCCTAGTGCCGAACGGACGGCACCTCCGCGTTCAACACACGTATAGCCCGGTGACGTCTCCCATGCCTTGATCCAGCAAGGAGAGAGGGAGAGGTTGAGGAAGACTCCATCCAACAGCAGCACAATGGCATGGTGGTGGTGGAGGAGCGTGGCTATCCTGCAGGGCTTCGCCAAGCACCACAGAAGAGGAGGAAGAAGAGATGCAGGGTTGCACCAACGAGAGATCGAATCACGTATTTTGGGCAGCCCCTAGGCCTCATATATATAGGGGAAGGGGAGGAGGGTGCGCCCCCTCTAGGGTTCCCACCCCTAGAGGGGCGGCAGCCCCAAACCCATCTATGGGTGGCGGCCACAAGGGGGAAGGAGAGGGAGGCGCAGGGAGTATGGGCCTTAGGGCCCATCTGCCCTTAGGGTTTGCCCTCTCCCCTCCTAGTTGCGCCTTGGGCAAGGGTGGGAGGCACACCATCCCACTCTGGGGCTGGTCCCTTTCCACTCTAGGCCCATGCAAGCCTCCGGGGCCGGTGGCCCCACTTGGTGGACCCCCGGGACCCTTCCGGTGGTCCCGGTACGTTACCGATAAAACCCGAAACTTTTCCGGTGACCAAAACAGGACTTCCCATATATAAATCTTTACCTCCGGACCATTCTGGAACTCCTCGTGACGTCCGGGATCTCATCCGGGACTCCGAACAACATTCGGTAACCACATACAAACTTCCTTTATAACCCTAGCGTCATCGAACCTTAAGTGTGTAGACCCTACGGGTTTGGGAGACATGCAGACATGACCGAGACGTTCTCCAGTCAATAACCAACAGCGGGATCTGGATACCCATGTTGGCTCCCACATGTTCCACAATGATCTCATCGGATGAACCACGATGTCAAGGACTCAATCAATCCCGTATACAATTCCCTTTGTCTAGCGGTATTGTACTTGCCTGAGGTTCGATCGTCGGTATACCGATACCTTGTTCAATCTCGTTACCGGCAAGTCTCTTTACTCGTTCCGTAATACATCATCCCGTGATCAACCCCTTGGTCACATTGTGCACATTATGATGATGTCCTACCGAGTGGGCCCAGAGATACCTCTCCGTTTACACGGAGTGACAAATCCCAGTCTCGATTCGTGCCAACCCAACAGACACTTTCGGAGATACCTGTAATGCACCTTTATAGCCACCCAGTTACGTTGTGACGTTTGGTACACCCAAAGCATTCCTACGGTATCCGGGAGTTGCACAATCTCATGGTCTAAGGAAAAGATACTTGACATTAGAAAAGCTTTAGCATACGAACTACACGATCTTTGTGCTAGGCTTCGGATTGGGTCTTGTCCATCACATCATTCTCCTAATGACGTGATCCCGTTATCAACGACATCCAATGTCCATGGTCAGGAAACCGTAACCATCTATTGATCAACGAGCTAGTCAACTAGAGGCTTACTAGGGACATGGTGTTGTCTATATATCCACACATGTATCTGAGTTTCCTATCAATACAATTATAGCATGGACAATAAACGATTATCATGAACAAGGAAATATAATAATAACCAAATTATTATTGCCTCTAGGGCATATTTCCAACAAAGGTATCAACGACTGTAGCAACAATGACAGGCTATGCAACAGAATAGGAGTAACCGAACAGTAACATGCTACACTACTCTCATGCAAGTAGTATAGAGAAGAATAGGCGATATCTAGTGATCAAGGGGGGGGCTTGCCTAGTTGCTTTGGCAAGGAGGGGTCGTCGGTGACGTAGTCGTACTCAATCGCATCAACGCCGGTATCGGGGTCTAGCGGAGAAGAAGAGGGGGAATGAAACGGTAAATATGGAGCAAACAAAGCATCACAAAATATAACAAGGCAATACGCGGTGCCAGGAGTGATCTAATGCAGGGATAGGGGGTACCGGCGGAGGGGGAAAACATCCGGGAAAGTATCCCGGTGTTTCGCGTTTTCAGACAGAAGAAACGAAGGTGAAATGTTGCATGTTCTCTATGCTAGGGACGTGTGGCTGATGAACGGGCTGCGTATTCGGATTCGTCTCGTCGTTCTGAGCAACTTTCATGTACAAAGTTTTTCCAACCGAGTTACAGATTATTTTATATTAATTTTTAAAGTTCTAAATCATTTTTTTAAATTATTATTAATTTGAAATTAAATAGGAAATGCTAAATGTACCGAGCCTACACAACAGTGTACACATGGGCTGACATGTGGGCCAGGGGGACCCAGTTGACCAGTCAAAGTTTGACTGGTCAACAGAAGTTGGGGGCCCCCTGTCATTGACTGCCTAGTTAACTAACAGTTTTAGTTAGACTAATTAGGTAGTTAACAGGTTAATTAACAAGATTAATTAGATTAATTAATTCATTTGGTTAATTAATTAACTAATTATTTTAATTATTATATCTTTTCATTTATTTATTTTTCGTTTTCGGGTGGACCCCGCGTGTCATTGGCTAGAGGCCTTAGCGGGCACTGGGCGCAAAGCGGGACGGACCGATCGGGCACCCGCCCAGAAGGGGGCGAGGCCGCGGCCGGTGGCGGCCCCATGGCAGGTGACCGCCAGCGGCAGCGGCGGAGGAGCATCGGGGCGCGACAGTGGCGGAGCGGCATAAGGCCAGTGGCCAGGGACAGAGCTACACGTGCAGTCGCGGGCAGAGGCTGCCGCCGACGCCAACAGCGACGGGAGGCAAGCAAGGCACGACGGCGGGTCCGGCCGGATGGAGCAGGGCGGAAGCCGCCTCGACCGAGTGCGGCGATGCGCTTGATAGCGCACGGGAGCAATGACGAGCATGGATGCGGGGCGACGACATGCGCGGGCGCAGGCGCGTGCGGCGTGGGTGCCTGGCCGTGGGCGCGCCCGGTGTGCGGCGGGAGCAAGGCCGAGGAGAAGGAGGGGGGGCCTCACGAGGTAGCTGTAGGGTACGGGGCAGCGGGGCTCGGGGAGGAAGATGGGGATGACGGCGACGACGAAGAGGGCGGCGAGGCGAAGGCGCGTCGAGCTTCAGGCGGCAAGGATCGGAGAAGCCGTTCGGGAAGGAGACGAGGAGGTCCGGTGGGGAGGGCGGTCCAGCGAGGGCGGGTCCGAGCGGCACTGCAGGGTGACGGCGACGAGCGATGTCGGCGACAGAGTCATGGCGGCGCGGGGAGGAGACGAGGAGGCGACGGATCCAGCGACGAAACTTGGCGGCGGGCCACGGGATCCGCGGGCGGCAACGGCAACTTCGACGAGGTGCGGTCGGGGTTGAGCCCCGATCCAGATTGGGGG
>NC_041385.1:689487549-689492506 GCF_002162155.2 Triticum dicoccoides | reverse complement strand
AGAGGGACGAGAGAGGGGGGGTTCTCCTTGATCCAGATTGGATCGAGAGGGGGGAGGGAGTGGCGACGTGAGGGGGAAAGTGGGGGAGTCGGTTAGGGTTCCAGGGGTGGGGAGGGCCATATAGGCCAGGGGCGACTGGGCCGGCCAGCTGGGCCGGCTTTGGCCAGCTGGGCCATTCAGCCTAGCGGAGGGGGGGGGGGCTTTTCAATCCTTTTTTTGTTTTGTCTTTCTTTTTTATTTAATGTTCTTTTCTATTTTATTAAATTTTAGCTTTTATAAAATACAAAGCTGTACCTAAAAGAGCATTAATAATTATGCCCCTACCACAATTAGCTTCGCACCTAAAACAAAATAGTATGTATCTGTTTATTATTTTAAATTCATTTAAATAATTGGTTTTGCTACTGTTTTAGTTAGTTTAGTGCATTTAAACATTTTATAAAGACTTGGTTTCTCCACCAATATTACTTATGAATTATTTGTCACCTCCAGAACATTTTAGTTTTAATATTTGAAAATTTTTATCATTTCACTCGACTTTGAATTTGAATTCGAACGAGATTTGAATCATCGCGAGATTAGGAATAGTGACCGGGGTGACGTGGCATCATTAACAGAGGTTTATTGTAGCTTAATTATCGGGCGTCACAACATCATATGATGTTATTTCCAATGAAGTTTATATAAAGTCCCAGCTCAATATTATCTTACTAAGCCGGCTCTTTGGGGCTACACGTTGCTGCTCGAATCTACATGATCATGCATGCAAAGTCCCTGCTCATTATTGCATAATGACCCAGTCCTTGGGGGCTACACTGGTTGAAGTTTTTATGAGCATAAGACAATTACAAGTCCCAAGTTGCTGCAAGCATGACAACCCGGCACTTGGGGCTACATATGTGGAATACTTAGTCTATGACTAATGATTGAGATGAACAACCTAGATTTCTTCAAGCTTGTGACATTCATATTGAAATAAGTCTTAAGTTGTTACTACGTTCCCTTCTTAAGACTTGGGGGCTACAAGTGAGATACATATAAGAGAGGTACGCTTTCAAAGCTGATGTTAACAAACAATTATGACCCGGTGCCATCAATATTTATAAACCGGCAATTTTGGCAATGATAAACCGGCAAGTTTTACATCTTTAAGCCGGCTGAAAATCAGATGAGTATTTCAAGACTAATATTTTTTGCATTGGGAGCTGAATCAAATGAATTATCCTTCATAGTATTTCTCTATGAGAAACCAATGTCAAAGCTGGCCTATTGACCCGGATTTTCTAGAAGAAGTAAATGACAAGGAATTAAGGATGATCAGGTGCCGGCTTACAAAAATTCTTAAACCGGAGCATAATCTGTCAAAATTGTTCTTGTGTTTGTTTTACAGGATCAGTTTAACATGGATAAATCCAAATTAAACTAGGGGCTAATGTCGGGGATATACCCCGCGGTATGACACGACCGGAGATATGACCCGGACGGGACTTGGTGTTTCATTGGTAACCCGGCATATGTTAAGTCAGATGATACCCGACACTTGGGGGCTACATATGTGGAATACTTAGTCTATGACTAATGATTGAGATGAACAACCTGGATTTCTTCAAGCTTGTGACATTCATATTGAAGCAAGCCTTAAGCTGTTACTACGTTCCCTTCTTAAGACTTGGGGGCTACAAGTGATATACATATAAGAGAGGCACGCTTTCAAAGCTGATGTTAACAAACAATTATGACCCGGTGCCATCAATATTTATAAACCTGCAATTTTGGCAATGATAAACCGGCAAGTTTTACATCTTTAAGCCGGTTGACAATCAGATGAGTATTTCAAGACTAATATTTTTTGCATTGGGAGCTGAATCAAATGAATTGTCCTTCATAGTATTTCTCTGTGAGAAACCAATGTTAGCAAATTGAGTATGAAGTTGGCCTATTGACCCGGATTTTCTAGAACAAGGAAATGACAAGGAATTAAGGATGATCAGGTGACGGCTTACAAAAGTTCTTAAACTGGAGCATAATCTGTCAAAATTGTTCATGTGTTTGTTTTACAGGATCAGTTTAACATGGATAAATCCAAATTAAACTAGGGGCTAATGTCGGGGATATACCCCGCGGTATGACCCGACCGGAGATATGACCTGGCCGGGACTTGGTGTTTCATTGGTAACCCGATAGATGTTAAGTCAGATTATAACCCGGCAGATGTTAAATCAGATGATAACCCGGCAGATGTTAAGTAAGATGGTAAACCGACAGACAGTCATAACCCAGCAGACAGAGTTGTCTAGGGTTAATAAGCCCGAGATGTTAACAAGCCCACGAAGAGAAGTCAGAATAGTTTAAGTCTTAGTCTGAGATGGACTCTACATGTAACCCGCCCCTTCAACTTATATAAGGAGGGGCAGGGCACCACAAGAGGGGAGAGAGAATAATCTTAAGGTTAGACACAACTAGGAGAGCCAGTTTACGGCGACTCCCTGGTGATGATAATGAGACCTAGCCACAAACAGCATGTAGGGTTGTTACCGGATGATGTTTCCCGGGGCCCGAAGTTGTCTAAACCCTTGTCTTGTGTGTTGATCCGTCTCGCGTATCTCATCCCGATCAACCCCTCTCAAGCTACCACATAGATGTGTTGGCCTCACGACTAAGTCCTCACACTAGGACATCTACCGTGACAATTCCATGACAGTTGCGGTGGCATGTTTTTGATGCAAAGGGCCAGGTCAGAATTCTTCTGTTTGTTTCAGTTGTCATTATTTTCCCAGGTCAACCTTCTTGTACATTCTTGATTTATAATGCAAAGGCAGAGGACCCAACATTCGTCCTAAAAAACTGGTTCAGTAATTTGCTTTGTCTATGTGATAGGTACTTGGACCGGTGGCATCCCAGATAGTTGTTGTGCTTCAAGGCAAGGACAAGCCAACCTGTGTACCTCATGTGGAAGATGGAGACATGTGTATTATTCTTAATGCAAAAGATATTTGTGTTACAGGAAGAAAAATGAGTGACAAAATTTACTATTGGCATACAGGGTTAGTAATTCTAGCAAATACTTTTGTATACCTTATTTGGTATTATTATTAATTTCTTCTGTCATGTGCATTTTTCCATTTTTTGGATAGGTATGTTGGCCACCTGAAAGAAAGAAAGATGACCAGATGGCAAAAGACCCAACTGAAGTGATCCATAAAGCTGTCATGCGCATGCTTCCTCACAATAAATTGCATGATGTAAGTGAAATTTCATGGAAGAAAAGAACAAAATCCAATAAAATACCATAAGATCCCCATCCATCTTTTCTTTTGTGTAGTTCCAAGTGGCTGATATTCCATGTATACCGAATTACTGATGGGCCGTAGTCTATTCTTTCCCCTTCTCAAATTACCATTTAACATGCAGTACTAGTTTTATGATGGTATTCTCATTAAAATCTCCTATTTTGCTCCTCTAGGATAGGGATCGCAAGTTGACGATATTTGCTGAAGGTGAGCATCTATTTCATGATCGCCTCTCGAACCTTGTCATGCCACCACGCAAAGTACGTGAGATGCGCCCCTGGGCAAGACGTGCAATGATAAGGACATAGAATAAAGATCAGGACAGGGAACCTAAGAAAGCCGAGGGAGAAGTAGCTAAGAATGACAAAATTGCAGCCGCTGCATAAGTCACCTTCAAATGTGTGTGGACTATGGAGAGACCTATGATCCGCGCCACCACGAATCTATCTGATGCGTTTTTTGGATGATGATCTGCGTACCTTTCATCCCTTCGACATGTAGTCATTCGTGTTGAATTTCATAGAAAGGAAGCAGTACAATCTTATCAAGCCTTGTTAAGGTAGCCAGATTGCTGGGAAGCCCGCCGAGTTGAGTTGAGGAGGCACTAGAACCTGCAAAAGCTCAAACTCATTTTGAATTTTCTTTTCTTAAACCTGTAACTCGGATCTTGTATTGCAATAAAACTCCTCGCATTATGCAGAATATCCATCTTGAATGGAGCAAATAATTCATTAGGTCGAGCTATAACTCACCCTTTTTTGTCAAAAAGAACGATAGTTTTTGTAGACTAAAAATCCCTCCGATTTTGAACTAAAACCATACACTTATTATGGATTGGAGGGAGTACTATTCTGTGAACGAAAATGTATTTTAAGAAAAAGAAAAATGAGCACCATTTCCCAGGGTTAACCATTTTCTAAAACTAAATTTTGAGATTCAACTTTTTTCGAGACTATCTTGAGAACCAATTTTTTTCCAAAAGGAACACCTTGTGTGCTATCAAACGTCACAACGTAACTGGGTGATTATAAAGATGCTCTACTGGTGTCTCCGAAGGTGTTTGTTGGGTTGGCATAAATCGAGATTATGATCTGTCACTCCGAGTATCGAAGAGGTATCTCTAGGCCCTCTCGGTAATGCACATCACTATAAGCCTTGCAAACAATGTGAATAATGAGTTAGTTGCGGGATGATGTATTACGGAACGAGTAAAGAGACTTGCCGGTAACGAGATTGAACTAGGTATGATGATACCGACGATCAAATCTCGGGAAAGTAACATACCGACGACAAAGGGAATGACGCATGCTGTTATGCGGTTTGACCGAAAAAGATCTTCATAGAATATGTAGGAACCAATATGAGAATCCAGGTTCCTCTATTGGTTATTGACCGAAGATGTGTCTCGGTCATGTCTACATAGTTCTCGAACCCGTAGGGTCTACACGCTTAAACGTTCGATGACGATTTGTGTTATGAGTTATGTGTTTTGGTGACCGAAGTTTGTTCGAAGTCCCGGATGAGATCATGGACATGATGAGGAGTCTCGAAATGCTCGAGGGTTAAAGATTGATATATTGGAGGGTTATATATGGACACCGGAATGGTTCCGAAGAGGTTCGGGGATTTTTCGGAGTACCGGGAAGTTACTGGAACCCCCCCCCCCC
>NC_041385.1:689465585-689487327 GCF_002162155.2 Triticum dicoccoides | reverse complement strand
AGAAATTTAAAATTTTCTACGCATCACCAAGATCAATCTATGGAGTAATCTAGCAACGAGGGAAAGGGGAGTGCATCTACATACCCTTGTATATTGCTAAGCGGAAGCGTTACAAGAACGCAGATGAAGGAGTCGTACTTGCAGCAATTCAGATCGCGGTTGATTCCGATCTAAGCGCCGAACAACGACGCCTCTGCGTTCAACACACGTGCAGCCCGATGACGTATCCCATGCCTTGATCCAGCAAGGGCAGAGGGAGAGGTTGGGGAAGACTCCGTCCAACAGCAGCACGACGGTGTGGTGGTGGTGGAGGACCATGTCACTCTAGCAGGGCTTCGCCAAGCACTGCGAGAGACGAGGAGGGAGAGGGGTAGGGCTGCGCCAGGGAGAGGAAAACTCATGTGTTGGGCAGCCCCAAAACCCCCACTATATATAGGGGAAGGGGAGAGGGGGTCGGGCCCCTCCAGATCCCATCTATAGGGGAGGGGCGGCGGCCAGGAGGGGGAGACTTGCCCCCCAAGCAAGGTGGAGGCGCCCCCTCCCCTAGGGTTTTCAACCCTAGGCACCTTGGGCCCTTGGGGAGGGGCGCACCAGCCCACTATGGGCTGGTTCCCTCCCATATTCAGCCCATTAAGTCCCCCGGGGCAGGTGGCCCCACCCGGTGGACCCTCGGACACCTTTCGGTGGTCCCGGTACAATACCGATAACCCCCGAAACTATTCCGGTGACTGAAACTGGACTTCCCATATATAAATCTTTACCTCCGGACCATTCCGGAACTCCTCGTGATGTCCGGGATCTCATCCGGGACTCCGAACAACATTCGGTAACCACGTATATCTATTCCCTATAACCCTAGCGTCATCGAACCTTAAGCGTGTAGACCCTACGGGTTCGGGAACCATGCAGACATGACCGAGACAACTCTCCGGCCAATAACCAACAGCGGGATCTGGATACCCATGTTGGCTCCCACATGTTCCACGATGATCTCATCGGATGAACCACGATGTCAAGGATTCAATCAATCCTGTATACAATTCCCTTTGTCTACTAGTATGATACTTGCCCGAGATTCGATCGTCGGTATCCCGATACCTTGTTCAATCTCGTTACCGGCAAGTCTCTTTACTCGTTCCATAACACATCATCCCGCGATCAACTCCTTGATCACATTGTGCACATTATGATGATGTCCTACCGAGTGGGCCCATAGATACCTCTCCGTCACACGGAGTGACAAATCCCAGTCTCGATTCGTGCCAACCCAACAGACACTTTCAGAGATACCCGTAGTGCACCTTTATAGCCACCCAGTTACGTTGTGACGTTTGGTACACCCAAAGCATTCCTACGGTATCCGGGAGTTGTACAATCTCATGGTCTAAGGAAAAGATACTTGACATTTAGAAAAGCTTTAGCATATGAACTACACGATCTTGTGCTAGGCTTAGGATTGGGTCTTGTCCATCACATCATTCTCCTAATGATGTGATCCCGTTATCAACGACATCCAATGTCCATGGTCAGGAAACCGTAACCATCTTTTGATCAACGAGCTAGTCAACTAGAGGCTTACTAGGGACATGGTGTTGTCTATGTATCCACACATCTATCTGAGTTTCCTATCAATACAATTCTAGCATGGATAATAAACAATTATCATAAACAAGGAAATATAATAATAACCATTTTATTATTGCCTCTAGGGCATATTTCCAACAACGCCCCCTTTCCTTCTCCTTCTCCCCCCTTTCCCCTTTCCGCCTCTTCGTTGGAAGGAAAGGGGGGCCGAATCCTACTAGGAGTGGAGTCCTAGTAGGACTCCCCCCATGGCGCGCCACCCCTGGCTAACCACCTCCTCCTCCCCTCCTTTATATACGGGGGCGGGGCGCACCCCGAAGGCACACCAAGAATTCTCTTAGCCGTGTGCGGTGCCCCCTCCACAGTTTACTCCTCTGGTCATAGCATTGTAGTGCTTAGGCGAAGCCCTGCGCGGATCACATCACCATCACCGTCGCCACACCGCCGTGCTGACGGAACTCTCCCTTGACCCTCTACTGGATCAAGAGTTCGAGGGACGTCATCGAGCTGAACGTGTGCTGAACATGGAGGTGCCGTCCGTTCGGTACTTGGATCAGTTGGGTCGTGAAGACGTTCGACTACATCAACCGCTTTAACCTAATGCTTCCGCTTTCGGTCTATGAGGGTACGTGGACACACTCTCCCTCTCTCATTGCTATGCATCTCCTAGATAGGTCTTGCGCGTTCATAGGATTTTTTTTGAAATTGCATGCTACGTTCCCCAACAGAACATCTCTATGTTGATCATATCTACTATATGATTAACGCTTGACCTTTTGGTTTCAAGTGTTCCGAGGCCATGTCTGTACATGCTAGGCTCGTTAAGTTTAACCTAAGTATTCCGCATGTGCAAAACTGTCTTGCACCCGTTGTATGTGAACGTAGAGTCTATCACACCCGATCATCATGTGGTGTCTCAAAACGATGAACTATAGCAATGGTGTATACTCAGGGAGAACACTTTTACCTTGAAATTTAGTGAAGGGATCATCTTATAATGCTACCATCGTTCTAAGCAAACTAAGATGCATAAAAGATAAACATCACATGCAATCACAATATGTGACATGATATGGCCATCATCATCTTGTGCTTTTGATCTCCATCTCCAAAGCAAGGTCATGATCTCCATTGTCACCGGCTTGGCACCTTGATCTCCATCGTAGCGTCATTGCGTCGAGGTCGTCACACCAACTATTGCTTCTACAACTATCGCTAACACATAGTGATAAAGTAAAGCAATTACATGGCGCTTGCACTTCATACAATAAAGAGATAACCCTAAGGCTCCTGCCGGTTGTCGATATTACAAAACATGATCATATCATACATCAACATATATCATATAATATCTTGACCATATCACATCACAACATGCCCTGGGAAAACAAGTTAGACGTCCTCTACTTCGTTGTTGCATGTTTTACGTGGCTGCTATGGGCTTCTAGCAAGAACTGTTCTTACCTATGCATAAAACCACAATAGTGATTCATGAAGTTTGTTGTTTTAACCTTCTTCAAGGACCGGCCGTAGTCAAATTCAATTCAACTAAAGTTGGAGAAACAGACACCCGCCAGCCACCTTTATGCAAAACTAGTTGCATGTCGGTTGGTGGAACCGGTCTCATGTGCGTGGACATGTAAGGTTGGTCCGGGCCACTTCATCCCACAATACCGCCAAATTAAAATAAGACGTTGGTGGTAAGAAGTATGACTATCACCGCTCACAACTCTTTGTGTTCTACTCGTGCATATCATCTACGCATAGACCTCACTCATGATGCCACTATTGGGAATCGTTGCATGGAAAACAAAAAAAAATTCTACGCACACGCAATGATATATCCATGGATATGCATATCAATGAGGGGGAGAGTGTGTCCACATACCCTCGTAGACCGTAAGTGGAAGCGTTTCACAAAGCGGTTGATGTAGTCGAACTTTCTTCGCGATTCAACTGATCTAGTATCGAACGTACGACACCTTCATGTTCTGCACACATTCAGCTCGGTGACGTCCCTCGCCTTCTTGATCCAGCAAGACGTCGAGGTAGTAGATGAGTTTCGTCAGCATGACGGCGTGGTGACAGTGATGGTGAAGTGATCTCCGCAGGGCTTCGCCTAAGCACTACGAACATATGACCGGGGGTGTAAAGGATGGAGGGGGGCGCCACACACGGCTAACAATTGATCTGTTGTGTGCTAGGCGCCCCCTCCCACACATATATATAGGTGGGAGGGAGAGAGGAGCAGCCAAATGAGGCGCCCAAGTAGGAGGAATCCTACTTGGGGTCCATGCGCCCCCCTTTCCTTATTTGGAGTGCGGGGAAAGGCAGGGGAGGGTGGCGCCCCGACCCCCTTTTCCTTTCTCCCATGAGAGGGAAAGGCAAGAGGGGCTAGCCCTCCCCTTTTCCTTCCCTAGGGCTGGCCAAACAAGGAAGGGGGCGCACTAGTCCCCCTTGTGGGATGGTCCGTCCCCTTCTTTGGCCCATAAGGCCCATAACTTGCCGGGGGGGTGCCCGGAACCCCTTCTGGTGACTCGATTCCTTCCCGATACATCCCAAAACACTTCTTGTGTCCAAATACCATCGTCCTATATATCAATCTTTACCTCTCAATCATTTCGAGACTCCTCGTCATGTACGTGATCTCATCCGAGACTCCGAACAACATTCGGTCACCAAAACATATAACTCATATAACACTATATCGTCAATGAACGTTAAGCGTGTGGACTGAGGGAGTCCTAGATTAGGGGGTGTCCGGATAGCCGGACTACCATCATCAGCCGAGCTATCATCGGCCGGACTATCATCATCGACCGGACTCCAAGACTATGAAGATACAAGATTGAAGACTTCGCCCCGTGTCCGGATGGGACTTTCCTTGGCGTGGAAGGCAAGCTTGGCGATACGGATATGTAGATCTCCTACTATTGTAACCGACTCTATGTAACCCTAGCCCTCTCCGGTGTCTATATAAACTGGATGGCTCTAGTCCGTAGGACACAACAACAACAACCATTACAATCATACCATAGGCTAGCTTCTAGGGTTTAGCCTCCTTGATCTCGTGGTAGGTCCACTCTTGTAAACATCCACAATATCAATATCAATCAAGCAGGACGTAGGGTTTTACCTCCATCAAGAGGGCCCGAACCTGGGTAAAACATCGTGTCCCTCGTCTTCTGTTACCATCCGCCTAGACGCACAGTTCGGGACCCCCTACCCGAGATCCGCCGGTTTTGACACCGACATTGGTGCTTTCATTGAGAGTTCCTCTGTGTCGTCACCGATAGGCTTGATGGCCTCTTCAGTCGACAACGACGCAGTCCGGGATGAGACTTTTCTCCCCGGATAGATCTTCGTACTCAGCGGCTTCGCACTGCGGGCCAACTCACTTGGCCATCTGGAGCAGATCGAAAGCTACGCCCCTGGCCGTCAGGTCAGGTTTGGAAGCCTAAACTTCACGGCCGATATCCGCGGGGACTTGATCTTCGATGGATCTGAGCCACAGCCGAGCGTGCCGCGCTGTCACGATGGGCACGACCTAACTCTGCCACCGGACAACATCTTGGAGGCCACACACGAATCCGCTCCGACCCATAGTCCAGAGCCGATCACTCAGATCGAGGACGGATGGCTAGACACCGCCTCGGGAGCTGCAACTTCTACGGCGATGGAGCCGAACACTTATCTTGTCCCGCATAAAGCCCATGACTCCGAGGTGCCGGACCCCCTGCCGGACTTCGAACCTCCTGCGCCCCTGCTAGTCGAATCCGATTGGGCGCCGATCATGAAATTCACCGCTGCGGACACCTTTCAGCACTCACCCCTCGGCGATATCTTAAATTCGCTGAAGCATCTCTCACTATCTGAAGAGCCCTGGCCGAACTACGGCCAGGATGGTCGGGACGCGGACAATAAAGAAATTCAGAGCCCACCCACCACCCACTTCATAGCCACCGTCGACGATCTAACTAACGTGCTAAACTATGACTCCGATGACATCAACGGTATGGACGACGATGCCGGAGACGATCAAGAACCAGCGCCTACAGGGCACTGGAAGGCCACTTCGTCACATGACATACATATGGTGGACACCCCAAAGGGAAGCGATGCCGAGGAACAACGGGACGCGGTAGAGGATAATCCCGCCGATAAACAACCAAACGGCGACGTAGACTCCGCCCTAAGTCCCACCTCGATCAAAGCAGCATTCCTAACGACCCAGTGATAGAGCAGGGAAAACCAGCGGACGACGAAGAAACAACCAAGCAACCATCCGAACAGGACGAACCGGATAATCAACCCCTTCACGGAGCAATCAACAGTCCGGACACACCACCGGAGCATAAGAACCTTCACAAAAGACTCGTCGCCACTGCAAGAAGTTTGA
Organism: Triticum dicoccoides; assembly: GCF_002162155.2. Classification (NCBI taxonomy): domain Eukaryota; kingdom Viridiplantae; phylum Streptophyta; class Magnoliopsida; order Poales; family Poaceae; genus Triticum; species Triticum dicoccoides. The sequence goes on along the minus strand of NC_041385.1, from coordinate 689,481,344 downwards.
AAAAGGAAAAACGGAAGCTCAAAACAGCGGAAGACATCCTCAGAATGAAGTGGAGCAAAATAGTCAAGACCGCAGACAAATATGGCAATGGCCATCAAACAAAGAGCTACCCGAAGCGCAAGCTGCTGCCAGAATTCGATGAGGAAGCCATAGAGCCCTCACAGTCAAAAAATAAAGAGGCCGCCTGGCCAGATAGACGGCCAGATGACAGGCCAAAAGCGACAAGCGACACCGCACACAAGCCGACTTATGATCCTGGGAAAATGGACGACCCAACTAGGTCCATCTACGGGCCAAAAAAGAGGGCCCCAGGAAGTAACACAACACGACAAGTGTTCGAAGACAGCGGCACACCCAAATACAGGGGCGCCGCACACCCGCTATGTTTTACCGATGAGGTGCTGGATCATGAATTTCCAGCAAGGTTCAAACCCATAAACATAGAGGCATACGACAGCACAACAGACCCCGGAGTCTAGATAGAAGATTACATACTACACATACACATGGCCAGAGGAGATGATCTCCACGCCATAAAATACTTACCCCTCAAGCTCAAAGGGCCAGCTCGGCATTGGCTCAAAAGCCTCTCAGAAAACACTGCTGGAAGTTGGGAAGAGCTTGAGGACGTGTTTAGAGCAAATTTTCAAGGGACTTATGTCCGACCTCCGGATGCAGACGATCTGAGTCATATAACCCAACAGCCCGGAGAGTCAGATTCTGGAACAGGTTCCTTACCAAAAAGAACCAAATAGTCGACTGTCCGGACGCGGAAGCCTTAGCAGCTTTTAAACACAACGTCCGAGACGAATGGCTCGCCAGACACCTCGGCCAAGAGAAGCCAAGAACAATGGCCGCGCTAACAAGCCTCATGACGCACTTTTGCGCAGGAGAAGACAGCTGGCTAGCAAGATGCAACACCAGCGACCCGAGTACATCCGAGATCAGATTTGGAAACGGAAAATCACGGCGCAGGAAAGATCAGCGCCGGAATAAAGAAAAAAGCCCAAAGGGCACGGCGGTCAATGCCGGATTCAAAAGCTCGCGGCCAAACAATAAAACACTGCCTCTTAAGGACAACAACGACGAGCTATCAAATTTAAACAAAATCTTAGATCGGATATGTCAAATCCACAGTACCTCCGGAAGGCCTGCAAACCATACCAACCGAAATTGTTGGGTTTTTAAACAGTCCGGCAGACTCAACGCCAGACACAAGGGGCTCGATGCGCCAAGCGAGGACGATGACGAACCCCACCAGCAGAGCACCGGAAGTCAAAAGACTTTCCCACAAGAAGTCAAAACAATAAACTCACTTCATGTGATAGTACGGAAAACCAACAAGGCACTCGCTAAGACAAGTGTCGCACGGTCCACCCCAGCGGAACACCGAGATTGGATGTCAAAACCAATCACTTTCGACCATCTGGATTAGTCCAGAAGTATCCGGAACGCAGGATAGACTGCCCTGATATCAGATCCCATAATAGACGGACTGCAATTCACGCAGGTTTTGATGGGCGGCGGCAGTAACTTAAACCTGCTATATCCGGACACAATCCGCAAGTCGGGATAAACCCCACTACAATTCGGCATAGCCGCACTTCCTTCAAAGGAGTGGCGCCAGGCCCTTACGCCAGGTGCACAGGTTCATTACTACTAGAAGTTGTGTTCGGGTCACCTGACAACTTCCGACGAGAAAAGCTAACCTTTCATGTCTCCCCATTTAAAAGTAGCTATCAAGCATCACTGGGACGGGAAGCTTTCGTCTGCTTCAATGCAATACCACATTACGCGTCTCTTACGCTTAAAATGCCCGGTCCACATGGCATCATTTCATTAAAAGGTCGCCTGAGACCCCGGACACGGCTGGACGAGTCCGGAATGAATAATCTAGGGGCTACCTAGCCGCACACCCCTTCACAAGGGTTTGTACATATAAGCCATAATGAGCTAGCATAGGCTCAGCTTTATTAATCTATATTTCAATTTTTTATGCACTTTCTCGCACGATTTCTTTTCCAAACTAAGTTCCTCTCTTTTTACAGATGAACAGCGTGCACATTCGTCCAGGATACGGCACAACAGAGACAAAGGCGCAGACGTGCAATAGGGACCCGTTGCAAGGACTCTTTTCAGACTAAGACCCTACGTAAACCTTTCTTACTGTCTGTTGTTGCTATAATCCCCTGGTTTCTCATTATAACCAGAGTGGAGCCTGGCGTTTTGGCATCGGTCGCGCCAGAAGAACTTGCCCGTACCTGGACACAAGGGGCTTAGGGCATTGTTTTGCCCGCTATTGTAAAGACCGAACACCTTCGGGAGTGTTCGGCGTCCCGAGTTAGGCCTTATATGCATCAGCTCCGAATCATGTCTTTGGTCAAATGTTGGGTTTGCCCGGCTCCTGTGTTTTGCTGCCTTACGTTCCGTATCATCGGCTAACGCGGCACCAGGAGAACTACTGCGATTGTGCCCCAGTTCGGCTGGGCGAGCACGTCAGTAGAGAAAGCCGAAAACTGACTGTCATGATACAGCGAGAGACTGGTCAACCACTCGATCGACCATGGGAATGTTTAGAATTCCTCCGCTTTGACGAAGGGCCGTTTCCCGGCCAGGCACATATGCGCCCCAAATTCGGAGAGCGCGGTGCCCCCAGGGGCTATGTCGTAGCCCCACCCTCAAACTCCATGGCTAAGTGAAAGTAATAAAGCATTATAGTCCGGTTGCCTCGTTTGCTACGCTACCACCTCCTTTACAGGACCGAGACGTCGGATTAAGTGTGAAAACGCGCTATTTTTTGCGAACACCCCCGCACCTTGTGCGTGGGGGCTGAAGCCGACGACTGCCATCTTTCAGGTTATACACACGTATACATGAACGGCCGCATAGGAGATATTCTATTACTTGAACGCACAAGTATAAAAGGCGCTTACATCTTAAATATTGTTTTACATCATAAAAACGTTCATTCGAACGTAACATTTTTTAAGCACTGCGACTCTATTACACGAGCACCACGCAGCACTTCGCCAAAATAGTGCTCGGCGGGTAACCGGTTATCATCCGAACCCGGGGTCGCAATAGCGGTGGCATCCATCTCTGTCCAATGTGTCTTCACACGAGCGAGTGCCATCCGCGCACCCTCTATGTAGGCCGACCGCTTCATCGCCTTGATATGCGGCACCGCCCCAAGAAATTGCTGCAATAAGCCAAAGTAACTCTTCGGCTCGGGCCTATCCGGCCGGACATGGGTCACTATATCCTTAATAGCAAGCCCGGACAACCTATTTAGCTCAGCCCACTCGGCCAAACGATCGGTCAGCGGAAGTGAATGCTCCGGACTATGGAATTGAGACCAATACAGCTCTTCCGTCTTGTGATCCTTCTGGCTTCGAAAATGCACAACGGCATCCGCCGCACTCGCTGCTAAGTCCATATAAGGGTCCTCCGGACCCCACAGTTGGCCCAGCTGAGCATACTTTGGATCCGTGAACCTTCGGCACAGCAGAAAAGGCTTGCCAGCTACAATTTCTCCGGCCTGGCGCAGCTCTTCCTTTATAGCCCGCATTGCAGAGTGAGCATCCTTGACTTCGGCGGTGGCCTTCTCCAGGTCTTCTTGCCCTGCTAGGCGCTCCTTCCCAAGAGCCTCATTGCGGTCGGTAGCATCTTTTAACTTCACGGCCATTTCGGCCATCTCTTCCCTGCTCCGGCAGTGTGCGGCCCTTTCTGCCACTAACTCCTCGGCCGCCCTCGAGGCTGCCGCATTACTCCTTCTGGCCTGCTCCTTGGCTTGAGCAAGTTCGGCCCGAAGGCTCTCCACAGCAGCGGCACTATCTGCATTTCACGCACATGTTGTAAGGAGCTGGCTTCGGCCCCCTTACCAAGTGACCGCACAAAAACACTTACCTTGCGACTCATCAAGTCGCCTGTTGACTAGCGTGATGTCCGCATCCGCAACAGCGAGTTGCCGCTTTAGTTCAGCAACTCCATCAGTCCGGCTGGCCCCCGGACAACCCGCCACCTGCATCGGCACGACAGAAATTTAAACATGTGATTTTGATCCTCGGCATGCTATCGATTTCGACAACCTACCGAGTCTCAGGGGCTACTATCTATACAGGGCGCATTCTATATGCTAAACTGTTAAAAGGTGTGTCATTTTTACGCACCTCAAACCCCGCCACCAAACTCCTGACGGCATTATGCAACCCGCCTTCGGCGGACGAAATCCTTTCAATCACCATGCTCATCAATGCGTGGTGATCTTCTGAGATAGACGCCTTCTCAAGCAGATCCTTTAGCCGTACACTAGTTGGCGCCGAACTATCCGGCTCTGCCAAACCAGGGGGCTCCCTCCGTGACGACACTTCAGGCTCGTCCGCCCTATCCGACGGTGCCCCGGACGGAGGCGTCTCGCTCTCCATCATCTCCGGACGAAGGTCCCCCGAAGACGAGCTCATTTGCGAAGGACGGAGATCCGAACTACAAGGTAAAAACTTTAGTTATCCTCAGAAGCACAAATAGGGATGTCCCTTACTATAAAACTCCTTTCTTTCTACTCACGGCTCGTTGGAGGGCTGATTCTCAAAGGGAGATTGTGCGGCCGGGGCCTCCCCGAACGCAGGGCCCTCTGGCGAAGATTTCTTCCCCCGTTTAGGGGCTTTTGCCCCCGGGTCCTCAGAGGCAGTCCTCTTCTCCCCTTGGAGAGAGGGATTTTCGATCCCCCCTCTTTCAAGAGCCTCCTTAGGCGAGGCAGTAGCTTTCCTGCTTTCCCCTTCGCCTTCCTCTAGAGGCGCAACCTCTAGCATCCGGACCAGCACGGAATCCGGCGCGGTCTCGGGGAGGGGGGCCAGGCACCATATCAATTTTGCTTCCGCTATCCACTTCTGTTTAGAAGGAAGTTGGTCATAAGGCGAATCATCGAAAGGCAAACAAACGGTATGTCCGGACTTGGAACTACTTACTTGAGTATCCGGGCGATTGTAGCTTAGGCCAGCATCCTCGGTCAATTCCGGACGCGCCTCTTGCGATCCGAAGAATAATTTGTACATCTCCAGGGGTGTCATACCCATGAAGTGTTGAAGAATCCGTGGGCCCTCCGGATTGAACTCCCACAGCCGGAGAGGGCGGCGTTTGCAGGGCGGGAGACGCCTAATCAGCATAACCTGCATTACCACCACCATATCGACCTTCCTCGTTTGGAGATCTCGAATCCGGCCCTGCAGTAGGGGCACGTCCTTTGACGGCCCCCAGTTGAGCCCTTGGTTGACCCACGACATCAACCGTCGTGGAGGTCCCGGGCGGAATAAGGGCGGCGGCTTTTGTCTGTGGCCCCTCGGAACGGTGATATAGAACCACTCTTGGAAGGAGCCAGCGGGCCACGGGGCATCGGCCCTCCTACTTATGGCCGCCCCGCCGCACTCCGCTTGACGCCCCCCGATCATCTTCGGCGCCACATTGAAGGTCTTCAGCCACAGGCCGAAGTGAGGGGTGACGCGGAGGAAGGCTTCGCAGACAACAATGAATGCGGAAATATGGAGGATGGACTCCGGAGCCAAATCGTGGAAGTCCAACCCATAATAAAACATGAGCCCTCTCACAAAAGGATCCATCGGGAAGCCTAAACCCCGACGGAGGTGGGATACAAAAACGACATACTCGCCGGACTCGGGGGTGGGGATGTCCTGCCCTTCGGCAGGCAACCTGTGTGAAATCTCATAAGCCAGGTACTTGGCCTCCCGCAGCTTTAGCACGTCCTCCTCCGTGACGGAGGAGGGCATCCACCGGCCCTGGAGGTTGGAACCGGACATCGTTGAAGGTCCGAAGCGCTCGAATCTGGAGCTCTAGGTGCTGGAACTTGGAGCGGGGCGAGGATTCGATGGAGGATTGAAGAAAAGAAACGAGACTTGGTCCCGTTATAAAGAGGGAGAATACCAAGAGCCGTCTCCATGACCGTTTGGGACTCGCCTTCGATAGAGGGGGCGGGGCGACGGGCGCGGTTGGGTTACCCACGTCCGTATTGATGAGAATCCCGGATTAAGGGGGAACACGATCTCTGCTTCGACAAGATGTGCCAAGGAAACCGCTTCGCTAAATGCGCTGAGGTGGTAGAGTAAAAAACGATTCAAGTAATGGCTTGGTAGTGGCGTGACGTCATGCCACAAAAAACGTCAGCAGATCGAACTTGTGTATATATTATTCTCTCTACGGTGAAATGTGGAATTTATTTTGCAGAGCCGGACACTATCCTGGTGTTCACAATCTTCTATCATTCGGAGGAGGAACCCGCCTTGCAATGCCAAGCAATATACGCGCCGGACTTATCGTCATTGAAGCCTGGTTCAGGGGCTACTGAGGGAGTCCTGGATTAGGGGGTGTCCGGATAGCCGGACTACCATCATCAGCCGAACTATCATCGGCCGGACTATCATCATCGACCGGACTCCAAGACTATGAAGATACAAGATTGAAGACTTCGCCCCGTGTCCGGATGGGACTTTCCTTGGCGTGGAAGGCAAGCTTGGCGATACGGATATGTAGATCTCCTACTATTGTAACCGACTCTATGTAACCCTAGCCCTCTCCGGTGTCTATATAAACCGGATGGCTCTAGTCCGTAGGACACAACAACAACAACCATTACAATCATACCATAGGCTAGCTTCTAGGGTTTAGCCTCCTTGATCTCGTGGTAGGTCCACTCTTGTAAACATCCACAATATCAATATCAATCAAGCAGGATGTAGGGTTTTACCTCCATCAAGAGGGCCCGAACCTGGGTAAAACATCGTGTCCCTCGTCTCCTGTTACCATCCGCCTAGACGCACAGTTCGGGACCCCCTACCCGAGATCCGCCGGTTTTGACACCGACATGGACCCTACTGGTTCGAGAACTATGTACACATGACCGAGATACCTCTCCGGTCAATAACCAATAGCGGAACCTGGATGCTCATATTGTATCCTACATATTCTACGAAGATCTTTATCGGTCGAACCGTTATGACAACATACGTAATTCCCTCTGTCCATCGGTATGTTACTTGCCCAAGATTTGATCGTTGGTATCTTCATACGTAGTTCAATCTCGTTACCGGCAAGTCTCTTTACTCGTTCCATAATACATCACCTAGTGACCAACTCCTTAGTCATTTGCTTGCAAGCTTATGATGTGTATTACCGAGAGGGCCCAGGATACCTCTCCGATACTCGGAGTGACAAATCCTAATATCGATCTATGCCACCCCAACAAACACCTTTGGAGATACCTGTAGAGCATCTTTATGATCACCCAGTTACGTTGTGACGTTTGATAGCACACAAGGCATTCCTCCGGTATCCGGGAGTTGCATAATCTCATAGTCGAAGGAATATGTATTTGACATGAAGAAAGCAATAGCAATAAACTGAACGATGAATATGCTAAGCTAACGGATGGGTCTTGTCCATCACATCATTCTCCTAATGATGTGATCCCGTTATCAAATGATAACACATGTCTATGGCTAGGAAACCTTAACCATCTTTGATCAACGAGCTACTCTAGTAGAGGCTTACTAGGGTCACGGTATTTGTTTATATATTCACACATGTATTTAGGTTTCCGATCAATACAATTCTAGCATGAATAATAAAACTTTATCATGAATAAGGAAATATAAAACAACAACTTCATTATTGCCTCTAGGGCATATTTCCTTCAGTTTCCTCTTTGGTGCCAAGGAGGCAAGGACGTCCGCGGGTTCCCAAGGAATCCCCCAAAGGTTTCCATTCTGGTGCAACAAGACCAAGACCGCTGGCTCGACAGGACGGAGGTCATCGCCGAGCCCGCCACTGCGTCACGACCAGAAGCTTTGCAGACGAAGACCATCTTTAGACAGGAAAGGGTGTACTCCTGTCCCGTTTCAAATTCGTCGTTGTGGAATCCCTTCCCGCCTAAGCTATGAGGGAAGAGGACCAAGGCCACTATAAATATAGGTTAGACTCCACCGTAGAGAATGATAGATCCTTTAGCCATTGAGCTCTCCCGAGGTAGCTCACACATGTACTAGTTCGTACTCATCCTCCTTGTGAGGCAACCCACCACAAAGCAGGAGTGGGGTTTTACACCGCAAGGTGACCCGAACCTGGGTAAAGCGCCGTGTCCACCTCTTCTTCCTGCTCGCCCGAACCCGATGAAGCCAAGCCATGAGGCAGTGAGCACGGAGCTGCAACTAGGCTAGATCCTTCGCACACGCCCCAGAGTTCGAACCTTGTTTGGGTCAGTGGAGCCCCAATTCCGACAGTGTTGAATTTCGTAGGCAGGATGCACTACAATCTTATCAAGCGTTGTTAAGGTAGCCATATTGCTGAGAAGCCTACTGAGTTGAGTTGAGGGGGTACTAGAACCTGGAAAAGCTCATACTCATTCTGAATTTTCTTTTCTCAAACCTGTAACTGGGATCTTGTATTGCAAATAAAATTCATCGCATTATGTAGAATATCCATCTTGAATGGAGCAGATAATTCATTAGGTCGAGCTATAACTCATCCTTTTTTGTCAAAAAGAAAGGTAATATTTTGTAGAATAAAAGGTCCCTCTGATTTTGAACTAAAACCACAACACTTATTATGGATTGGAGGGAGTACTATTCTGTGAACGAAAATGTTTTTTAAGAAAAAGAAAAGTCAACACCATTTCCCAGGGTTAACCATTTTCTAAAACAAAACAGAATTTTGAGATTCAAATTTTTTAGACTATCTTCAGAATCACTTTTTTTCCAGGGCATCTTTTATGAGAAATCATCTTGAAAGTCAACTTTTTTTAGCAAGATCTTGAAATTCAACTAGCACAAATAAGTTCGATGGGCATCATGGTCATCAATAGTACGAGTGGCCCAGCAATAGCCCATTAAGGCCTTAAACCCTAATGCGAAAGCTTTCACTGCCTCTCTCCCTCAACTCCCGTGCTCCGCGTCTCCACCCCACAAGAGAACCACCACAGCACCTCGCCGCCGCCGCCGCCGCTGCCGAGGTCGACGACGACGATGTGGCGTTCGCGAGCTCGCGCTCTCCTCCTGCTCCGCTCGTCCGTCCCCAGATCGCCACCGCCGCAGCAAAATCCACTTCGGAGCCTGGCCCGAGCCCCACCCCCGCCACCACGCCTTCTCTCCCGCTTCCTCTCTTCCTCCTCCCCGGAGGCCCTGCCGGACGCCCCCTCCTCCTCTGCGGAGGCCCTCCCGGATGACCCCTTCGCCTTCCCGCCCGGCGCCATATCCGGATCGGCTGATCCCACCGAGGCCGACGAGGACAACCTGGCCGCGCTCTGGGAGGAGGATGCGGGCGACGCCGACGACATCTTCGTCTCCACCGCCTCCTCCGACACCGCCGATCCCGAAGCCAGGGACGAGGAGGTCGCCCGCGTCCGCGCCGTCGTGGAGTCCACCCCGGAGGACCAGATCCCCACCGCCATCGCCGACATGGTCGTTGACTTCACCGAGCCGCTCCTAGCGGCCATCCTCCTCTCCGCCGAGAACTGCTCTGGTAAAAAGCTACTCCTCTTGTTCAAGACTGCCGGGAAGAACAACCCTGATGTCAAGAGCTTTGGCAATCTTGACATCGTCGCGAGCAATGTTGCTGAATCCGCCGAGATTGACAAGATGGATGCGTACATGCTCTGGGATTTGGTGAAGGAAATGGGCAGTGTGCCAGGATCATTGAGCACCCCACTGCTGAACAAAGTGCTAGCAATGTTCTGGAAGCTTGAGAAATCGAAGGCGGCGCTAGAGGTGCTTGACAAGTTCAGTGAGTTTGGCTGTACTCCGGACGGCGACAGTTATTATCTGGCGATTCAAGCGGCTGGAAAGAAGTCCATGGTTGGTGCTGCATGGGGAGCTTGCGAGAAGATGATTAGCTCCGGGTGCTTCCCTGATGAGAAGAAGGCCGGTGAGATTGTGACCTTCTTTTGCAAGGGGAAGAAGTTGACGGAGGCACATTCAGTATACCTAGCAGCGAAGGAGAAGAAGGTTCAGATTCCTACGTCATCCTTGGATTTCCTTGTTGGTGCTTTGGCGAAGAATGACGAGACCGTCAGTTTGGCTCTGGAGCTGCTGGAGGAATACAAAGGAGAGTCTCTTAAGCATGCAGGCAAGTCCTTTGCTGCCGTTATACATAGTTTGTGCAGGATGAAGAATGTGAAGGATGCAAAGAAGCTGTTGATGAGGATGGTGAATCTTGGCCCAGCTCCTGGTAGTGCAGTGTTCAACTTTGTCATCACAGGATTGTCTAAAGAGGGAGAAATGGAGGACGCAAAGGATATGATTAGGGTGATGGAGAGCCGAGGGCTGCGCCCTGATGTTTATACATACAGTGTGATCATGAGTGGCTATGCAAAGGGGGGCATGATTGATGAAGCCCATTCTCTACTTCGCGAAGCTAAGAAGATCTATCGAAAACTAAACAGGGTTTCTTATCACATACTGATCCGTGGTTACTGCAAGATGGAGGAGTTTGGCAAGGCCCTGGAGTGCCTAAAGGAGATGAAGCAGGACGGGGTGCAGCCAAATGTGGATGAGTACAACAAACTCATCCAGTCGTTATGTCTGAAGGCTATGGACTGGAGAACAGCTGAGAAGCTCCTGGAGGAAATGGAGGGCAGTGGACTATACCTTAAGGGCATTACCCGCAGCCTCATAGCAGCAGTCAAGGAGTTGGAAATGGAAGAGGCTTCAAAAGACAGCCAAGAAGCATAGTTTCTCTAGGATGCGCTTGAAGTTACACATCCGCTAATCAGTTTTGGGGAATTTGCCCTCTTTTTGCTCTCTGCATCTCTGGTGAGGTTATGAAAAACACCAACTTTTGTACTTGTCTGCTTGTTGTTAGATGCTAAAATAATATTGCATTTGTATTATAAATGCTGGACCGGCAGGGATGCATATTTAATTTTGGTCTAGAGTTTCTGTTTCTGCAGAAGTAGAGAACCAAGAGAGTTTTCACGCAATTTTTGATCCAATCTTATGACTTGCCAAAGGAGAATACATGTTTGCCTATTCCCAAAGCAAGAGTCCTTGCAAACCAAAGAATGGATTTTGTTTTTTGGGATGTGGCTAACAAATCAAAAGGAAAAACATGTTGATGCAGCAGCAGGTACCTGTTGGTGCTTTGTGCGTGATGTACAAGAACATGCCTATATGCTGTTATCCTGTAAAACATCGGAATGACAATGCTATATTATTTATAATATGCAATTCATAGTTTTGTTGGCACTAGTAACTGACTCCGCGAAGACACTTCCATTGATATGATTTTTAGGGACATGTATTGCCAATTAGTCTGCTGCTATATGCTGGAGTAATTTTCTGGGAATGCACTTGATGGTATATTACTAATGTGCATTCAGCGATAACACTCTCCTGCACAATCTGCAGGGTCTTTTGTGCACTATTCGGAGCATGATTTGACGAGTTTAGTGTCTGACTATTCAGCCTTTCATTTGGTTTTGATTTTATATCTGCGACCCTTTGAAAACACACAACAGTGCCTGCCCAGTTTTGTGCAATCGCCGCATTAGCTTAGGTTACTGCGATCATTGCGCACGTTTTTTGCACATAGAGCAAGCTTAATTCCCAGCTGAATCAAATTTTGAATAATCGTCTGGCTCAGGCCTAATCAGGAGTGGTAGATGCTTTGCAGCTGGAAACAAGGCAGTTTCTGAAAGTTTGTGTGTGCAGTTGCTCGTATGCTAGACCTGTGAATATAGCAATAGCAATAGAGCTTCGTGATTGCGTCAAGATTTTGATTCTGAGTTGTGCACGTGGCTGCTGTGTGGCAAAATAGTCGCTTTGATTTAGTTGTCTGCTCCGCTGGGTTAAAGATATTGCTGCTGTGTTCAGATCACCGTGTATCAGAAGCGAATCTAGGTTCGGCTGGGCACATATATACTTTGTGCTCTCGTTTCGTTTCCAAGCTAAGCTATTCATTCCATTTCGTGCTGATATACAGGGTCTAATGCACATATTTTGAGATTTACTTTGAACATGATTTAGATCGATAATATTATGTGAGATGTATGCCATGGAAGCTATATTGCCGTATCCATATTTGAAAGGAGTTCCTAGCGATATAAATTTTGTAGCATACATCTCACATGATATTTTGTTCATATTGATGGTCAACGTGATTTTGAAATTCTTACGTATTAGGCTATATATATCATCCTTATACGATTCGTCCTATGCTTTGGTGCATGATGTACAAGAACATGCCTATATGCTGTTACCGTGTAAAGGATCGGAATGACAACGCCATATTGTTAATATGCAATTCATAGGTTTGCTCGCATTGGTAACTGATTCAGGGAAGATACACTTTCATTGATATGATTTTTAAGGATGTGTATTGCCAATTAGCCTGCCATATAATGGAGTAATTTTGTGGGAATGCACTCGATGATATATTACCAATGTGTATGTATTCACAGATAACACTCCTGTGCAGTAATCTGTTGGTCTTTTACGCACTATTCGGAGCATAATTTGATTGCAAGACTAGAAAATATGGTCTATTCGATGAGTTTGGTGCCTGACGATTCAGCTTTTCATTTGGTTTCAATTTTATATATCTGCGATTCTGCTGAAAACACAGAACGGTGCCTGCCGGTTTTCTGTGTAGTCACCGCATTGGCTTAGGTTACTGCGATCATTGCAGACTTTTTTTTTCTGCACATAGAGCAAGCTGAATTCCCAGCAGCTAGCGGTAAGTGGTTCTTGAAATATCAGCCAAACACTCCCTTTGTTAAAAAAAACACAAATACTCCCTCTGTAAGAAATGTAAGGTCGTTTAGATCACTAGTTAGAATTCTTTTCGAGAGAAAAGAGAGATACTGCAACAAGTGTTATATGTCTTGCCAGTGCTGTTGTGCGTGACAGAGATGGCTAATGAGAAAAACTAAAAGTGCTGGCTGAAGGCAGAGGCAGCAGCTGCTTCCATCTCAAACCAAAATAGCAATACTTAATTAGTCCCTTGATACCCTCAAAAAAAAAATATTTAGTCCCTTGATTCAGTTGCCTGCTCCATTCCGTCGGGGTTGTGATATTGCTGTTGTGTCGTGGTCAGCTGCCAGCAGTCGCCCATTCTTCTTCTTTGTGCACTGATGATAGCCTGGCTGGAATGCGTTGGTTGCGCTGTCAAGTGATGCTTGATGGTGAACGCGATCACACTTGGCAAGCACCAAGCAGGGATGCAGAGCCACGTGCCATATCTTATGGCGCGATGATGTTATCCTATCGGTGTGCGTCACGAGCGAACCAGTGCAGTTAGGCTGTGCACATACTTGGCCTCGGTCGTCGTTTCCAGCTACTCCCTCCATCCCGATATACAGGGCCTAATACATATTTTGAGATTGCTTTGAGCGCGCATAAAATCAATAACACACGAGATGTGTCTCACGAAAAAGTATATTTGGTGTGTCATACTTGAAAGGAGTTCCTGGTGATATATTCCCTCTGTCCCGAATTACTTGTCACAGAAATAGATAAAAACGGATGTATCTGCAATAAGTAAGTCCGGATGGAGGGAGTAGTAATATTTATTTATAGCCCTATATATTCGGACTGAGGGAGCAGTTAAACCTGAGCTATAATTTAGCACATAAGTAAACAGTGGCCAATTTCAAAACGAAAAAAAGACAGAAAGAAACAGTGGCCGTCCATGGTGACAATCAGGATCTGATCCGAGCCTTATCATAGTATATTTGCACTCTCCATGCGCTTGGGAAGATAAACTAGACTACTGGTATTGTTTAGGGTTTCAGCAACTGAAGCTCTGCCGGCCACTCGCATCTTCTATCGGGATGCGGCCAGAGCCAGACAAACGGACGGACGGCGGCAGATTGTCCTCTGCATGTTTTTTTATATTTGATTTGATTCAAGTGCTGTTCGAATTTCGAAATGGTCGGTCCTACGCAGGCTGCAAATCAGGTGTGCTGCTTTCTACCGAGCTTCAGAGGAGACGAGTGCACACAAGAGCATCTCCCTTTATATGCTATATATATAGTTTTCACTAACTAAAAGAAGAAATAAATGCTTTAATCGGTGCAACGAAAACAAAAGCAAAAGGATATATCTGTTTCCTTGGAGCATCTCCAGTAGCTTCCTAAAAAACTTTTGGTCACAAGAGTAAGATAATATTTGTGTCGGATCCTAAAGAAGATTTATTTATGCTAACGGCCCAACGAAGAAGAAAACAAGAAAAAGATTGACTCGACCCATGAGAGTGGTGCGAACCAACCTCTGATTGAATGATTAGAGGGACAATGGTATCCCAGCCCATCAGAGTTCATGTTTTGATACTCACATTATTTCTGGATTTATTTCTGAAGTTTCCGCGATACGCTTTCAGTGAAAGAAGATGTTCTCATCAACAACGAGACGCCTACGGTGACTTCGTAAAATCTCAAGATGATGCGTCGGTTCAGTCTCTCGAAAATGATCATAGGGATAAGGTGTGCGTGTGTGCGTCCATATGAAATTATGGATGAGTGTATGCGCGTATGTATGAATGTTTGGGTCTAGAAAAAAAGACACGTGAGTGTGGTTGGGTGGGTTTGGGTGAGTTGTAAACCAGATCCAAACCGGCAGAGAGCGACTGCAGTCTGCGGCCGCTCTCCCGCGGACTCGCCGGCCCCGGCCGCACCCTCGCCTATATCTACGCGACGCGACCCCCTCAGTCTCGCTCGCAGCGCCTCCCAAACCTTCGCCCACCCACGCGCCTCACGGTCGCGCCGCGCCGGATCGGGATCAAGTCACGCTTAGCACCACGCGGCCGCTCTCGCTTTCGCCGTCGCCGGGAATGGGGAGCACGGCGGGCGAGGTCACCCGCGCCGACTTCCCCGAGGGCTTCGTCTTCGGCGTCGCCACCTCCGCCTACCAGGTCCGTCTAGACTGTCACTCGACTCTACCGGTGCTAGCAGCCGCTACGGGTACTACCTTAGGTTGGTGAATGGTGGCGGTGGCCGGTGGGTCACCGGGTCGCGTCTCGGCCGCCGATTGCTGATCCCTGCTCCACCCCCACGCCGCTGTGTGGTGTGACAGCGCGTCGCCCTCGCCCGGTAGCCCACGCCAACGACGCCTGTGTACTTTCGCTTGGTTGCGCTGCCTTCATGCTATTGGCGACTTATCTTTGAAAAAGCAAAGTAGGACGGTGACCGAGCAACGACCCCTCTGCTTTCACCAAAAATAGATGAAGCAAATTAATGGGTTCCTATATCTGATTTTTATGCGGTCGAGCCAAACACCCTCTCCTCTAGTAAATTTATCTATCAAAAAAAGGGAAGTGGCAAAGTAATCAACAAATTGTAATCGTTTGACTACAACATACATATGGACAGACTTAATATCAGGGAAATTTATCTTAGGAGTGGAAAATCGGCAAGTGGTTGTGAATGGACATAGTAGTCAGAAGTAGAGCACTATTTGCCAACGGAGGCGGTATGCGTTTAGTTGGAGATTGGAGAGGAAGAAATGTACATGGGAAGGGAAGGCTGACAGGAAATGATCTTTTCCCCTATTGGCTGAGAAACCTTAACTGAACTGATAAAGTAGAGAAATGGATAGGGGATTTGCCATCCGTATGTTGTCGTATATGTTCCCCGCTTTTGTTTTCTCTCGGACATGTGTCGAAACACGCATCATTTCATATTAGAAGAAACGACAAAAAATGCGTTAAGAGTACAGCCAGCCAAAAGACGAAGCAAATTATAACAAAACAGAGCAAATTTTAAGA
>NC_041385.1:689453285-689464895 GCF_002162155.2 Triticum dicoccoides | reverse complement strand
AAAAAGAGAACAGAGAAGTACTATATAGGAAAGCTGAGAAATGAATGTCCTCCACCATGAGGAGGAACGAGAGAGCCATCATAGAATTTTGTGTGGGTCCTTGGATGACAAATTGTAGGTTTCACCAGTTTTATCTCCTTGATTCCAAGTAAAAGAAACAAAAATGAGGTTTTCTGTGATCTATGAATCTATCCTCCTTCCTTTTGTCTAAAACTAGATGTATCATAGCTGTGAAGTAATGTTCTTGGCTTTTCCCCTCTATCCAGATTGAGGGGGCAAGAAATGAAGGTGGCAAAGGCGATAGCATATGGGATGTATTTACAGATAACAAAGGTTTGTCTCATCTGGATTCTATTTTAATTTGTTGAAATATGTTAATTTAACTGATAGTTGACATTGAAATGCTTTTCCAGAACGTGTCCTAGACGGATCCTCTGGAGAAGTTGCAGTTGATCATTACCATCGATACAAGGTGTTATTATTGACATAGCTATCGAATTACTATTATATTCTTGTAAAATAAAGTGTTTCTTTGTCTTGCTTGAGATGGATTATCTCCTTGATGCATATGTGTGTACAATTTTACCTTGTTTCCTAGATCCCTAATTACTTGTTTGAACTCTTTGGGTACAGGAAGACATTGAGCTCATGGCCAAGTTGGGTTTTGGTGCTTATAGATTTTCCATATCTTGGTCACGGATATTTCCTGGTACATTTCAATTGGTGGATCATGCTTCACATATTAATACATCTCCAAATTGTGTCGCCACAATTCCAGCTTCCCCCTCGATATGTGCATTTTGTTTATTATTATCATTTATATTCCATGCCTCATCTGAGTTTATAAGTTTACTGTTTCTGCAGATGGCTTAGGGACAGAAATCAATGAGCAAGGAGTTGCTTTCTATAACAACCTTATAGATTTCATGATTGAGAAAGGTGCCACATGATATACCTAATGTCAAAGTTACTATTCATCTAGTTATTCACCACCCATCTGCCCTGACTTCCAGGTATTCAGCCTTATGCAACTCTGTATCACTGGGATCTTCCGCATAATCTTCAGAAGACTATGGGGGGTTGGCTTTCTGACAAGATTGTGTAAGTTAATGCAGGCATCTTAATTTTAAACTCTGAATTTGTAAATATAGTTAAGTGCCAACACAAAATACTACAAGGCATGTTTACCTAAGAACATTGCTTTATTTCAAAGTCTTCTGTCTTTTTTTCCGAGAAGGGGGGAAAGACCCCCAGCAAAGTGTTCTCGTTTAACTTGGTGTTTCTATATCTGATCGTATTGGTTGTCAAAAAATTTCAGAGAGTACTTCGCATTATATGCAGAAGCTTGCTTTGCAAATTTTGGAGATAGAGTTAAGCATTGGATAACAATCAATGAACCTATTCAAACATGCATTAATGCTTATGGGGTTGGAATATTTGCTCCTGGATTATGTAAAGGTGTAGCTGCTGAACCTTTCTTGGCTGGCCATCACCAGATCTTAGCTCATGCTGCTGCTGTTGATGTCTACAGAAGAAAATTCAAGGCCTGTTAAGTTTCCATTGAAGTATCATCATTGTCAGTTTGTTCGTAGTACCATTGTCTTGCTGATATTTTACATATTATAGGCTAAACAAGGTGGTCAAGTAGGATTTGTTATTGATTGTGAATGGGCGGAGCCAAAGTCGGACAAAATGGAAGACCAGGCTGCTGCAGCACGGCGCATTGACTTTCAACTTGGATGGTAAAAATTATGCTCACCTATTCAGGGAATACTTAAAAGTCTCCTAAATTTGTTACCATTTTCCATAGAACCTATATTTTTTGTTTCCGCTCAGTGTAACTTCCGGTGTTTTAGTATAATGCTGATGCATCTTCAGATTCATGAAGCCTATGATATGATTTTATGGATATATCCTGATTATAATTGCTTTTCTTGAAGGTTCCTGGACCCAATATACTTTGGTGATTACCCAGAAAGCATGCGCCAGAGAGTGGGCGAATATCTTCCAAAATTCTCTGAGAAAGACCGTGAATTGATGAGGAACAAAATTGATTTTATTGGATTAAATCACTATACATCAAGAATCATTGGCAATCAGCCGAACCCACAACCACAAGAGATCCATTTTTATCAGGTTCAACAAATAGAGAGAACAGGTACCATGATTCATCTATCAAAGACTTGTCTCTTTTGTTTGTAAAAACAAGCGCAGCGTCAGCTGAAAGATGCAGGGTTATCTATAAAAACTGCAGTATGTAGACAGCAGACATGGCAGAAATATTTCACCTTGCTGATTAGGAAAAACAGCCCTTCTCCACTACCCATAGAGTCTATTTATCTCTTCCTTATTCTTGGAGAATTGTAAATCAATATACGCATGCAAGGCAGAACTACTTTTCTTGCTGTAGTTTGGTCTCAATATTCTGCGCCCACTATATATATGTAAACTTGTCCCTTGCAAGCTATCCTGTCCCAGATTAATATCGTAATGCTGACACTTTATTTCCCTTGGGCAGACAAATGGAGTAGCGGTGAAGCAATTGGTGAAAGAGTAAAGACTTGACCGCTGTCCATTCATGTAGCTTCAACGATCTTACCTAACATTTCATCTCAATATTTGTGCAGGCTGCGTCTGAGTGGCTTTTAATAGTTCCCTGGGGTATTCGGAAAACAATCAATTATATAGTAAAGAAATATGAAAATCCAATAATATATGTAACAGAGAATGGTAAGGCTTCCATGCTTCTAATTTTTTTTCTGGTGCATTTTTTATATTTGAAGTTTCTAATACACACATGGCATATCTGTTTACGTTAGTTGTATCATTTCCTGCATATGTTGGTTGAGTGATTAAATCAAATAGCAATTACTTCACATAATGTAGATTATATGGATTAACTCTGCTTTATTTCCAGTTTAATTTTTTTTCTAGAAATGTTATAGTCTGCAACTTGGAGGTCGTTGTACTGCCTTAGTTGCAGAGATATTTTGTTTTGACCAAACAACCCCGCAGCAAGCTATTTATTCCACCTATGCGTGCTAGTCTAATTATGGAATATGCATAGGGAGCCCTTCTTTATCTTCTCTTGGATACGTATTTTTGTACGAGATACAACTCTAGGAGAATATTACCTCCCCCGCGTCGCTCTCGCCTAGGGCGACTCGGGGGCACCTCCCTAACCCTAGCGCGCCGCAGGCCAATCGCCCCCTAGCCCCGCGCCGCCGCCGGAGGAAGCCGCCGGGTGAAGCTCGTGCGGCTGACGGCGGCGGCGGGGCGACTCCTCGCGGCTCCCGTTGGGACTGGGGCGGCGGATCTCGGCGGGAACCGGCGGTGGCCCGGGCGTGCGCGGCCCATCCGACGGCGTGGTGGGGGGTCTCGGCGGGGGGTTGTAGGTGGTGGCGATCTGGCGCCTCCTCTGTTGGAGGGCCTTGGCTCCCCGGGGCGGCGGCCCCGGCCGATGGGCGCGGTGCAGCCGGCGGGCTGTGCCGGCGGGCTCTGGTGGGCAGCCTCCCACGGCCGCGCGGGCGGCGTGGGGGCTGCGGACGCTGGCGCAGTGGCGGCTCCTCGCAATCCGTCATGGCTCCATGTAGAAAATCCGCCCCTGCTTCGATCTGTCCCGATCCGTGCTGGCGCCGGTCCTTGGCGGCGGCTTTCGGCGTCCCCTATGACCGGCCTCGCAGATCTGGCGTGCGGGTGAGGTTCCGGGGGAAACCCCTCGCTGGCGCGGCAGCCTCCCCAAAGTCGACGCCTTTGGCGCCGATCCCCTTCCTGAAGGCTTTGGGGTGGATCCTCTCCCTTCCGCCTCCTCCTCGAGCTATGGCGAAAGCTTTTGTTCCCCTGGTCTGGGCGTTGACGGCACCCTGGTGTCGTGTTCCTTCTTGAAGGCGGCGGCTGGGAACAGCTCTTGGTGGCGGGGCTGCTGGTGGCGTGGTGGCGGTGCGCTTCGGCCTTCTACTTGGTGCCGCGCCTTGCTTCGCGGGACCAGCGGACGGTTTCTTTGGTGGAGCGGTGCTTCATCCATACATTGATGGCGACGGATCTTGACGGCGTGGCGCAGTGCAGATTCGGAGTTCGATGTGGGAGGATGGACTCGCGCAGGAGGACGACGCTGTCTGGCGTCGTGGTGACGTCGATGGCAGAGAGATCTGGCATGGTAGATGCAACAGTACAGCTCTAAAGATGGACTCGTGGCAGGTGGCTGTGGCGGCCTCATACCCGGCAGGCGTCCTGGTTGAGAAGTGCGCCGGACTGGTAGGTGCCCCATACCAGGCAGGCGTCCTGGTTGGGACCTCAGGTCTTAGATGTTTAGGTTTGGCTGCGATGTCTGTTTGGTATTAGGCCCAGGCTATCAGCGCCCCTTCATCATTTGGATAGGTGTAGCGACAGTTGTTGCTTAGACGGTGGCTTTAGTCTTGCTGTTGTATTACTTTGTAAGGTCTTGTGAGAATAATTAATAAAGTGGCCGTATGCATCGCCCAGATGCAGAGGCCGGGGGTCATCCTCCTTTTCTAAAAAAAAAACGTATTTTTGTACATAATTTCAAATTCCCGAGTTTGTACTGCCACAGAATATTGACAAAATAGATTGGCAAGATAAACACACTACAAATGAAATAGAATACGACATTAAAGTTTAAATAACTGACAGGTATACATGTAAATGCGATACAGTGACTTTTTAATATGAAAATAAGAATTTGCTATTCCATTACTTGGTATCCAGCTAGCATAGTTTTGTTTGTGTGATGTAATATTAAGTAACCAACCATGTATATGGATGATGCTCTCATGTAGTTTATTTTCTGTAGGCATGGATGACGAAGACGATCCATCAGCACCAGTTGATCAGTTCTTAAATGACACAAAGAGGGTTAATTTCTTCAAAGGATATGTTGGTGCAGTCGCACAAGCAATAAAGTAAGTTTGTTTCTGCTTGCCGCATAACTAGCACCATGCAACTAAAACGACCAAAGCAAGTGATGCCACTAATTTTGTTGACTGTTGGCATTACAGGGATGGCGCCGACGTTCGTGGATACTTTGCATGGTCATTCCTGGATAACTTTGAGTGGGCGATGGGATTCACCAAGAGGTTTGGGATTGTCTATGTTGATTACAAGAACGGGCTCACCCGACACCCTAAAGCATCAGCCATGTGGTTCTCACGCTTCTTGAACGGCGAGACCGCTGACAGCAAACCTGACACAAACTAAGCCCCTCATTCACCAAGGTGCTTAAATTGTACTGGAGCCCTTTCTATCAATGCTATAGTTGATCCAACATTTGTTCGAATGAATGCTTACAGAGTCAACATCCCTACCAGCATGTTCTGGGTTCATGCCAGTTAACGCCGCGCTGCTGATAACTCGCACAATCTAACATGAACCCATGCTATCTCTGCTGCTATATTTTCGTTGATGTTGGTCTAGTGATTCTGCGAGTTATCATTCGTAGACCCCAGTAAGCAGTTACCAAATCGGAAGTCAGTTTCTGTTTGCAACTGACTGATGCAACAAACATTTTGCTGCAGGGATGGCACTGATGTTCGCGGGTAGTTCGGATGGCCATTCCTGGGCAACTTTGAGTGGGCTACATACAGTATACACCACGAGAGGTTTGGTACAAGGATGAGCATTGGGGACATTCCGAAGCACCAGCCCAGTACGTGGCTCTCACACCCGTCGAAGACCAACACGGCGCGAGCTGAGCCATCTCACAGCAAGTAAATGAAACATTATACGAGTTGTTGTTGTTGCTGCTGTTGTTGTATCGTACCACGACTGCCATCTACTCAAAATAATAATCGTAGCCCATCTCAGATACACTTCTATACGGGCCACGATTAGTCCATTGATTGTTCAAATGGATGTTTAAGGGGCCAGAGTTCCCTGCTAATAAATTATACGAGTTCATGTCAGCCAACCCTGTTAGACAACGCTGCCTATGTATGTTTGCTACTCTGCTGCTGCTGTATTAGTCCTGTAATGTCTGGCCTTCATAGCCCCTCCTAGGAAGCAATTGCTAGCCACCAGAAATTTGTTTCTGTTCTGCTGGAGTTCTTCATTAGAGGAACTTGCTTCTGACAGGTTAGACCCACCGAGAACCACTTTGAACTTTGGATGATTGGTGAAGAGCAAAGTGACATGTCACATACAGTAAAATAAAGAGGTGGTTAAAGCATGGATGGGACGGAAGCTATTGGGCCGCTTTCTTCCCTGTTCTGGGGCCGGCCGGCCTATTCTTTCTTGTGGTATGATGTTTTGCATCCAATGTAGTGCAATGCATTCCCTCAAAAAAAAATGTAGTGCAATGCAATGATGGTACCCTGTCGTGGCCGCGATGATCGCTCTCCGGGGCGCGATGCCGTTGGTTGCATTGCATTCATTCCCTCACGGCTTTGGGGTGAGGATCAGGCCGTTGGGAGGTTTTCATCACAGCGTCCCTGTGATTGTGATTGTGATGCTGGTCCTGATGATTGCTAGATACTCTCTTCTTCATCATCATATTCTTGCCTTCGCCTTTGTGCGCCCCCTTCTTTTCCTTGTCTTTCACCCATCGCCGGCGAGCCGGAGGTGGTGGCAACCGAGGGAGAAGGTGAGGTTTGCCGGGGACGGAGACGACGAAGAGTGGCGAGGCGATGGCCGTGACAGGTTCCCCGGAGGTGTAGCTGATACAAAAATATGTTGGCTAACGGGAGCACACCTTCGCTGCCCTCTCTGTAAACGCCCACCAGCAGGCTCAGCCAGACGTGTTCCCCAAATCCCCGTCTCCTGCCTGCACTCTGAAAGCGGCATCGGCAGGACATATTCTTCTCATCAGAACTCAGAAGCATCGAGCCGTTTAGGGGGGCAGCACGTGCCTACAGTGCCTGCCTGCCTACCTTTAAGTAAGGGTAGCTTAGAGACATGGGATACTCATCCTACTTTGCAACTTTACCACGGCTCAACGTTAAAGAAATCATAGGCAAAGCTTTGCACGATTCGCGGCCTCGTGGGGGCATCTGGCGCCTCACGTGAAACAGCACATTTCTTTCGCATACAATGTGCGTGCGTGCTGTGGCTCTGCTCAAGCCCGGTGCTCCTTCCTTGAGATGGGATGCTCGGTGCCATGACCGGGGAAATTCCCGTGCTCCGACCGAACCAGGGGGCGCGCGCGCTAAGGGCATGTACAATGGTTGATAAAACAGTCTTATCTTAAGTCTTGCATGTAATTTAGAGATGACAAAAAAGTATGTCTACAATGGGTTATATCTTAACCTTATCTTCAATAGCTAGTCATTCCTTAAAACATGGTGAGACAAATTGTGCTAAGAGATCATCTCTTGTCTTATCTTAAATAAGAGAAGACAAACCTTTTTTTGTGAGTTCTCTCTCCTCCACCTCATCATTAATCCTACGTGGCACTCCTAAGATAGCACCATTGTACATGCCCTAATGCTCGTGCTCCTACATCGTCGCCACTCCTTCAGTGGTCAGCAACGCCTTGATTTCTAGTGTTCGTCTGGAAGCAACGTAGGTAGGTTAACTGAAGAGTTCACTGCAAAAGCATCAATCAAAGAACCTGAACCTGAAAAGAGCTCTGAGCAGCAGCCAACAGCGCATTCATACTAGGATGAGAGCATCACTGAGAGAGCAGCACGAGTCATCCGCATGTGCGGCGCCTCATGAGCCTATGATTGGGCTGCATGGAACAACACTGGCGGCATTGCAAGGTTTGGGGGCAGCGGTTCAAGTGCCGGCCACTGCATGCAGTTGCCCACTGTGCTGTTGTTGGTCACTCTTCCCAAATCATGCTAACGCCTACGTACCCTTTTACTTGGCCTTGGATAGATAGAATCTTGCTGCCCCAGGCCAGAAGCGTGCCATGGATGGGTCCTCCCCTACCTTCCATCTCCAGCCACTAGCCCAGTCCCCAGATCTCCAATAGTATGAGTGTCATCTTCACCCTCTTCCTCCCCTCTCTCCTGGCTGGCCCGTGCTTCTTAAATGTTTGCCAATCATGGCCTCCTCTTGACCTATGCTACTAACCTGTTCAGCCAAGCCAAATCAGTCAGCCCAAGCCCATGTGTGTGCCTGTGCCTGGAGGGTGGAGGCCAAAGCAAAGTCATCATTCTACAGGCAATTGGGTGCCAATAATTTGGTGCATGCCATGCATGCATGGGCGTCTAGTGTAGTGTGGGAGACAAAGGGGGGGCCATGTCCATGTGGGTGAAAAACGGCAAGAATGGAGTTTGGTGGGAAAAGCGGCCAGTGAAACCAGCCAATGAGCCATGCATGGCAATGGCAATGGCAATGGCAATGGCAATGGCATGCTCACAATGACAATGCAGCATCCATACAGTCCAGCGCAACGCCCGCATGCGGATGGGGACCCGGCGATAGCGGCCACCCGAACCACCACCCCACCCCACCCTGGTCTTTGCCGTCTCCATGCTACATACTCCCATGGAAAACCATAGTTTTAGCCCACCACATGGCCATGAAATGCCCAGTTTATCACTACTCTACTACTAAGAAATGTGGCTCAGTGCTGCAGATGCTCAAACTGGAAGTTTCTTGCACCTCTTGCACATAATGAACTGCTCAGGTTCTGCAGTAGATAAAGTTCTTCCGAAGTTTACAGCACTTCTGCTCTGCCCTGCAGTAGATAACAACATTCTTCTACTGCAGATGAAAGTATGTATGTCAGGACATGCTCTGGTAAAAAGTCTCTGGCTGCATCTTAGTAGTAGTGGTGCTGGTGGGTACAGCAGCTAGTGTATGGTACTCCTATGGACCATTTGTGCAGGCAGGAAATGTGATGCCAAAACACCATGATGAGTGCTCTGCTCTTATTTTGTTTCTTGGCACCACCACCAGACCAGAGTCTCATCTCATGCTCTTATTTTGTTTTCTCTCTCACCTGCATCCCAGTTCAGCAGCTACCATACCCATACACAGCTGTGCAGATTCAGCAAAGTTTTTCAACTTTTACAGCATTTTCACTACTCAACATGCTTTTGAAATTTGTTTACAGCATTGCAATGCTCGGGCCAACGAATAATTCGACATCTGATTTACCCACTGCTCCATGTTAATGTACAGAATCTGAGACCGCATACATACATACATACATGAACTGCTTATTTTCCCTCCTCCGATGTCTGATCTAAAGCCTTTTGTCCCTTCTTATATATCGGAATAAATATTTGCAAAAAAACTTGTACATTCTATATTCTACAGGTACAAAAAGTCAGGAAAGAAAGAGATGAACAGGCCCGACGCCATCGGTGTTCGTGCGTGCGGGTGGCGAGCGTCGGGCACGGTGTTAGGGGGTGCTCAGCTACCTCCAACTCACCTGAGCTTGACGATGCCATTGCCATATGGCATGTTGGATAGATGCCGGTGCTAATTGGTTGGAGTTCCCGTGCCAGGGGTGCTCTGGCCCCGGCTGCCACCCTGTTGAGTTGTCCTTCTGCAGTTCCCGCCCTCTGGCGGTTTCCTCATTGATGATCCATGGAAAATTCTATGGGCAGACTAGTGTTGGTCAGGGCGACGACGCGACCGAGCTCTCGTCGTCGGAGATTCCAGCTCTCAACGCGTGAATCCTCGGGAACAACTGCGGCATCATCGGGTTGACGGGCACCGGGAAATGGCGCACGGAGCTGGCGATCGTGCGGTCATTGATCCTGCCGACCTCCCTGCACACCTGAGTGAGCACCGAGAGGAAATCCCTGACCACCATGAAGATCCTGAAAGGATGGGCCTCCTCTTTCGCCGAGTCGCCGTGGAAGTACTCGGTGATCTCCTTCACGAGCGACAGCGCGACGCTCTCCTGAGCTTGAACCCTGAGGATCTCGTCGTCGGCCTTCTTCAAGAACTTCTGCATCGTGTCATGGAACCTCCATGCGTCGTCCCTCGTGTTCAGCTCTTCATTCAACCGCAACACCTCGGTGATCTTCTCTATTCCTCCTGCGAGCTTCGCAACGTAGCTGCTCAGCACGTCGGAGTCCATTGCCGCCGCCTTCTTGACG
This sequence comes from Triticum dicoccoides, assembly GCF_002162155.2. Classification (NCBI taxonomy): domain Eukaryota; kingdom Viridiplantae; phylum Streptophyta; class Magnoliopsida; order Poales; family Poaceae; genus Triticum; species Triticum dicoccoides. The sequence goes on along the minus strand of NC_041385.1, from coordinate 689,454,882 downwards.
CTGCTGAGCTCGTTCCCGAGGCCAGCCACCACTTGGAGGCCAAGCTTTTTGCACTCAAGCTCATCTCGGAGAGGGTTTGCAAGAGTTCTTGGTGTCGATTGGTTGCTGGCAGAGAGACGGGAACCCTCTGTTCGGATGATCTCCTGCACGACGAAATGCAGAAGGGTTGTCTTGCCATCGGTGCCTTTGACATCAGCCAGTTTGAGCAGAGTATCAAGCTTGAATGCATGAGCATCGCCGCGATTTGTGCCAACATTCATCCTGTTGCCAGTCTTGAGAATGGCCTCCAGTAGCTTCAGAAATAGTCTGCTGTTTCTAAGCTCATCGCAAGCAGCCTGTCAAACGAAGAATGATAATTTAGCTAATGAAACAGAGCGGTGGTGGGAGTAAAAGTGGAGGTGCTAGGAAAATAATGATGCTCACCTCAAGGATCTCAAAGTTGTTCTTCAAGTACTTGACCTCTGATTCAAAGTTAGCAATATAAAGCATCGCGTCTACTCTTTTGAAAGCAAAAGGCACATCAAGAACCGCCTTAAGGAACTTTTCAGAAGGGCCAAGCTTAATAGGAGATGTCTCTTCTTTGAATTCTCTCAACTTGATCTCCTCTTCCTTGGTAGGAGCCATCTTTAGCAAGGTCTCCAGTAAATCTGCTCCAAAGTTCTGCGTGTTACCTGTAGAACAGACACATAGCAAATTGGTAAGTATATTAGTGAAGGCTGCTGGATGATGCAAACATCTCAAATTCTCAACACAATGCAGTATAGAGCTCATCAAGAAAATGACGCAAACATCTCAAATTTAGGAATTTAGTCTTGTTCACCTTCGCAGAGGGCTTCGCAGACCTCCTCCTTGGTAACATTCAGAGCGCGCAGCAAGATGGCGATGTTCTGTGCCTTCTTTGGATCCAGCAGCACCTTGTTCTCCGCCTTGGGCGTCGGCAGCGCCGGCCTCTTTGTCGCCTCCTTCGGCGCCGCATTCGCCGGATTGCAGATGAACAACGTCTCGATCATCTCCTCATTCACCCTGCAAGAATTCAGCTAAATAGATCAGCAAACCTATGAAGAACAAACTTTGGACTGAGAAAAGATGCAAATTTTGCAGAGCACTCACTGGAATGAGCTGGATTTGAGCTGATCCCACACCATGGCTCGGTCTGAGCTGGCCCGGACCTTGTCCCAGTGCAGGGGCTTCAGCTTCGGCCGCGGCGTGGTCTCCTCGGACTTGTCGCCGTGGTCCGCATTGTCCTGCAGCCGCCCGGGGAAAGCGTCGGTGGGTGGAACGCTCCTGGAATTGGCGGCTTGGGGTGGCGGAGACAGCGCTGGCGACATGGCCTCTTTCGACATGCCGGGCTTGCGAACGCGGCTCTCCCAGTAGCCCAACGGCGGCGGAGGAGGCGGCGGGGGCGGAGGAGGTTGCCCGCGCGTGCTTGTCGGTGGGGCTGGTGGCTGGGTGAATGGGTTTTTTGAGATGGTGTCGGTGGCGGATCTGAGAGCTGGCGGCGTGCTCACGAGTGGAGAGGACGGTGGCGATGGGGACGGTGGTTTCCGGCGAGGCGGCGGCGGCGGTGGAAGTGTCGGCGCGAACGGAGGGGGTGGGG
>NC_041385.1:689446354-689452731 GCF_002162155.2 Triticum dicoccoides | reverse complement strand
GGGGCTTGACAGGAGAGGCGGGGAGGAAGGTGCAGGGGACATCGTCGCCCCGGGCGAAGACGGGTACGACGGCGTGCTGACGGCCGATCCCGGCGAGGGGGTCCGGGAGCGGTCGCGCGCGGCCACGGCGGCCTGGACCGCCGCTGCGAGCGTCCGCTGCGAGCCCGACGCCTTGGACGATCCCCGCGGCGAGTAGAATTCCTCGTCCCCGGACGACGGGGAGGACCCGCCGATGCCAGGGCTCCTCGACCCGGCCGGCCCGCATTGCCGCCCCACCAGCGGCGGCAGAGGGCGCAGCTCCGGCGAGCCGCCGGAGCTCCGGGACACCTCGTCTCCGGACGAGGTCGTGTCGCTGCTCTTCCCGTCCTCCCTGCCGGCCAAGGTGCCCACGTAGAGGAACTCGGCCGACGGGGCCGTGGAGGCGGCCGTGGTGGCCGGCGCGCCCCTGCCGCTCCCGCCAAACTCGTCGCGCGCGAAGAGGCTGGCCCGCTCCGGGTGCAGGAACTTGCTGTCCCCGCCGCCGACGCACCCGCCCCCGACCCCGCGGCCGGCATTGGTCCGGCGGCGCTTGAAGAAGAAGGCGATGGAGAGGCCGAGCACGGCGACGGTGAGCAGCGGCAGCAGGATGGCCGGGACGAGCTTGGAGCTCTTGGAGGACTTGTTGCCTCCCGAGCCGGCGCCGGCGCCGTCGGAGGGCGCGGCCGTGGCGCTCCCGGCGGGGGTGCTGGGGTTGGGGAGCACGAGGGCGGGGTACGTGGGCTGCTCCGGCGCGGTCGGCGTGCCCGGCGGCGGCGGCGGCGCCTGCAGCGTGGGGAAGAAGGGCGGCGCCGGGCCCGGCGGCGCCTGCGACGGCGGCGCGGAGGAGGAGGACGACGGGTCCGGCAGGAAGGGCTGGTGCAGCTGCCTCCTCGCGGTGGCCGCCGGAGCGCGGCCGTCGACGGCGCGAGAGGAGGCGAGCAGGATCGGCAGCAGTATGAGCAGCGGCAGCGGCAGCCCCCGCCGGCGGGGACGCCGTAAAGATGGCATCCTCACGGGAGAAGCAAGCTGAATTCCGCGTCCGCGACAGATCTTGAGAGATAGAGAGAGAAAGTGGGTAGAGACTAGAGAGAGAGTGAGGGGAGAGAGGTGGGAGAGGAGTGTGCGTGGTGGCGACGGTGGTGAGGAATACAGCTAGCTTTACGTGGAGGCGGAGGCGGAGGCGGAGGAGTATTTTGGATGGATCTCTCTTTCTCCTCTACGCGCACACTCCCGGTCTCCCCCACTGCGCCTCGCTCGCTCGTCCTCTTGGCACCGTGGAATGGAGGTTGGGAATTTTTTCTTCCCTTTCCGGTTTTTGCTTAGCGAGCTAAGCATCCCGGGGGTTGGTCATCGCCACCGGCGCCGGTTTTAATTAGGGATGCGGCGTGGGTGGTGGTTGCTGCTGAGCTCGGCATGCGTTAATTTGTTCTCATTCCTTGGCCGTTTGCGTTTAGTTTAGCAGGGCATAACCCTTGTTTATTACTACTCCATTAACAACTACTGCTGGAAGGAGAGTTGTTGGAGAGGGGAAAGTGCAAAGTGCAATGTGGTGTGTAATGTGCAGTGTAGTGTGGAGCAGCAACAGGCACGAGCGGGCACAAGTTTTATATGGATCGTGTGCCTTTGTTGCTGATCACCAAACCAGTGACCCGAGCCAGACCATTTGTGCTGTTTTTCTTCTATGGTTGGTTAGAAGTTTTTTTTAGGCAACTGTGGTTGGTTAGAAGTGTGCTTGGAGTTCGAGTTGGCGTGGAATCGGATTGTTGGACTATATGGGAGACACTTACGTTTAGAGCCCCAACAACTCCTTCTGCTGGGCCGGGCCCAAGCAATGCCAAGATGATTAAAGATGGGCGGCGGCGATACGCGTGGGTGCCATATCCCTCTTGGGGGCGTCGCAGCGGTCCATCTCTCTAGGCCAGGGCTCTGGGCGAACCCCCTGACAGTTTCTTTGGTCTCGACAATGGGGGCACATTGTTGTCGTTTTTCTCCCGGGAGCATCATCGTGGAGCCCAGGTTGTCTCCAACGTGCCGCGCCGCCATCGCGGACATTTTCAAACCGTGCCTTGAAGCTTATCTTCTACATGGGTCCTCGTTGGCACACTCCCAATCCTCGATGTCCGCAGGCAAGCTCGAGCTTCATGATCCGGAGCGGGAGGGCATGGGGCCCTCTCTAACAACAACTTGGTTTGTGAGGGTTGCAAAACTAGGCCCCATGCTTTCCCTTGGAGGCGTTGTTCCGCCTATTGTCGGTAGTTTAGGTTAGTTTGTGGTAGGGCGTAAATTTTCATGTTCTATTGTTTTTTTGTTTGATCTGCTTTGTAAGAGGATCTTCTCATCTTCTTATATCGGTTTGCCTGCATGTCTTTATATATAAAGCGAGGTTGAAGTGCGCTTCACTGTAAGTGCATCTAGTGCCCCTTCATGATTTTGGTATATTGAAGACTTATAGGTTAAGGGACTAATGTGTTTGTGAGTGTACACAGGTTCTATAAGTTTATGAGGAGTTTGATATTTACTATGAAAGTCAACCCCTAAAAATGAATGTCTTCATTTGAAGACTTCGCTTTTCTTGAGGACTTTGAAACTGAGGAAATTGGTGTGACCTTGAAGACTTTGATATTAATGTGAGGACTATGAAGCATGAAGAGTTTTGTTTTCATAGTTTCATTTTCTTTTTCTTGAGTCATAGGAAACACAATATTGTCAAAGGGGGTCGAGGTAAAACTAAGAAAACACTTTCCAAGTGATGCTCATCTCAAATCCTACACCTAACCAGTCCTTTCGAGTGAAGCCATTGAAAATCTCATACATATTAGTCAATTTCTTAAGTGACAGAAATGAAGATCTTCTGTTTTCTGAGGAATTTATTCTGACTGAGGAGTTAGGAATTCGCCAGTGTGGATTGCCTACAAGTGAGGAACATGATAGCCCTGAGGAATTTGAGAGCTCAAATTTCCGACCGTTGATGTGCTACGCGCTAACTGTCCCAAAATATCTTATCCACCTAACAGTCGTATCATTGAAGGTCATTTATGTCTTATCATGTCGGGCTGCTCTCCCGCTATAAATAGCCGCCCCTACGACCACTCCAACCCAAGTGATTGAGCATCACAGAAGAGATTGTTCCTGTGTGGAACCGATACTTGTTACCTTTGAGGATGGTGCATCCTCCAGACGGTTAGGCGTCATGGTCTAAAGCATCCAAGAGGAATTGGGGATCGCCGAGTGACCAAGTCTGTGAAGGTTTGGAAGTCATCTGAAGACTTACCACGAGTGATTGGGTGAGGTCTGTGTGACTTTAGCTCAAGAAGAATACGGTGAGGACTGTGTGTCCTCGGGTTTAAATACCTAGCCGCTCCAACCAGACATACAACTGTCACAACAGTTGAAACTGGTCTACCAAATCATCGTATTCACCAAGCTACTGGTTCTATTTCCTCAACCCTTTCATTTCCTCATTCATGTGTTGATGAACTTGATCGTTATTGTTTGAAGACTTTGACTGAAGACTTTCTCAATTTCCTCAATCCTATTTCTTCAGTCACTTTGTCTTTTGCGTGCTTATCATGTTTTTCACGCTACCTGTGCTCTCTGTATGTTTCATTTCATCATGATGACTATGCTACTGCTTTGTTATGGATGTACCTGAGTACTTATTCCGCTGCTAGTAGTTCATTGCTTTGGAAATTCCTCACTTCGAATTTCCTCAGTGATGAATTTGTAAAAATCGCCTATTCACCCCCCTCTAGTCGATATAACGCACTTTCAATTGGTATCAGTGCAAGGACTCCCTTGTTCTGTGTGATTTTGGTTTAACCACCTGGAGTTTTAGTTATATCGAAAACATGTATGAAGAAAGTGCCGTGCCCCATCTTTGACCGTCACGATTATCCCAAGTGGAAGGCCATGATGAGGAAGCGCCTCATGGCGATGAACAACGAGCTGTGGACCGTCACTAAGATTGACCTTACCGATCTATGCAAGATGGCGCATGCTGACACTACTAGGGAAAACCCTAGCAGTAGCGCTGGTTTTGTGCTCAGTAGTAGCGCGAGTAGGCGCGCTACTAATAAGGCGCTACAGCTATTGCTTAGCAGTAACGCGTGCCTGCACGCGCTACTGCTAGGACAAATAGCTGCAGCGTTTGTTCACTCCCGCGTTACTGCTAATGTAACTAATGGCATCGTGTTTTCTCTCCATCGCTACTAGTATTCTTTTTTAATTTTTTTAATTTTTAGTGTTATTATGCGCCATCGTACAAATATTGGTACAATACCAGTTATGAGGTTTACATCATTATGTCCATAACAGTGTGTCAAATGAAGGTGGATTAGGTTCAAGTGGAGGAAATATGTGGTGCATGTCAAAAGTATACTACTAATCCAAACTTGATCTAGTTTGGACTAGTAGTACTTTCGATGCACACCACATGTTGCCTCCACTTGAATCTAATCCGCCAGCACAAGATATTTAATCATCATCATAGTCATTACCACCAACAGTATTTATTTAATCACCACTAACACTAGCTAATAATAATCATCATAGTCATTACCACCAACACTAGCTATTTTATTATCATAGTAATAGTGTAGCACATCATCATCTTCAAACTCATTTCTAGCTAGCTAATCACTCCTGCTGCTCTCTCTTAGGTAAAATAACATAAACCATGTATAGCTCTCCTCCTTGATCAAGTTGGAGCATGCAGATGAACCTGTCTCCTAATCGTGGGTAGCGCATCTGTTTGCTGCCCCCTAGTACTTCTCTGCGCTCTCCCATCACATATTTGGTCCAGTCTTGCACTATTAAGCATCCATCGCTAATCTTGAATGCACTAAAGTAATCTGTAGGATATCTTGGCCGTAAGCTAATAATACTCATGGTACCTTTAGTCTCGATCCCATAAGGCACAACATTCATCGGGAGTCCCTGTTGAAGAACATCGTATGGTAACATACTCAGCAATGAAGTTTAGCTTCAAAAATAATGTATGGAAAAGATGCACTGAGGACAAATAGTAAAAATCTTACCATCCTTCCTAAATAGATGTGACCGTAGTTCATTATGAACGCTATTGGTCGCACGTTTTCAGTATTAACATTTTTAAATGCAGGAAGAAAATTTGTCTTGACAGTATTAAGATCCGCAAGCCATGAAACATAATGACTGAGCTCCTCGCAGTTGAGTTCAGCCCCGGCACAGTATACGGTCCTGTCTACCAAACGCTGGACATGTTTGCTTGCACCGAAATAAGCTGACAATACAAATTAATTGTCAACTATTTTTGAATAAACAATATCAAAGACATAAATATGGTTGAGAAACTTACATATGGTATAACTGGAGGCGTCTGCACATGGACCCAGATGTCGGTATTACCTTCAATATCATCTTCCGGACGAATATCAAAGGTGATAACCATATCAGGCTCAAATGCATAAGTCTTGCATAGTGATCGCCATGTTTTGCATCCAAAATAGGTGTAGTCATCTGAATTGTATAATTTTGCTTTAAAAATATAACCATGCTCGGTCTTCAAGTAAACTTTCTTTACCTCCCTAGTACGACTGGAACGTATCTTATCCAATACAAAAACTCTTGCATGGCAGGGGATATGCTAGTAAAATAGTAAAAATAAATAAATTATAAGTTGAAGCAAATGAAGCAGATATCATGCTTAATTACAAAAAAAAAACTTGTCGTTGTGACTTATTGTATCCACTTCGAAGTTCTCGTCCAGCTTGATGCTGAAGCGCTTATCATCATCTAGGAAAATTCCGTCGCACAGGCCGCGCTCGTCTTCGCAGTATTTGCAAGTAGCGAAATCCTTTTCATCGCCAGACATTTCCTATGTTCATAGTTGAAACATTAATTGAAAATCGATCGAAGACAACTACCAGGATACTCAACACACAAATCTGGGGCACTCAATATTTCCTACATATTCTGGCACAAGTCATGCCAAAATTCACGGAAAAATCCGGCATGACCTTTGCTAAAATAGGACATAGCGAGCGCCTGAAATTTGCCAGAACGGAAATGAATCAACACTCCAGCAAAACATAGGCCACTCGGAGGTGTAACCTGCAAACATGACCGGCCACTAGGAACTACTGCCCTAATTACCATATAAGTATCCATTTTTAACTAGGGTTCATACTACCTAATTAAATAGGGTTAATACTAATTGTAATGAACTAACTAGCACTAAAAATAGCCTAGGTTCATACTAACTAGCACTAAATAGCTAGGGTTCATACTAAGGAAACAAGAGGGATCGGAAGGGGAGAGTGCTTACAAAGGGCGGGGAGAGAGATGGGGTCGGGGGAGACGGCGGCACCGAGGCGCGGCGA
>NC_041385.1:689355952-689446317 GCF_002162155.2 Triticum dicoccoides | reverse complement strand
CTAATTAAATAGGGTTAATACTAATTGTAATTAACTAACTAGCACTAAAAATAGCCTAGGGTTCATACTAACTAGCACTAAATAGCTAGGGTTCATACTAAGCAGAGAAGAGGAAATGGGAGAGTGCTTACAGAGGGCGGGGAGAGAGATGGGGTCGGGGGAGACGGCGGCACCGAGGCGCGGCGAGGTGGGGTCGGGGGAGACGGCGGCGAGGCGGGGTAGGGGGAGACGGCGGTGAGGCGGGGTCGGGGGAGACGGCGGCGAGGCGGGGTCGGGGAAGACGGCGGCAAGGCAGAGGCGATGAGGGGGAGAAGAGAGAGTAGGGAATTGGGGGAGAAGCAGAGGAGAGGGAATCAGGCCGCGCGGGGGGTAAGGTGAAAATAGCTTTAACAGTAGCATGGGGAGGCAAAACGCGCTGCTGCTAAAGTCCGTAGTAGTAGCGCCGTTTCTAGATGGGCGCTACTACTATACCTAGCATGTCAGGAATGGTGTGGCAATTATAGTAGTAGCGCGTTCTGTTCCTGCCGCGCTACTGCTAAGCTGGTAACAGTAGCGCTGTTTTAGCCCACGCGCTACTGCTAAGTAGTAGTAGCGCCTCATTTTAACAAGCGCTACTGGTAAGATTCTGTGTATAAGGTTTTCCCTAGTAGTGTGATGATATTCGCAAGTACACTTGGTTGGACATTTTGGCGAGGGATATCATCTGCTCCTGCCTATATAGAGATGAATTCAGGCGCATTATGCATCTTTGCAATGCGAAGCTTATCTGGGACAAAATCTCTGACGTTTATGAAGGTCATCGAACTCGTTAGGATCTCTAGTTTGACGAGTTCAAGGAATCACTCAAAACAATGACTTTTGAACCCGAGCCATCATCTTCAGCACCATGCCTCATGGCCAAAGGTGCAAAGGTACCCGAATATCCCTCATCCAAATCTAGTGATGATGAATCTGATGATGATTTTGGACCTTAGTTATTCCAAGCTTGCTAATATTGCCACTAAACAACAAAAGGCTTTGGAAAAGGTTCAAAATTTGCTAGACAAAAGCGATAACCTAGTAGGTGAGGAAATGGATCGAGCTCAAACTCTAACTAATGATCTTCAGCGACTACAGTCTAAGTTTGATAATCATCAAAGTCATCATAACACTCTCTTAGCTGATCATGAGAAGCCCTCTTATGAATTTCTTCAAAGAAAGCAAGATCTTGAGAAGCTAAGAGTGAGTTATGAATATCTCCAGAAGGAAAATGGTTCATTGCTTGCTCAACGGACCAGTTCCGCTCAGGAAGAATTCATTCCACCATGTTTGAAATGCATTGAAAGTGAATCTTCTAATTCTTCACCTGGAAGTTCAATGCTTCTATTGCTGCAAATTCTACAACTGTCTCTGTGGTCACAAATTCCTCATCTGAGGATACCACAAATATCACTGACAATCCAGGTTTGAAGGAGTTGTATGTGATAGGCATGTAAAAAAGCCTCAAAGGGCATCAGGGTCTTTGTGATGTGCTCAAAAAGCAGATCTTGAACAAGAACCCTAGGAAAGAGGGTATTGCCTTTGAGAGGAAACTCAATGCTGATGGGACCTACTAGAAACCTGAGCAGCATCCCAAAACCTCATGGGTTGCTGCAAAAGGACCTCCCATTTATCCATCCACTTTATCTGGCTTTACTTGTGAATCTTCATATTTATCTGATGAGTCATTTGACTCCAACTATAAACTTTTCAAAAATCAGAATGGTGAAGTATTTGCTAGATATGTTGGAACTAATTGTAGGAACGTTCCTCCTATGAAGAAAATCTGGGTTCCCAAAAGGTGCCTTGAAAGTCTTCAGGTGAATGTCCTCATGACACCACCTGTGAAGAATAGGAACCCCAGATCAAATTACTCATATGGATCAAATTCCTCACGAGGATCCAAATCCTCATATGATCATCATCACGCTAACACTTCTGTTTCACGGGGAAAATCTAAGAGCTATGAATATGTTCATTATTCTTCAAATCATTATGTTCATAAGTCCTCGAAGAATTTCTCTGCTTATTCATATTCTTACTCTAACCCCTCTTCTATGAAACGAAGTGCACTGGCTTTAATGCCACCATTCTCCTATGGAGCTCGCAAAATGATGAACTCTTTGCCACCCCTTCAGATGTGGGTGGTGAAGAAAAAGAACTAATCTCTTGTGCAGGGTCAGGTCTCTAGACGAACTTGATCGTATGAAGAATTATCTGGAGACCTGAATATGCTTGAAAGGACGCAATCTAATCATGAATGAATGAATTACTCATTTCTCACGTCCTTATATTGCTATACTGTTGTATTGCTTGATGAAATTCAATTTGATGAATTTGATGTCATATTCTTCACTGATGAAGTATATGAGTACATAAGATGCACTAATTCATCTGTAGGATGATCAACCCAAAGCTACTCAGTGGGTCCTCGACACTGGATGTACAAATCACATAACCGGTGACAAGAACTTGTTGATGGACACTGCTTTATCTTCATCACATCTGAAGCATATCACCTATGCTGACAAAGGCAAAAGCAAGGTATTGGGTCTAGGTAGGGTTGCGATCTTAAAGGATCAACACATGGACAAAGTCATGCCTGTCGAGTCCTTAGGATTCGACCGCATGTCTGTCTCAATGATTTGTGATCTTGATATGGTTGTCGTCTTTGGCAAATATCATTGCATTGTGCTCATGGAATCTGGCAATTCCAAAGTCTTCGAAGGCTTTAGGTAAGGAGACATGTATATTGTTGATTTCTCTACAGGACCACAACCTGCCACATGTCTACCTGCAAAAGCTTCAGAAGGCTGGCTATGGCATCGACGACTAGGTCAGGGTGGCATGAGGAACTTACATACACTCGCGAAGAAGAAGCATGTCATTGGCATCGAGGGTGTCAAATTCCTCAAAGTCCATCTTTGTGGGGCTTGTGAGGCTGGAAAGATGACAAGTGCCAAGCATCCCTCAAAGACTATCATGACTACCACTCGTCCTTTTGAATTGCTTCACATGGATCTCTTTGGCCCTGTCATTATGCCATACTAACAAATGCATCATCTTTATATGGCTTTGTTATTGTTGATGACTATTCTTGTTACACCTGGGTACATATCATCACTTACAAAGCTGAAATGCAGGAAGTCTTCAAACAATTTTCCTCAAGGGCCTCGACGAACTTCGGTGTGAAGATCAAGTATATCCGGAGTGACAATGGGACCGAGTTCAAGAATACTAGTCTTGATGACTATCTTGATGAACTTGGTATTACTCATGAGTTATCTGCCCCATACACTCCTCAGCAAAATGGCGTCGTGGAGCGCAAGAACGGGACTCTTCTTGAGATGGCTCCCACTATGCTTGATGAATACAAGACACCTCCTTGCTTCTGGCCTAAAGCTATTGATATTGCATGCCACATCATCAACAGGGTATATCTTCACAAATTCTTCAAGAGGACCTCATATCAACTCCTCACTAACAAGAAACCCAATGTAAGTTATTTGAAAGTCTTTGGCGCTAAATGTTGCATTAGATATCCTCATCACAATTCTAAATTTGCACCCAAAGCACATGAAGGTTTTATGCTTGGTTATGGAAAGGACTCACACACCTACAGAGTCTTCAACACCTATCATCACAAGGTTATTGAAACTGTAGATGTGTAGTTCGACGGAACTAACGGCTCACAAATAGAGCACCTACCTCCTGTTCTAGATGAAATGTCACCTCAGGAATCCATCAAGTTAAAGTCTACTGATGATGTCATACCCACTGAAGAATTTATTGAAGAAGTCATTCCAGAACGTGAAGAAAACCATGCTGGTGCATCTGAGGAAAATGGCTCTGAAGAAAATGCTGAGCCCAATCAAAGTCGTCAACCTGCTCATCCCCCCGTTGCAAATGAAGTGCAAATTGAGAGAATCATAAACAACATCAACGCACCAGGTCCTCTCACACGCTCAAAAGCTTCACATTTGTCTAACTTTTGTGGCCACTTCGCTTTTGTCTCTATCACAGAGCCCACCAAAGTTGATGAGGCATTTCTGGAGCCTGAGTGGATTCAAGCGATGCAAGAGGAATTACATAAATTCGAGCTCAACAATGTCTCGGAGCTTTTCAAGCGACCAGACCCACACAAGCATAATATCATCGGTACCAAATGGATCTACCATAACAAGCAAGATGAAAATGGCCATGTGGTGAGGAATAAAACTCGTCTTGTAGCTCAAGGCTGCACACAGGTTGAAGGAATTGATTTCGATGAAACTTTTGCACCTGTTGCTAGACTTGAGGATATTCGCATATTGCTTGCTTATGCTAACCATCGTAATATCATCTTATATCAAATGGATGTGAAAAGTGCATTCCTCAATGGCAAGCTTGAGGAAGAAGTATATGTTGCTCAACCACCAGGTTTTGAAGATCCTAAGCATCCTGACAAAGTCTTCAGACTCAATAAGGCCCTCTATGGCCTCAAGTAGGCCCCTCGGGCGTGGTATGATATTTTGAAGGAATTCCTCTATGGCTTCAAACCCAGTTCACTTGACCCAACTCTTTTTACCAAAACCTATGATGATGAATTATTAGTGTGCCAAATATATGTTGATGATATTATCGGCTGTACTAACCAACGTTAAAGTGACATATTTCCCTATATGATGAGTGAAGAATATCAAATATCTATATGGGACAATTGAAATTCTTCTTTGGTCCTCAAATTCATCAACAACGCAACAACATCTTCATATCTAAAGAGAAATACCTCAAATATGTGCTGAGGAAATTCGGCATGCAAGATTGCAAAGGCGTCAAAATCCCTATGACCACAAATGGTCATCTATGCACCGATGAAAATGGTAAAGACTTCGATCAAAAGGTATACCACTCCATGATTGTCTCTTTATTGTATCTATGTGCATCTAGGCCAGATATTATGCTTAGTGTTTGCATGTGTGCCCGTTTCCAAGCTACACCGAAGGAATCACACCATAAGGCTGTGAAACATATTCTTCGATATCTAGCTCACACTCCAACACTTGGATTATGGTATCCCAAGGGCTCGGTTTTTGATCTCATTGGATATTCTGACTCTGACTATGTTGGCGATCGAGTGGATCGCAAGTCAACATCTGGCACATGCCATTTCCTCGGACAATCCTTAGTACGTTGGTCCTTGAAGAAGTAGAACTGCGTATCACTCTCTACTACTGAAGCTGAGTACATTGCTGATGGTTCTTGTTGTGCTCAATTGCTATGGATGAAGCAAACCCTCGAGGACTATGGCATCAATATGAAGAATGTGCCACTCTACTACGACAATGAGAGTGCCATCAAGATTGCTCATAACCCAGTTCAGTACTTGAAGACAAAGCACATCCAGATTCATCATCATTTTCTTTGAGATCATGTGTTGAAGGGCGACATCTCCATCGACCACGTGAAGACTGAAGATCAGCTGGCCAATATCTTCACAAAGCCCTTGGATGAGAAGAGATTTAGCAAGTTGCGGTGTGAGCTAAATATCTTAGAAGCTTTGAATGTTCTTTGAGACGACACGCATCCTAACACTTAAGAAAAATTGACGACTTAGATGTGCAACACACGAAGTAATGTTTTTCTTCAATCAGTGAAGACTAACCCTCTAAGTGTGAAGAAATTAACGAAGAATTTGATTCTTAGAACCCTACGACAATTGTACGCGGTGTTTGAAATCATCATTCTTATACGGTGGGTCACGCCACCAACAAAAGTTCAAAATCTTCAGTTTGAGTTTTTCGTCATTTTTGCAAATTCTTCAATTTTCGAATTCTTCAACTTTTTTGATTGATGTTCTTCATTGCCTATATATATATGTATACATTTGAGTTCTTCATGTCCTCAACGACATTCACTTATTGCTAATTCTTCAAGTTGTTTTTTCTTCTAAGTGAATGTGATCGGACCCGTTCCCCCTCTATGCTAAACTCAACCTAGTCTATTCACAAATTCTTCATATGCATTCTATTTGGAACCCGTTCAAAATCTTCACTGTGTCCTTGTTATCTGAAGAATTTGCGAACGAAACATTAAATTTTCATATCTAAATTTTCGGCTTTTGCTGCTCAAACCATTCCGCATTCCACTACAGATTAAACTACTCACCCACGACCTACCATGATCTCCACCTCTATGTACGTGGGTGACACATGTCGCTAGGATGGCAAGGGTCAGGGGCATGTTCGTCCAAATTCTTCGGACGGGCAGTTTTTCACCATGGCTATAAATACCCCCTCCCTTCCTCATACTTCATTTACTCCGCTCGACCTCAACTCGCTCGAGCTCTTAGACCTAGTGCCGCCGCTACACTTCATCATCACTCTGCTCCTCATTCATGAGAAAGGGCCGGTAACCGTGATTCCCAGTCCCATGATCCAAAAAGATCAAAGCAAATCAAAATAATTAAACAAAATTCCCCTAGGATTGTTGTTAGTTGGAGGCACTCGTTGTTTCGAGCAAGCCATGGATTGATGCTTGTTGGTGGTTGGGGGAGTATAAACTTTTACCATTCAGCGTGGGAACTGCCTATAATGCATGTAGTATGGAAGATACAGCCATCTCATAGTTGTTGCGTTGACAGCAAAAGTATGCCACTCAAAATATTATTCAATCTTTATTTTAAAATCGAGATCTGGCACCTCTACAAATCCCTGCTTCCCTCTGCTAAGGGCCTATCTATTTACTTTTATGTTGAGTCATCACCTTCTTATTAAAAAGCACCCGCTGGAGAGCACACTGTCATTTGCATTCATTATTATTGGTTTATATTGGGTATGATTTGACTGGATCTCTTTTACCATGAATTACAATGTTTAGTCAGTCCTTGATCTTTAAAGGTGCTCTGCATTTATGTTTTGCGGTCTCAGAAAGGGCTAGCGAGATACCATTTTGTTATATCATGTTATGATTGTTTTGAGAAAGTGTTGTCATCCGAGTTTTATTATTATCACTCGCTAGCTGATAATGCCATTGATATGAGAAATTGTGAGACCTAAGTGTTATTGTGAGTATGGTTAGTTTATAATATTGTTGAAACCTGAATGATAGCTTTGCATGTTTACAACAACAAGAGCAAATAGAGTTTGTAAATTTTTTTCTTTTTCACTTTTAGTTTATCAACTGAATTGCTTGAGGACAAGCAAAGGTTTAAGCTTGGGGGAGTTGATACGTCTCCAACATATCTACTTTTCCAAACCTTTTGCCCTTGTTTTGGACTCTAACTTGCATGATTTGAATGAAACTAACCCGGACTGATGCTGTTTTCAGCAGAATTACCATGATGTTGTTTCATGTGTAGAAAACAAAAGTTCTCGGAATGTCCTGAAAATCCTCGGAGGCACTTTTTGGAAAATATAAAAAATACTGGAGAAACAATCAAGACCAGGGGCCCACACCCTGTCCATGAGGGTGGGGGCGCGCCCTCCCCCCTGGGCGCGCCCCCTGTCTCTTGGGCCCCCTGAGGCTCCGCCGAACTCAACTCCAACTCCATATATCCCGTCTCGCGGAGAAAAAAATCAGAGAGAAAGTTTCATCGCATTTTACGATACGGAGCCGTCGCCAAGCCCTAATCTCTCTCGGGAGGGCTGATCTGGAGTCCGTTCGGGGCTCCAGAGAGGGGGATTCGTCGTTGTCGTCATCATCAACCATCCTCCATCACCAATTTCATGATGCTCACCGCCGTGCGTGAGTAATTCCATCGTAGGCTTGATGGACGGTGATGGGTTGGATGAGATTTACCATGTAATCAAGTTAGTTTTGTTAGGGTTTGATCCCTAGTATCCACTATGTTCTGAGATTGATGTTGCTATGACTTTGCTATGCTTAATGCTTGTCACTAGGGCCCGAGTGCCATGATTTCAGATCTGAACCTATTATGTTTTCATCAATATATGTGTGTTCTTGATCCTATCTTGCAAGTCTATAGTCACCTATTATGTGTTATGATCCGACAACCCCGAAGTGACAATAATCGGGATACTTCTCGGTGATGACCGTAGTTTGAGGAGTTCATGTATTCATTATGTGTTAATGCTTTGGTCCGGTTCTCTGTTAAAAGGAGGCCTTAATATCCCTTAGTTTCCACTAGGACCCCGCTGCCATGGGAGGGTAGGACAAAATATGTCATGCAAGTTCTTTTCCATAAGCACGTATGACTATATTCGGAATACATGCCTACATTACATTGATGAATTGGAGCTAGTTCTGTGTCACCCTATGTTATAGCTATTACATGAGGAATCGCATCCGACATAATTATCCATCACTGATCCATTGCCTACGAGCTTTTCATATATTGTGCTTCACTTATTTACTTTTCCGTTGCTATTGTTACAATCACTACAAAACCGAAAAATATTACTTTTGCTATCTTTATCTTTGCTACTGTTACCATTACTATCATACTACTTTGCTACTAAGTACCTTACTGCAGATACTAAGTTATCGAGGTGTGGTTGAATTGACAACTCAACTGCTAATACTCAAGAATATTCTTTGGCTCCCCTTGTGTCGAATCAATAAATTTGGGTTGAATACTCTACCCTCGAAAGCTGTTGCGATCCCCTACACTCGTGGGTCATCAAGACTAATTTCTGGCGCCATTGCCGGGGATCATAGCTCTATTCTCTGACTCACTTGGAATTTATATCTGTTGATCACTATGAAGAATTTGAAAGACGCTAAAACCAAGATCTATCCCTCAACTACAAGGGAAGGTAAGGAACTGCCATCTAGCTCTGCACTAGATTCTCCTTCTGTTATGAATAAGCTTGCGACACCTAAACCTGCTACTGCTATGAATTCTGATATGTCGCATGTTATTGATGATGCCACTTCTGCTCTGCATGATACTTATGATGAAACTACTTCTGTGCGTGATACTACTTTGCCATTAGGTGAATTTCTTGATGAACAACTTGCTAGGTCTAGAGAGAACAAAATTATTGAAGATACTATTATTGATGATAGTGATGATGAAAGATCTCCGAATGATTATGAATTGCCTGTTGTTCCTGAGGGTTATGTTATGGATGAAGAAACTGCTAGAGATTTTCTTGCTTGCAATGATAGATCAGATCTTAAAAAATTGTTAGCTAAGCTGAAACAAAAGACTCTAAATGTTAGAATGAAACATGACCCTGCTTTTGCTGCTTCACCTATCTTTGTTACTGATAAGGATTATGAATTCTCTGTTGATCCTGAAATTATTACTTTGGTAGAGTCTGATCCTTTTTATGGCCTTGAATCTGAAACTATTGTGGCACATCTTACCAAGTTGAATGATATAGCTACCCTGTTTACTCATGATGATAAATCTCGCTACTTTTATATCCTTAAAATATTCTCGTTCTCATTAAAGGGTGATGCTAAGACTTGGTATAATTGTCTTGCTCCTGGTTGTGTGCGTAATCCCCAGGATATGCTTTATTACTTCTCTGCTAAATATTTCCCTACTCATAAGAAACAAGCTGCCTTGCGGGAAATATATAATTTTGTGCAAATCAAAGAAGAGAGTCTCACACAGGCTTGGGGGAGGCTTCTCCGATTACTTAATGCTTTGCCAGATCATCCACTTAAGAAAAATGAAATACTTGATATCTTTTATAATAGACTAATCGATGCTTCCAAGGACTACTTGGATAGTTGTGCTGGTTGTGTTTTCAGGGAAAGAACAGTCGATGAATCTGAATTATTATTGAACAATATGTTGAGTAATGAGAATAATTGGACTCTTCCTGAGCCAATTCCTGAGCCAATTCCTGAGGCAATTCCTGAACCAATTGAGCCAACTCCCGAGCCTATTCCTAAACCTACTCCGAAGAAGAGAGGTGTTCTATTTCTCAGTCCTAAAGATATGCAAGAGGCAAATAAATCAATGAAAGAAAAAGGTATTAAAGCTGAAGACGTTAAGAATTTACCATCTATTGAGGAAATACATGGTCTTAATATACTGCCTGTTGAAGAATCACATTGTCTTGATAACCCGACACAGGTAGTAAAGGTAAATTCTCTCTGTAGATATGATAAGGATGAAATCCCATCTACTAAATTTCATAGCCCATGCTTAGATGAATTCGATGACTTTATGGCTAGGCAAGAAAGTTTTAATGCTTATGTTGGTAGAGAGTTAAAGAATAATGCTTTCGAGATAGGATGCGTGAGTGACAATATGGCTAGAGTTAAAGGTGAACTTAAACTCATTAGCAAATATGTGTCTATGGTTGCTACTCAAGCTGAGCAAGTACTTAAAGCTCAAAATGATTTGCTCGATGAATTAAATAATAAAAATGACTTTGCTGTTAGAGTGGCTACTAGAACTGGTAGAATGACTCAGGAACCTTTGTATCCTGAAGGCCACCCTAAGAGAGTTGAACAAGATTCTCAGGATAATAATCTAGATGCTCCTAGTTCTTCTAAGAAGAAGAAAAAGAAGAATGATAGGACTTTGCAAACTTCTAGTGAACCTAATGTATAAATACCTGAGAATCCTAATAATACTTCTATCTCTGATGCTGAAACACAATCTGGAGATGAATATGAACCTGATGAAATGCTAATAATGATGTTCATGTAGATGCTCAACCTAGTAATAACAATGAAATAGAAATTGAACCTGCTATTGGTCTTGATAACCCACAATCAAGAAACCAACGTTATGATAAGAGAGATTTTATTGCTAGGAAACATGGTAAAGAAAGAGAACCATGGGTTAAAAAACCCATGCCCTTTCCTCCTAAACCATCCAAGACAAAGGATGATGATGATTTTGAGCGCTTTGCTGAAATGATTAGACCTATTTTCTTACACATGCACTTAACTGATATGCTTAAATTAAACCCTTATGCTAAATATATGAAAGATATCATCACTAATAAGAGGAAAATACCTGAAGCTGAGGTTTCCACCATGCTTGCCAACTATACCTTTAAGGGTGGAATACCTAAGAAACTTGGTGATCCCGGAGTACCCACTATACCTTGCTCTATTAAAAGAAATTATGTTAAAACTGCTTTATGTGATTTAGGAGCCGGTGTTAGTGTTATGCCTCTTTCCTTGTACCGTAGACTTGAATTGAGTAAGTTGACACCCACTGAGATATCCTTGCAAATGGCTGATAAATCAACTACTATACCTGTCGGCATTTGTGAGGATGTGCATGTTGTTGTTGCGAATGTTACTATCTTAACAGACTTTGTCATTCTTGATATTCCTGAGGACGACAGTATGTCGATTATCCTTGGTAGACCCTTTTTAAATACTGCAGGTGCAATTATTGATTGCAACAAAGGCAATGCCACCTTTCATGTTAATGGAAATGAGCATACGGTACATTTTCCGAGGAAGCAAATCCAAGTCCATAGCATAAATACTATTGAGAAAATTCCATCAATTATTATTGGAGTTTTTGAATTTCCTCTCCCTACTGTCAAGAAAAAGTATGATATTCTTATTATTGGGGATTTTCATATCCCCATTGAGGTAACCTAGTGTCACTTCAAAATTTCTCCAGTTCCGTGTTATTCGAAATGAGTTTGTTAACAAGACTTGATCAACCTTGTTAGTGGATTCATTTTGATGATCATGAGATGGATGAAACTAGAAGGCACAACCTTCTGTACCCTCTTTTTACTTTGTGTTATTTAGAATAAATAAAACAAAAATAGTATTATCCGTCTGTTTTTTGAATTATCCGTGTAATAAAAAATATCCTGAAAATAAAAGTGCTCCAAATGCCCTGCAAATTTAGTATGATTTTTTATGGAGTATTTGAGGATTTTAGGCACTGAATCACTGCAGGAGGGGCAAGCACCAGGCCACGAGAGTGGATGGCGCGCCCACCCCACGTGGGCGCGCCCCCTGTCTCGTGGGCCCCCGGTAGCCCCCCTCCACTTATGCCAGCATCCGCACACTTTATCTTCTACCCCAAAAAATCCCCATCCAGCTCAAGCACGAGTTCTAGCTCGTTTTGCTGCGATTTTCGATCTCCTTGCTCAAAGCTCCATTCACAAAACTGCTTTGGGAGATTGTTGCTTGGTATGTGACTCCTCCATTGGTCCAATTAGTTTTTGTTCTAGTGCTTTATTCTTTGCAAATCCTTGCTGCCTTGGTGACCCTGTTCTTGAACTTGCATGTTAA
The DNA here is from genome assembly GCF_002162155.2 of Triticum dicoccoides. Lineage (NCBI taxonomy): Eukaryota > Viridiplantae > Streptophyta > Magnoliopsida > Poales > Poaceae > Triticum > Triticum dicoccoides. The sequence goes on along the minus strand of NC_041385.1, from coordinate 689,434,122 downwards.
ATTTATGAGGTTCTAAGTAACTCTAATGCATGATATAGGCTCTAGGCACTTGTAGGAGTAGTTGCTACCATTCTTGTTAAGTTTTATTCACTTTTATTTTGAAGTTACTTAAATTCCAGATTTTTTTCAGAAAAAGAATTATGTCTAGGAGAATGTATCAAGGTGGTTCCTCGGTGAAGAAAGGGCCCAGGATTGCTATGCGTGAGCAAGATGTTGAATTACCAAGGGATGCGGATGTACGAGCTTGTGAGTGGCCATCCGATGATTTTATGGTCAAAGTAGGCTTCAAGGAGGAATTTGACGTGTATGTGCGTAATGCTGAGCTGGAGGACTTCTTACAAGATAAGTGTCCCCAGTACTATCAATTGACTGATTCCTTTGTGCGGAGATTTAAATATAATTGTACGCGTAATTCTCCCAGTGTCCTATTTGATATTTATGATACATCTTATACCATGTACTTAGAGGGTTTTACAACTGCTTGCAAACTCCCGCAATGGGGTAATATTAATGATCCTCACAAATCTGAATTTAGAGATTTCCTTGCTAGTATCACTGTGGGAGAATCCATGGACATAGCACAAGCCACCATAGGGAGCATTCATTTTCCTGCTATACATTATTTCGCTCTCTTCATTGGTAGATGCATTAACGGTAAAGATGAAGCATGTCATATGTGCGTCCCTGATCTCTGTGTCCTCAAGAGTGTTGTGTTAGGTTATAAAGGTTATAACTTGGGGGCAATAGTTGCATGTAGGTTGCAGAATAATAGTAGAGCTGGAGATTTATTTGGAGGAATTTATGCAACCTGTGTGGCTAACTATCTTGGTATAGCCCCACGAGAGGGGGATATGATGATATCTCCTGTTTATTTAGATTATGACGCTATGGTCAATCATCATTTTCTTAGGAGGAATGAACAATACCTTCATTATCCACTAATCTATAACAAACGCAACATCATCCATGTTACTCTTACCGCTCCTCTCCTTTTTGATTATCAGGAAAAAGGAAGACATGTTGTTACTAGGGAGGAAGAAGCTGAACACGAGGGGAGAGCGGAGGCCGCTCGCCAACATGCCACAGCTCAGGAGGCATTTGCTGCTGCATCTCAGTATGACCCCAGATACAACTACGGATATCAGCCAGGCTACCCTTGGCATTAGATCAACTTAGGCCAAAAGCCTAAGCTTGGGGGAGTACGTATTTCTCACCAACTTTACATTCATGTTCACACACTAAACTAAGTCGTCGGTGCTCATACTCTTTCATTGTGTTATCCATGCTAGTTTAAATTTCTTTTTCTAGTTTTCTTCTTGTGTGTTTGATAAACCTCAAGAAAAACCAAAAATTAGTTAGTTTAATTTCCATGCTTGTAGTAGAATTAAAATGAAAACCCAAAAAGATTTCACGTTCTTCTTTTTACTTGTTAGGAGCTTTCCCGTGTAAATAGTTTTATTTTCTTTTCTTTCCTTTGGGGGTCGAGAAGACCATATTGAAAATGTTTAGTGGATATCATATGCATGACTGTCTATTTAATTTAGAGCCCATATTATTTGTCTTCTCTTTTGAGTTGAATGCTTGCAGATTCCAGCTTAGGCCAATGCACGTACACTCTTATTATTATACACATCGTTCGGTCGTGTGAGTGAAAGGAAATAATGACGACATATGATGGACTGATTGAGACGAGAGAAGCTGGTATGAACTCGACCTCTCTTGTTTTTGTAAATATGATGAGTTTATCGTTCCTGATTCAGCTCATTATGAAGTAAACATATTTGCAATGACATTTAGAGATTATAGTTGCTTGTGCCATGCTTGATTAGCTATGAGTTATAATGGTTTACCTTGCGTGACAACATGCTATTAGAATGATTATGATGTGGTATGATGGGATGGTATCCTCCTTTGAATGAATTGAGTGACTCGACTTGGCACATGTTCACGCATGTAGTTGAAACAAAATCAACATAGCCTTCACGATATTTATGTTCATGGTGGATTATATCCTCCTCATGTTTGTATTCGGTGTAAACTAGTTTTAATGCATGTTTATGACTGTTATCGCTCTCTCAGTTGGTCGCTTCCCAGTCTTTTGCTAGCCTTCACCTGTACTAAGCAGGAATACTGCTTGTGCATCCAAACTCCTTAAACCCCAAAGTTGTTCCATATGAGTCCACCACACCTTCCTATATGCGGTATTTACCTGCCGTTCCAAGAAAATTTGTATGTGCCAAACTCTAAACCTTCAAATGAAATTATGTTTTGTATGCTCGAGCTGCTCATGTTTCCACTAGGGCTGCCTATATCTTCCATGCTAGGTGGGTTATTCTCAAGAGGAGTGGAATCCGCTCCTCATTCACGAGAAAGGGCCGGTAACGGGGATGCCCAGTCCCATGATCCAAAAAGATCAAAGCAAATCAAAATAATTAAACAAAACTCCCCCAGGATTGTTGTTAGTTGGAGGCACTCGTTTTTTCGAGCAAGCCATGGATTGATGCTTGTTGGTGGTTGGGGGAGTATAAACTTTTACCATTCAGCGTGGGAACTGCCTATAATGCATGTAGTATGGAAGATACAGCCATCTCATAGTTGTTGCGTTGACAGCAAAATTATGCCGCTCAAAATGTTATTCAATCTCTATTTTGAAATCGAGCTCTGGCACCTCTACAAATCCCCGCTTCCCTCTGCGAAGGGCCTATCTATTTACTTTTATGTTGAGTCATCACCTTCTTATTAAAAAGCACCCGCTGGAGAGCACACTGTCATTTGCATTCATTATTATTGGTTTATATTGGGTATGATTTGACTGGATCTCTTTTACCATGAATTACAATGTTTAGTCAGTCCTTGATCTTTAAAGGTGCTCTGCATTTATGTTTTGCGGTCTCAGAAAGGGCTAGCGAGATACCATTTTGTTATATCATGTTATGATTGTTTTGAGAAAGTGTTGTCATCCGAGTTTTATTATTATCGCTCGCTAGCTGATTATGCCATTGATATGAGAAATTGTGAGACCTGAGTGTTATTGTGAGTATGGTTAGTTTATAATATTGTTGAAACCTGAATGATAGCTTTGCATGTTTACAACAACAAGAGCAACTAGAGTTTGTAAAAGTTTTTCTTTTTCACTTTCAGTTTATCAACTGAATTGCTTGAGGACAAGCAAAGGTTTAAGCTTGGGGGAGTTGATACGTCTCCAACGTATCTACTTTTCCAAACACTATTGCCCTTGTTTTGGACTCTAACTTGCATGATTTGAATGAAACTAACCCGGACTGACGCTGTTTTCAGTAGAATTACCATGATGTTGTTTCATGTGTAGAAAACAAAAGTTCTCGGAATGTCCTGAAAATCCTCGGAGGCACTTTTTGGAAAATATAAAAAATACTAGAGAAAGAATCAAGACCAGGGGGGCCACACCCTATCCACGAGGGTGGGGGGCGCACCCTCCCCCTTGGGCGCACCCCCCTGTCTCGTGGGCCCCCTGAGGCTTCGCCGACCTCAACTCCAACTCCATATATTCCGTCTCGCGGAGAAAAAAATCAGAGAGAAAGTTTCATCGTGTTTTACGATATGGAGCCGCCGCCAAGCCCTAATCTCTCTCGAGAGGGCTGATCTGGAGTCCGTTTGGGGCTCCGGAGAGGGGGAGTCGTCGTCGTCATCATCATCAACCATCCTCCATCACCAATTTCATGATGCTCACCGCCGTGCGTGAGTAATTCCATCGTAGGATTGCTGGACGGTGATAGGTTGGATGAGATTTACCATGTAATCAAGTTAGTTTTGTTAGGGTTTGATCCCTAGTATCCACTATGTTCTGAGATTGATGTTGCTATGACTTTGCTATGCTTAATGCTTGTCACTAGGGCCCAAGTGCCATGATTTCAGATCTGAACCTATTATGTTTTCATCAATATATGTGTGTTCTTGATCCTATCTTGCAAGTCTATAGTCACCTATTATGTGTTATGATCCGACAACCCCGAAGTGACAATAATCGGGATACTTCTCGGTGATGACCGTAGTTTGAGGAGTTCATGTATTCATTATGTGTTAATGCTTTGGTCCGGTTCTCTATTAAAAGGAGGCCTTAATATCCCTTAGTTTCCACTAGGACCCCGCTGCCATAGGAGGGTAGGACAAAAGATGTCATGCAAGTTCTTTTCCATAAGCACGTATGACTATATTCGGAATACATGCCTACATTACATTGATGAATTGGAGCTAGTTCTGTGTCACCCTATTTTATAGCTATTACATGAGGAATCGCATCCGACATAATTATCCATCAGTGATCCATTGCCTACGAGCTTTTCATATATTGTGCTTCGCTTATTTACTTTTCCGTTGCTATTGTTACAATCACTACAAAACCGAAAAATATTACTTTTGCTATCTTTATCTTTGCTACTGTTACCATTACTATCATACTACTTTGCTATTAAGTACCTTGCTGCAGATACTAAGTTATCCAGGTGTGGTTGAATTGACAACTCAACTGCTAATACTCAAGAATATTCTTTGGCTCCCCTTGTGTCGAATCAATAAATTTGGGTTGAATACTCTACCCTCGAAAGCTGTTGCGATCCCCTACACTTGTGGGTCATCACCCAGTCACTCGTGGTAAGTCTTCCGCTGACTTCCAAACCTTGACAAACTTGGTCACTTGGCGATCCACAATTGCTCTTGGACGCTCTAAACCATGACGCCTAACCGTTTGGAGGATGCACAGTCCTTAGAGGTAACAAGCATCAGCTCCACACAGGAACAATCTCTTCAGTGATGCTCAATCACTTTGGGTTGTAGGTGTTTGGGTTTTGGGTTTTCCTCACTTGATGATTTTCGCTCAAAGTCCTTGGAGGACGGGATGCTCTCAATGGCAAGTGTCAGTTTCTCTCGGAGCAGCCAACTAGCTAGTGGTTGTAGGGGTGGCTATTTATAGCCTAGGAGCAGCCCGGCATGATAAGACATAAATGCCCTTCAATGATATGACTGTTAGGTGGGTAGGATATTTTGGACAGCTCGCGCGTAGCACAACAACGGTCAGAAATTTGAGCTCTCAAATTCCTCAGGCCTATCATGGTCCTTGCTATGTAGGCAATCCACACTGGCAAATTCCTAACTCCTCAGTCAGGATAAATTCCTCATAGAATAGAAGATCTTTGTCTCTGTCACTGAAAAAATTAACTGAACTGTATGAGATTTCCAATGGCTTCACTCGAAAGGATTGGGTAGGTGTAGGATTTTGAGATGACCATCACTTGGAAAGTGTTTCTTTAGTATTACCTCGACCCCCTTTAACAGTACAGTGTTTCCTATGACTGAAGAAAGAGAAAATGAAACTACTGAAACAAAAGTCTTCATGCTTCATAGTCCTCGCATGAATATCCAAGTCTTGAAGGTCACATCAATTTCCTCACTTTCAAAGTTTTCAAGAAAACCGAAGTCTTCAGCTGAAGACATACAGTTTTGGGATTTTTATTTCTATGTGCCCCTGGTTCCTTAGTTCTACTCATTCATCCCCACGCTCTTAACTTTTGCTCACTTTTCCCCACTCCCTTGCCCGAAATCCTCAGAACTGGTCATAGCAGACGTTGTCGTCGGGTCAATGGCTTGACCGTTAACTCTGACGAGTGGGGTCGCGTAGAGCCGAGTCTACATTTTGACCGTTATGTGCTAACGAGTGGGGCCGCAAAACTGACAATCACTATAACCTGAATCAGACCGAGTCGCTTCCACGCCGCGCCCTCCACCGCCATTGTGCCGCCTCTGCCACCGTCGTGCCGCCTCCACCGCAATCGTGCCCCCTCCACCGCATCTACCCTCTCTTCCCATCTAGGATTAGGAAGCGATGTCAGGGGAGCACCCCGTCCGGCCCATCGACCGTGGAAATGATTGGGTCAAATCAGAGGCGGATAATTCATGGATTTCACATGGGTAAGCATCGATTTCCTCTCAAATTGATTAGGAGATCCGTAAATTAGGCTGTACTTGACCACCTTTAGTGTGAATCAATGCAATTTTTCTGGAAATTTTCGGCCTAACTGCCCGCTTTCAATCGAATAGGGTTGATCATGCACTCGCTTTTTGGCTGGCGGTTAGAATGGAAACTAGCGAGCTGCATGGAACTAAACCGTGTCTGATTTCTGGATTTTTCTATCCGGAAGTGGTAGAAACCAGCGTTTCGTTCACAGATTTCCGCGAGGCACTCCGTTGTGACAATCCGTAGAGCGTTGCCGATGTTGTTGAACTGAGATATTTTGACAGTATTGAGCAAAGATTTGTCCCATTAACTTGTGATGAGCATCTGGAATTGCTATTTAGTTTGAACGTCGACAGCCGTTTTGGTAAAATCCATATCGGTGTGCTTCAGGCACGCAAACAACGTATCCCGAAGGGAAAGGGTGTTCAGACATCATCTGTCTGTGCTAATAACGAGTGTCCTCTCCCTCCTTGTAGGTCGAGACCAAGTAAACCTAGTGGTCCTAAAAGCCACAATATGTCGGCTACCACTAATTCTGCCACTTTTCCTCTCCCTTCTGCACCTGATGTAGAAATAGATGCAAAGCCTAACGAGGAAGTGCCTCGACATGATGACGAGGATGAGATTATGTTCCCTGAACTGGTAGATAGAGTCAGTCAACAGGTAGTGGAAGATGAATATCCAGAGGAGCCTAGCAGTCGTGCTAGATTTGATGACACTGACGATGAAGAGAGGGAGGAGAACATCGACTCCTTAGTTTTACTAGAATATGATGGTGAGGACATGCCAACAATTGAGTGGAACAGGGAGAATCCTCAACTTACTCCAGGAACCATATTCGAATCGATGGTGGACTGTCGTAATGCAGTGACTACATATTGTATTCTCACTGAAAACTCCTATGAGGTTGATAGGAGTGAGCCAGGAAGATTCACTGTTCATTGCCCTTATTATAGGTGTCGGTTGAGGTTGCATGCATCCACTATGCTAAAGAGCAAATTGATTCAAGTATTACAAGTGAATCTTTTTTTCGATTATTTATCCATTCTATATTAAGATCATGTGTACTGTTTCTTAGTTGTATTTGACATCATTTTTCATTTTATTTCAGATAAAAAACAACCCACATGGGCACACTGTTGGAAATATGCCCTAGAGGCAATAATAAAATGGTTATTATTATATTTCTTTGTTCATGATAATTGTCTGTTATTCATGCTATAATTGTATTACCCGGAATCGTAATACACGTGTGAATACATAGACCACAACATGTCCCTAGTGAGCCTCTAGTTGACTAGCTCGTTGATTAATAGATAGTCATGGTTTCCTGACTATGGACATTGGATGTCATTGATAACATGATCACATCATTAGGAGAATGATGTGATGGACAAGACCCAATCCTAAGCATAGCTCAAAGATCGTGTAGTTCGTTTAGCTAGAGCTTTTCCAAATGTCAAGTATCATTTCCTTAGACCATGAGATTGTGCAACTCCCGGATACCGTAGGAGTGCTTTGGGTGTGCCAAACGTCACAACGTAACTGGGTGACTATAAAGGTACACTACAGGTATCTCCGAAAGTGTATGTTGGGTTGGCACGAATCGAGACTGGGATTTGTCACTCCATATGACGGAGAGGTATCTCTGGGCCCACTCGGTAATGCATCATCATAATGAGCTCAATGTGACGAAGTGTCTGGTCACGGGATCATTCATTATGGTACGAGTAAAGTGACTTGCCGGTAACGAGATTAAATGAGGTATTGGGATACCGATGATCGAGTCTCGGGCAAGTAACGTACCGATTGACAAAGGGAATTGTATACGGGGTTGCTTAAATCCTCGACATCGTGGTTCATCCGATGAGATCATCGAGGAGCATGTGGGAGCCAACATGGGTATCCAGATCCCGCTATTGGTTATTGACCGGAGAGGTGTCTCGGTCATGTCTGCATGTCTCCCGAACCCGTAGGGTCTACACACTTAAGGTTCGGTGACGCTAGGGTTGTAGAGATATGAGTATGTAGTAAACCTAAAGTTGTTCAGAGTCCCGGATGAGATCCCTGACGTCACGAGGAGTTCTGGAATGGTCCGGAGGTAAAGAATTATATATAGGAAGTCAGGTTTCGGCCATCGGGAAAGTTTCGGGGGTCACCGGTATTGTACCGGGACCACCGGAAGGGTCCATCGGGTGGGGCCACTTATCCCGAAGGGTTCCATGGGCTGAAGTGGGAGGGGAACCAGCCCTTGGTGGGCTGGTGCGCCCCCCCTTGGGCCCCCCTGCGCCTAGGGTTGGAAACCCTAGGGGTGGGGGGCGCCTCCACTTGCCTTGGGGGGCAAGCCACCCCTTTGGCCGCCGCCCCCCTAGGAGATCCCATCTCCTAGGGCCGGTGCCCCCCCTAGGGGCCCTATATAAAGAGGGGGGAGGGAGGGAAGCCGCACCCATGCTCTTGGCACCTCCCTCTCCCCTTGCTACACCTCTCCTCTCGCAGAAGCTTGGCAAAGCCCTGCCGAGATCGCTGTTGCATCCACCACCACGTCGTCGTGCTGCTGGATCTTCATCAACCTCTCCTTCCCCCTTGCTGGATCAAGAAGGAGGAGACATCTTCCCAACCGTACGTGTGTTGAACGCGGAGGTGCCGTCCGTTCGGTGCTAGGATCTCCGGTGATTTGGATCACGACGAGTACGACTCCCTCAACCCCGTTCTCTTGAACGCTTGCACTCGATCTACAAGGGTATGTAGATGCACTCCTCTCTATCGTTGTTAGATGAACTCATAGATTGATCTTGGTGAAACCGTAGGAAATTTTTTATTTTCTGCAACGTTCCCCAACACACACTTGCCCACCTGGAGGGATAGGGGGAAAGGAAAAATCAAAGCTTGCAAAGATTAGGTGGGTGGTAGATGCAATTTTGGATTGGGTGAGAGAAACACCAACAATTGGTCCAACAACACTCCATGGGAAGCTATTTGAGAAGTATAAGGTTAATATACCTTACATGAGGATTTTCTATGCTAAGGAAAGGGCTCTTGATAGGACTAATGGTCCATGGAATGATAGTTTTCAGTTGCTTTACACCTTCAAAGCTGAAGTGGAGATGGCTAGTCCAGGGAGTGTTGTAGAGATTGACAAGCATACAGTTAAGTACAAATTAAAAGGGAAGGCACTGGAGAAGGAGTGCTTTTGTTTATTTCAAGGCTTGCTGGCAGGGGTTTCCGAATGGTTGTAGGCCCTATTTGGTTGTCGATGCAACTGCTTTGAATGGAAGATGGAGAGGCCAGCTAGCAGCAGCTTCTACAGTTGATGGACACAACTGGCTATTCCTAGTTGCATTTGGTGTGTTGGAGGTAGAGTCCGAGGAGAGTTGGGTCTAGTTTCTGCAGCAGTTGTGCAACATTATAGGTACACCCTCAGGTTTAGAGACTGTAGTAGAAATTGTATTCCCTGGAGTGGAACATAGGGAATGTATGCGACACCTAGCGTAGAATTTTAAAAAGAAATTCAAAAGGAAAGTTTATGATGAGAACCTATGGCCAGCATCATACACATGCAACTTGAGGAAGCATGCGCACCATTTGAGAGTGTTGTATGCTCACAATCCTTTGGTGAGGAGTACATGGATCAACATCATGGAAAGGTGTGGTCAAGAAGAAAATTCAATGAAATTTGCAAAGTAGACTATGTGATCAATAACCTTGTTGAGTGTTTCAATGCAAAGTTCAAGTCAGTGAAAGGGATTTTGTTGTGGCAATCATTTGATAAGATCAGGAAAATGATCATGATAAAGATGGCTCTTCATAAAAGAATTGCAGAAACACAATATGTTGGCCATCTTATGATCCCATCTCTGATTAAGGAATTGCATGCCAAGGCAAGAGGACTAAGGATGAAATGCATTCGACCGTCGACATACGAGGTTGAGGTGACATACACTGACAGTAAAACTAGGGAATGGAGATATCCAGTGAACCTTGCAACTAAGGAATGCAGTTGTAGGCAATGGCAGATCCGCAGGAAGCCGTGCATACATGCCCTACATCTCATGATTGTTATTGGAGGTGAAGATGGTGAAGTTGATCAGTATTGCTCTGAATATTTCTCTGTTGCCAAATTTAGGGCTACTTATGCTGAAAATGTGCCTGCACTCTTGGGAAAAGACCAATGGAACATAGTAGACCCAGGGTTCAAACTCTATTCTCCTGTACTGACTAGACCACCAAGAAGACCAAGGAAACCAGGATAAGAGCTGGTGAAGAGGGTCATGTAAAAAAACATAAGTGCAAAAGATGTGGTATTCTAGGGCATATTGCTAGGATTTGTACCAATCTAGTTGATGCATCATTTGGAGAAGAGGAACAACGGGCAGCAGCAAACGCAGAGGAGAATGCAACAGCAGAGGATAATGCATCAACAGAGGAGAATGCAGCAAGTTTAGAGGAGAATGAAGCAACTGAAGTAGCAGCTTGGTATGTGTGCAACCTTTCCTTTTTTTTGCATTTGTTCTGTTTTTATCGATGGCTAAGCTTATTTCCGTTTGACCCAGCACTAGGATAATTAGAGGCACATTACAGAAAATACCTAGAGAGGAAGAAACTTCGGTTGAACCATCATGTGATGAAGAATTTGAAACCATGGCTTGTGAAGGTTTTGAAGCTATAAGAGAGGAGGAAGTTATTTTATCTGAAGTTCCTTTAAGAATTAGTGAACCAACAGATGACCGTCAACTAGTCATCACTTGCTCGGTCAGTCAAAGCTCAACTAAACCGCCATCACAAGAAGTGAAGATCAGAAGCAACAAGACAAAGCTTTCAAAAGCACAAAATATCCCAGCTAGGGAAACCAGGAGCAAGATGGTTAACCCATCCCGGAACACAAGGAGCAAGGCAAATATTTGAATTTGAACTTGAATGCTAGTCATAAACTTTGAACTTTAAGGATTTGGAATAGTGATTCTATCATCAATTTGAACTAATGTGACAACTTGTAAGGTGTAATAATTCTATTTGTAATTTGATGTGAAATTTGAGGTAGAATACAAAACTAAGGCAAAATTTGAATTTTAGACAAACTTTGAATTTGAACCAACACTTGAAGTCCATTTCCCTATGGTGTGAATTGCAAAGTTTGCTAAACTATTATGAACGTTAGGTGATCAATCCGATCTCTTTTGTGTGCTAAAACTTGTAGTCATGAGAAATGTGCTCCAAATGAGCTCCCAAGCTAGGGTAAACAACTCTAGTTGTAATCAAGTTTTTTACCTCCTCTAAATGGAAAACTAAGTTCAGATCCTTCTTATTCAATTTGAAATCAAGCTTTTGTGATTTTTAAAAAAAATCAAAAACCGAATGGAACCCTACCTCCTCTCCTTAGACTCTATGAAATGTTGTATGTGATAGCTCATATGTGTGAAGGTTTTTTCATGAAAATATCCATAGACAATTTTATGATATTTGGTTGGTAACATGTCACACAAGACAACATTGTGCACATGTTTTATATATTTTTGATTTTTTTTAAATTAATGGTGCTCATTTGACCTCGATCGTGCTAGCTAGGTTTTTTTTTGTAAATGTCCGTATACCAAGTTTAGTATTTTTCCTTGTTAGTGTGTCTTATAAAATGACGAACGACGAAGGTTTCATCTTTTTCGTTTTTAAAAATTAGTTATGCTCACTCAAAGCCTTGGAAACCCCATTGAACAGCTCAAAACCCCTGTAAACCCCGCGGGGTTTCGCCTAACCCTAGCTCCGAATGTCAACCGTCCGATCATACCCTAGCGCCAAGCGACATCCCTCAGATGTGGTCTTCTAGAAGGAATTCTGAGGGCAGGCTGCGTGCAGGCTCCGTGCCGTTGGATCACATGGACGGCTCTGCATCGTTGGATCGAGGGGCGACCCGTGAGAGGCGATCCACGAAAGTTCTTGGTTGTGCTTTCCCACCCTTGCCTCCCCTTTCTTCTGCTGCTTATTCCACGACGACGAGAGGAGCCACTCATCTGTTTCTTCTTCTCTGGCGATGAGAGGAGCCACTCCTGTGCTTCTTCTTCCGGCGATTTTGGGCGATATGTCGAGCTCCACTTCAGCCTCCCACCCCTCGTGGACCCAGTATGGTCCATTTCCCATGGAGCGATGTCCTGACTACCCATGCAATGCGCCACTGATACGATTGACTTTGAAGGAGGTCAAGAATGGCAACTATGGGCGCGAGTTCATGAAATGCGAGAGCAAGCCAGAGGGGCAGGTTAGATCTCATGATTTTTCTCTGATTTCTTTTTCTATTTTCTTTTAATTCAATTGGGGATGGATTTATGGTTCATGTTTTCGTTTCAGATCGTGAAGAAATGCACACATTTTGAATGGCTGGATGACTACGTTAAGCAGATTCAATTCAATGGGGCCACAACCCGGGAGCTCAATCTGCTGTTAGCACCAACAAATTTGGTCTGTGGAAGTGCTGCTCTGGCAGTTGGGGATGCAGATCTGAAGGGGGAATTAAAGAAGATGAACAAGAACTTGAAGCAGATGATTCAATTGAACAAGCAGGCAAATCTAATAGCTTTAGGATTTTATCCCTTTCTTTTTGTATAGTTGTTCTAGGATTTGCTTACTTGCTGGTCATCACTCGTTAGAGATGTTATTAGTGTGATGCCATGTGCTCTAGGATTTGGTTAAATTTGTGGATCATGTGCTCTATGATTTTCTTAAATTTGTGGATCATGTGCTCTATGCTTTGTGTTGCTTAATTTGTGGATCATGTTCTCTATGCTCTGTGTTGCTTAATTTGTGGATCATATTAGTTTCATTAGTTTTGTACACTTTCAGTTTCTTCAGTTTCATGAGACAACACCGACCGCAGAAGAAAAAAAACATAGTTCTAGGGCCCAAATTTAAACTAAGCTCTGGTTGGGCCATCTCATTGCGTTGAGTGTCGAAGGCCCACAAAGATAAAAGAGGCCTAGAAAATAGTGCACACGCCGGCTCTGTTTTTTCCTTGACTATTGCCATGGTAAATCCATTTATTGCCATGCCGAACAAAAACAATGCATGATGGTAAATCGATTTATTGTTGGACTTGCCAATGTCAAATTTATTTGTACATATCGTGGCAATTTCCTTCTGTATATAGCCTACAACGCAACACTTTGATTTTTTGACATGCGGGTATTATAAACATGTTTTTGTTGCAAGAAAAATATTGTATACACGATTTTTTGTTTTTGTTTTTGTTATTAAGAGCATGCCAGACTTAATTATGTAGATCATGATATCCATCTGAAACCATGTCTAAAATAAAGTCCAGTGGCACCATTAGGCACCATATCCATCTAGACAGGATGTCTATGGCTCGGCTACGGCACCATATCCATCTACCGATATCTCAAGTAGCAAGCATACATCCATAACATAGAAAGTAGCAACCATAGCATACTTCTTACATAAAGCATAGGGTGCCCTAAACCATAGCATAGGCCACAAACTATTCAAAAATTACCTTGTTTTTGTTCATACAATATATGAAATAGGGCCACCAACAATTCAAAAAAAAATTAGCTTTTCTTCTTCTTCTTTTCAACATCAACATGGCTCATTTTTCTAGCTTTTGTTTGCTTTTTGACACTTCAACTAGTCCATTATCCGCGCGTACGAAAACTTGACCCTACTCTAAGTGGGCCATTTAAACTTGACCTACACAAGTACACACCATGAATATAACAAGACGAATGGGCTACCCTCCAACCATTTTTACAAGGCTAACCCTAAAACTTGCTGGTTTTCATTGAGGGATACCTTTTCATTGATTGACTTAGAATAAGGGCTTGTGTACGGCACCATATCCATCTAGCGATATCTCACGTCAAATAAGATAGTAATAGCAAGCAAAACACAGATAACCAAGGACATATCAAATAAGGGTAGCAAGCATAACATAGTTCTTAGGGGATAACACAACAGAGATAAAAAGTTCATGGTACAACCAACGACAAAATTAAGATAGAAATATATAAAAGATAAAAGCCCTAACACCCTAGGGCAAGACAAGCTCATGCGACCGGGCCTTCACCACCATCTCCACTGCGCCTCCTCTTCGCTGCTCCTCCTCCATGTCGTCCTCACTGATGTAGTAGGGGAGGCTGTGCATACCGTCGCGGGTGGGGAAGATACAGTCGAAGTTTGTGAAGATGTTGTGGGTTGTGAATGCGATGAATTTACATCCACACCAAAAGACCTTGCTGAGGAGGTAGTACGCATCAAATCTATTGGTGAAGGTGACAATGAGCCCTATCGGCAGAGTGCTGGAGTCTCGATGCACTTCCTCCAGTCGGAAAATCACCGGCGAGCCCGCTGGGAGGTGGGCGAAGCCCGCACCGAGGAACCACTGGCCAAACCCCATTGCACCCCTCCAACATGAGAACGCCCACATGCCAAGCATCCTCTCCACGACGACGTTGTCCAGATAGCGTCTCTCCGGCATGGTCGGTGGGAGATGGAAGGTGGGGCTGTTGTACGGCATCCTCGCCTCCCTTTGAGAGTGCTCTGGGTTTGGGTGAGGAGAGAAGGTGCCAGCACAAATGGATGTGTGGAGAATAGGTGAAGGGGTCGTGGTTTAAATAGGGAAAGGGGAAGGGAAGGGGAGTGTCACCAGCCACGCTTTGGATTTGCTATGTTCAAACGAGCCACGTCGATCGATATGCCACTTTAATTGCCAACAGGTTTTAATTGCCACGTTGAATAGATGTGAGTGGATCAAAAACTATGAAACAATCCTCTACATCAAGGAGACATGTGTGCCAGATGAGACGAACCGGCAACAGCAACCGTCCTTGCGTCCGTGTCGGCTCATGTGAAGAAAGAGGTCGGTCAGCGTCTGTGGCGGCTCGCGTGCAGACTGCAGAAAGAGGCCGGTCAGCGCATCTTGGCGGTGGGCAGCAGCGCATGCTGGTAGGCTAGCTACGTGCATGCATAGCAGGCTAGCTGGACATGTCATGCATGCATAACAGGCTTCTGTCGTTGCAGCGTGTGCAGGGCCCAATAGTCTAACCACGGCCCAACGGGCGAACAGCGGCACCGTCTGACGCGACCCCACTCATTAGGTCCAATGGGCGACACAGTCAGCGCGGCCCCACTCGTTAGAGTTAACGGTCAAAGCACTAACCCGACAACATCCACCATTTGTGACCAGTTCTGAGGGTTTCGTGGGGAAAAGTGAGCAAAAGTTAAGAGCGTGGGGATGAATGAGTATGGCTAAGGAACGAGGGGCATAGATGTAAAAATCCCTACATTTTTAGGGGTCGACTTTCATCATAGATATCAAACTCCTCATCGACTTATAGAGCATGTGTACACTCACAAACACATTAGTCCCTTAACCTATAAGTCTTCAATACACCAAAATCACTAAGGAGCACTAGATGCACTTACAATATCCCATTTTTTGGTGATTGATGATAAATAGGTTAAGTTTTCAACGGGGATAATAATATGAAGTGTAAATGCTAATATTGAGGAATTTGATTGCAAGATATAGAAGAACTCCCCCTAAAGATGTGCATATTTTAGGAATTTGCTTTGGATAGAAAATGCATATTATAGAGTAATATCATGGAGATCTCCCCCTATATCTTATAATTCATACATGCATTTGACATATGATATGAAGAATTTGAAATGCATGATGAAATATGGTGTCTAACGGAATTCAGCATGCGTGCATTAAGGTACTTGAGGAAATAAGCATGCAGAAAGCAGTCAAAAGTATCAGAGCACCATAGGACTTAAGTTTACAACTAATCAGAGCAAACACCTCAAAAGAGCAAGAGTTCTATCTTAACAAAAAAAATGCCCATATAATAGACCGGTTGAAGACTAACTCAAATTTCTCCCCTTTGTCATCAAATTACCAAAAGGGACAAAAAATGAGGACTATAGCCCCTCAAGAATATCATCATGGTGTCGATGGAGGAGCGCCAATGTTGTTGTGTTTGTTCGTTGAGGTAGGGCCTGCCGCAGTGTCGTTCAATTCTTCAGCTTCATCCGTCTCGCATGATGAAAAATATGAACTGGCGACCAGTTGAGGAACTTTGACCTTCTTGAATTTCTTCGAAGGTGGCTGAGACCAGTCAAAGTCCAGTTGGAAGTCCATTTCCTTGAGTTCTTCAGCACTGTAGAGATGTGAAAGAATAGCCCAAGTGTGGTCGAAGACTTGATGCAGATAATGGTAATTCTTCTTCACGGTGTTTTGAGTGACTGTCGTGTTCTGAAGAATTGCACAAAACTGACGCTTGACCCACTTATGATTTCGATCAACTTTCTGGTGAAGACTGAGGAGAAGCTCACGATCAGTCATTACACGCGGAGCAGTGCCTTGAGGATATTGCTTTTAAGCTTTGGCGGCAGAATCTTGTGTTGTAGAGTCATCATTGGTGGAATATGAGGCAGCCTTGCAAAACTGACCATCCAATTGATGAGTGCCTTCATCAATAACAGCTGCTTTGCCCTTCTCATCAGCTGAGGAAATAGTCCTTTTGAGGACTTCAATAGGTGGCAAATAGCTAAGATGATTTTTAAAATCAGCCTTGTAATGAATTGAAGACTTTGATGTGATGAATTTCATGATCCAGGGAGCATAAGGCTTCAACTCAAAAGGTGACAGATCAACATTGGCTAAAGTCCTTATTAAGAAATCGTGGTACTTGATAGCAATATCGGGCATGATATTGAAAATCAGATTCTTCATGATGCCAACAACCTCTTCTTCATCTGAGTTGTGGCCCTTGATTGGACTGAGGGTTTTGGTCAAGATGCGATACACTGTCCTTGGCACATAGAGCAATTCCTTCACGAGGAATGTGGTCCCTGGAGCTTGGCCAGCCTTCAAAGGCTTCATCAGTACTTGCATCAAATGATTTGAAAGTTCAAGTTCCTCATAGGGAAGCAGAGAACCTTCTGTGGGAGGACTGACTAGGACGACATGAAGCAATTCCGAGGCTGGTGCTTTGTAATTAGTATTTTCAGTCATCTAGTCAATCACCCATGAATTCACATCTTGCACATTTCCAGTGAGCTGCAGTGTTGCATAGAATTGAAGAATAAGTTCTTCATGAAGGAAATATGCCCTAGAGGATATAATAAAGTTGTTATTTTATATTTCCTTATATCATGATAAATGTTTATGGTTCATGCTAGAATTGTATTAACCGAAAATTTGATACATGTGTGGATACATAGACAAAACACTGTGTCCCTAGTATGCCTCTACTTGACTAGCTCGTTAATCAAAGATGGTTAAGTTTCCTAGCCATGGGCAGGTGTTGTCATTTGATGAACGGGATCACATCATTAGGAGAATGATGTGGTGGACAAGACCCATCTGTTAGCATAGCATAATGATTATTCAGTTTTATTGCTACTACTTTCTTCATGTCAAATACATATTCCTCCGACTATGAGATTATGCAACTCCCAGACACTGGAGGAATGCCTTATGTGCTATCAGACGTCACAACGTAACTGGGTGATTATAGAGATGCTATACAGGTATCTCCGAAGGTGTTTTTTGGGTTGGCATAGATCGAGATTAGGATTTGTCACTCCGAGTATCGGAGAGGTATCTCTGGGCCCTCTCAGTAATGCTCATCACTATAAGCCTTGCAAGCAATGTGACTAATGAGTTAGTTGCAGGATGATGCATTACGGAATGAGTAAATAGACTTGCCGATAACGAGATTGAACTAGGTATGCCGAAGATTGAATCTTAGGCAAGTAATATACTGATGACAAAGGGAATAACGTATGTTGACATAGCGGTTGGACTGATAAAGATCTTCATAGAATAAGTGGGAACCTATATGAGCATCCAGGTTCTACTATTGGTTATTGACCGGAACGGTGTCTCAGTCATGTCTACATAGTTCTCAAAGCTGTAGGGTCCGCAAGCTTAACGTTCGATGATGATATGTATTATATGAGTTATGTGTTTTGGTGACCGAAGGTTGTTCGGAGTCCCGGATGAGATCAGGGACATGATGAGGAGTCTCGAAATGGTCGAGAGGTAAAGATTGATATATTGGAAGGTGGTATTCAGACACCGGAAGTGTTCCAGAATGAATCGGGTACATACCGGAGTACCGGAGGGGTTACCGGAACCCCCGAGGGAAATATATGGGCCATATGGGCCATAGGAGGGAGGCTAACCAGCCCACAAGGGGCTAGTGCGCCCCCACAGGGGAGGAGGCCGAATTGGAGTAGGGAAGGGGGCGCCACCCCCTTTCCTTCTCCCTCTCCTACTCCTTCCCCCTTCCCCCCTCCGGAAAAAGGAAGGGGGGCGAATCCTAGTGGGAGTTCAAGTGGGACTCCCCCCACTTGGGGTGCGCCTAAACCGGCCTCCTCTCCCTCCCTCCTTTATATACGGGGGTGCCCCTATGAGACACACCAATTGCTCCAAGCCGTGTGCGGCACCCCCCTCCAGAGTTTACGCCTTCGGTCATATTCTCACGGTGCTTGGGCGAAGCCCTGCACGGATCACATCACCATCACCGTCACCACACCGTCGTGCTGACGGAACTCATCTACTCTTTCAACCCTCTGTTGGATCAAGAGCTCGAGGGACATCATCGCGCTGAACGTTTGCAGAACTCGGAGGTGCCATACGTTCGGTACTCGATTGGTCGGAACGAGAAGACATACGACTACATCAACCGCGTTGAGAAAATGTTTCCGCCTTCGGTCTATGAGGGTACATGGACACACTCTTCCCCTCTCGTTGCTATGTATCTCCTAGATAGATCTTGCATGAGCGTAGGAATTTTTTTGAAATTGCATGCTACGTTCCCCAACACTTCATTCCAGTCACAGATGTCAGTGCAGAAGTTCAGAAGTCCAGCATCATGAAGAACACTAAGGGCAGGTTGGAAGCAAGGAAGTGATTCCATATCCACATGAGGAATTTGCTGATGCTCAAATACCTTGTCCTTGTCAAATAGGATTGTAGAATAAAAGTTCATCTGGCTGGCTGTCTAGAAGTGGTTGCATCAAAGTCTTGCAGAGTCATATGGACTGTAATTCATGAAGAAATGATGCTCAACAAAGAAATCATCAGCTTTGAATTTTTGCTTCTTTGTATGAGGATTTTGTGGCTTGGGCTGAAGATTAACAACCGAAATCTTCATAGCCTCTTGTTGCACAACCTATGGATCCATAGACTACGGAATTTCAGTGGCAGATTCATCAGCAGCTGTCTTGACCTCCATTTCATCAACATTAGTAGCTGGAGCTTCTTCAGGAATAGAATGAAGAGAAGTTTGATGTACTTCAGAGCCCGTATGAATTTCTTCGATCCGCACAGGGGACCGAGGAACTTGTTGTAGAGGAGTGTTCAATGGTGAATTGGGATGATGTCTTTCCTAATAATCATCATTCAGAATAGGAGTTGTAGACTCGATGTCCACATCCTCATCTTCATCATCAAATTTTTCAACGCCTGCCTCTTCAGCTATGAACTGAGGCATGGGCTATGATACCAGCAGAGTTGAAGGGATTTTATCCACTTCAATTTGTTCATCCAACTGCTAGCATCAATGGGGTTGGTGTATGAACTCGTCAAAGTCTTCACTTTCTTAGGAGCCGAAGACTCTGAATTGGTTGATGCTTTCCTTTTCTTCACTGCTGCCCTCTCCGCAGCTTTGGTCTTCTTTGCTTCTAATGCAGAAGGAAGGTTGATACTTTTCATTTGTGATGACTTTGCAGGAGGAGCAGATGAAGTTGGTTCAATCTCTTCAGGCACAACTGATGCAGTTGCCCTGGTAGGTTCAGATTCTTCAAGCACAATAGCAGATTCTTTAGCTGGCATGGGTTGTTCTTCAGGCGCAACATTGGAGGTTGCCCTAGCAGTCTCTTCAGGAGCTGGAATTTCTTCAGGAGCCCTGGTATTATCAGTTTCTTCAACAATCTAATTTTCATCAGATGTGCTAGCATTTTCTTCAGTAGGCTGAGAAGATGCTTCAGCCTGAGGGATTTCTTGTTGTGATGCAGCTGCAACATTTGTCTTGAATCCCTTCGCCATTCTGACGAATCTGACTTTGGCGCCTAGCCAGTCTACATGATATGCGTCAAATTCATCACTGAGAGCTTTGATCTCAGTTTGCAGAGTCACAAGTTCTTCAAGAGACATGTTTACAACATTCTTCTTTAGAAAACGCTCCTTCTTGTACTGAGTTTTCTTCACTTGCCTGGCCTTCTCAAATTTCCATTTTTCTTCATTTATGAAGGCAGTCAACATATGACTTTCACTAGGGAAGAGGTTTAATTCAGGTAGAGGAGTGTTAGGGTCCTGGTGCCAAAGATCGATGAAATCTAGGATCTTCTTTGGATCTAGGAAAAGAGGCACCGCACTGCCTTTGGCTCTAGCGGCCCTTTGTTGTCGGTCTCTGATGATTTCTACGAATTCTTCATCATCAGCCTCATCGTCACTTGACAAAACTTGAAAGGCAACCTGCTTCTTGTGAGGACTTGGCCTTGAGTCGTGTCTAGTAGTAGACTTTTTCTTGAGCAAGGTTGGACCTGTTGAGGACTGAGGCATGATGTCTACTATGCAACCTTCTTCTTGTAGACGTTGTTGCGCCTCCAAGTGCAGAGGTTTGTAGGACAGTAGCAAATTTCCCACAAGTGGATGACCTAAGGTTTATCAATCCGTGGGAGGTGTAGGATGAAGATGGTCTCTCTCAAACAAGCCTGCAACCAAATAACAAAGAGTCTCTTGTGTCCCCAACACACCCAATACAATGGTAAATTGTATAGGTGCACTAGTTCAGTGAAAAGATGGCGATACAAGTGCAATATGGATGGTAGATAAAGGTATTTGTAATCTGAAATTATAAAAACAGCAAGGTAGCAAGCGATAAAAGTTAGCGTAAACGGTATTGCAATGCTAGGAAACAAGGCCTAAGGTTCATACTTTCACCAGTGCAAGTTCTCTCAACAATAATAACACAATTGGATCATATAACTATCCCTCAACATGCAACAAAGAGTCACTCCAAAGTCACTAATAGTGGAGAACAAACGAATAGATTATGGTAGGGTATGAAACCACCTCAAAGTTATCCTTTTTTATCTATCTATTCAAGAGTCCGTAGTAAAATAACATGAAGCTATTCTTTCCGTTCGATCTATCAAAGAGTTCGTACTAGAATAACACCTTAAGACACATGTCAACCAAAACCCTAATATCACCTAGATACTCCATTGTCACCTCAAGTATCCGTGGCCATGATTATATGATATGCATCACACAATCTCAGATTCATCTATTCAACCAACACAAAGTACTTCAAAGAGTGCCCCAAAGTTTCTACCGGAAAGTCAAGACGAAAACGTGTGCCAACCCCTATGCATAAGTTCACAAGGTCACTGAACCTGCAAGTTGATCACCAAAACATACATCAAGTGAATCACGTGAATATCCCATTGCCACCACAAATAAGCACGGCAAGACATACATCAAGTGTTCTCAAATCCTTAAAGACTCAATCCGATAAGATAACTTCAAAGGGAAAACTCAATCCATTACAAGGGAGTAGAGGGGGAGAAGCATCATAAGATCCAATTATAATAGCAAAGCTCGCGATACATCAAGATCCTGCCAAATCAAGAACACGAGAGAGAGAGATCAAACACATAGCTACTGGTACATACCCTCAGCCCCAAGGGTGAACTACTCCCTCCTCGTCATGGAGAGCGCCGGGATGATGAAGATGGCCACCGGTGAGGGATCTCCCCCTCCGGCAGGGTGCCGGAACAGGGTCCCGATTGGTTTTTGGTGGCTACAGAGGCTTGCGGCGGCGGAACTCCCGATCTATTCTGCTCCTCGGAGGGTTCAATATTTATAGGATTTTTTTGGCGTCGGGTTCACATCAGGGGGGTCTCCGGGCTGTCCACGAGGTAGGGGCGCGCCCTAAAGGGGTGGGCATGGCCCCCACCCTCGTGGGCAGCCCGGGACTCTTCTGGCCCAACTCTTGCACTCCTAGGGCTTCTTTTGGTCCATAAGAATTCGTCAAAAATTGGCACGCCAATTGGACTCCATTTGGTATTCCTTTTCTGTAAAACTCAAAAAAAGGAAAAAGCAGAAACTGGCACCGGGCTCTAGGTTAATAGGTTAGTCCCCAAAATAATATAAAAAACAGAAACTGGCACTGGAGTAGCGTATAAATACATATAAAACATCTTAGATGGGTAATATAATAGCATGAATACTTCATAAATTATAGATACGTTGGAGACGTATCAGCATCCCCAAGCTTAATTCATGCTCGTCCTCGAGTAGGTAAATGATAAAAGAAAGAATTTATGAAGTGTGAATGCTAGCAGGTGCACAAGTTTGATTAATGATAATTTCAGTCACCTTTTCTAGCATCATTATAACAGTAGCTCATCTCATAAAACTTTTCATGATCAAGTAACAAGCTATTCACACGTTAAAGCATAGACCATAAACTTCATTGTAGTCATCAAACAATTGTAATTCATCTTATTTTCAGGAAGGGTCTATGTCACAACTTTGATTTAGCAAATCCCACATGCTCAACTATCATATAGTCTTCCATGATTGCTACCACTCAAAGCATATTCTTAGAACAAATAGCATCCATCGAACATAGGGAAAGATAGGGGCTTAGTGTTTCACCTCCCAACTCACTTATCATATGTATAATTGTCAACAATAATAATTCATGATCAAATATATTTGCATGGCCATATATGCTTAGATCTTTCCCCAACACACGATGCTTGCCAACTAAAGAGTAGGTAGGAATGAGAAGGAATACTGCCGACTCTTGCATAAAAGTAAAAGATAGGCCCTTCGCAGAGGGAAGCAGGGATTTGCATTGGTGCCAGAGCTTGATTTTGAAATAGAGATAAATAATTTTGAGAGGTATGATCTCATTGTCAACATAACAACCAAGAGTTCCCAATATCTTCCATACTACATACATTATAGGCGGTTCCCAAACAGAATGGTAAAGTTTTTACTCCCCCTCCACCAATAATCATCAATCCATGGCTTGCCTGAAACAACGGGTGCCACCAACTAACATCAATCCTGGGGGAGTTTTTGTTTGCAATTATTTTGATTTGATTTTGATCTTTTGATCATGGGACTGGGCATCCCAGTTACCAGCCATTTTGCTCGTGAATGACGAGCGCAGTCCCCTCATCGTGAGAATAACCCACCTAGCATGGAAGATACTGACAGCCTCTAGTTGCTACATGAGCGATTCAGGCATACAAAACAGATTATTATTTGAAGGTTTAGAGTTTGGCACATGCAAATTTACTTGGAACGGCAGGTAAATATCGCATATAGGTAGGTATGGTGGACACTCATGGAAGAAACTTGGTTCAAGGAATTTGGATGCACAAGCAGTATTCCCGCTTAGTACAGATATTTTGGCTAGCAAAGGATTCTAAAAAGCAAGCACCACATGCTGGAGGATCTATAACAATATAACTTCTATACAAATACACCCAAGCATAACTCATTACATTGTCTTCCTTGTCCAACTTCAACTAATTTGCTCAGGTTTGAAAATATTTAATGGGGCTCATAATCATAGAAGATGTCTAAGATAGTATATTTATATGTGAAATTTCTCTTCCTTCAATATTCTTTCATGAATTGTTCAAGTGACCATTACAATGCTTGCTAACCTTTAATAGATTTACTACTTCTACTTCTTAGATGTGAAGTCATTACTCCCAACGGGGTAAGCATATGAAACATATATAATTTCAGATTTATGACATTCAACTCATTCAACCAATTACTCATAGGATATAAGTGAAGCACAAAAGTAAATGACAAACTACTCCAAAAAGATATAAGTGAAGATCAATGAGTAGTTAAATAATTTGGTAACTATGTGCAGGCTCTCTCTCATTTAAGAATTCTAGATCTTGGTATTTTATTCAAATAGCAAGCAAAACAAAATAAAATGGCATTTCAAGGATAGCACGACTCATGTGAAGAAGAAAAACGTAGGTTCAACCGATACTAACCGATAATTGTTGAAGAACAAAGGTGGGATGCCTACCGGGGCATCCCCAAGCTTGGATGCTTGAGACTTCTTAGAATGTTATCTTGGGGTGCCTTGGGCATCCCCAAGCTTGAGCTTTTGTGTCTCCTTAATTCCTTTTATATCACGGTTTCCCTAAATCTCAAAGACTTCATCCACACAAAACTCAACAAGAACTCGTGAGATAAGTTAGTATAAAATAATGCAATAACCTTATCATTTTCTACTGTAACAAATTACTAAAATTATTATTCAACATTGCATACTAAATGTCTCTGTATATTTAATACTCCTATCCTCAAATAGAATAATTGAACAAGCAAACATATGCAAACAATGCAAACATAACAGCAATCTTCCAAAACAGTATAGTCTGTAAAGAATGCAAGATTCATCATACTTCCCTAACTCCAAAAATTATAAGAAAAATACTATGTTGTAGAAGATTTATCAGATCTCATTATTCAAAAAGATTCAACATTATATCATTCTCTGACTTTTCTAGGGATTTTTTGCAACAACGGTAAACTTTCTGTTTTGAAACAGCAACATGTATACTTGCAAAATAAGCATGGTAAAGTCTATCCTTGACATTTTTATTGAAAATATAGAATTAAAACATTATTATAAATAACATAAAGCAAATACTAACAAAATAAAATGACACTCCAAGAAAAACACATATCATGTGGCGAATAAAAATATAGCTCCAAGTAAAGTTACCGATGAACGAAGACAAAAGAGGGGGTGCCTTCCGGGGCATCCCCAAGCTTAGGCTCTTGGCTGTCCTTGAATATTACCTTGGGATGCCTTGGTCATCCCCAAGATTACGATCTTGCCACTCCTTATTCCATAGTCCATCGAATCTTTACTCAAAACTTGAAAACTTCAACCACACAAAATTTAACAGAAAACTCGTAAGCTCCGTTAGTAAAAGAAAACAAACCACCACTTTAAGGTACTGTAATTAACTCATTATTTATTTATATTGGTGTTAAACCTACTGTATTACAACTTCTCTATGGTTCATACCCTCCGATACTACTTATAGATTCATCAAAATAAGCACACAACACAATGAAAACAGAATCTGTCAAAAACAGAACAGTCTGTAGTAATCTGTATCATTCGAATACTTCTGTAACTCCAAAAATTCTGAAATAAATTGGTGGACCTGAGAAATTTGTCTATTAATCATCTGCAAATAGAATCAACCTAAAAGCACTCTCCAGTAAAAAAATAGCAGCTAATCTCGTGAGCGCTAAAGTTTCTGTTTTTTACAGCAAGATAGCATAGACTTCACCCAAGTCTTCCCAATGGTTCTACTTGGCACAAACACTAATTAAAATTAAAACCACATCTAACCAGAGGCTATATGAATTATTTATTACTAAACAGGAGCACAAGCAAAGGAAAAAAAAAGTTGGGTTGCCTCCCAACAAGCGTTATAGTTTAACACCCCTAGCTAGGCATGATGATTTCAATGATGCTCACATAAAAGATAAAAATTGAAACATAAAGAGAGCATCATGAAGAATATGACTAGCACATTTAAGTCTAACCCACTTACTATGCATAGGGATTTTGTGAGCAAACAACTTATGGGAACAATAATCAACTAGCATAGGAAGGCAAAACAAGCATAAGTTCAAAACTTTAAGCACATAGAGAGGAAACTTGATATTATTGCAATTCCTACAAGCATATGTTCCTCTCTCATTATAATTTTCAGTAGCATCATGAAAGAATTCATCAATATAACCAGCACCTAAAGCATTCTTTTCATGATCTACTTGCATAGAAATTTTACTACTCTCCACATAAGCAAATTTCTTCTCATGAATAATAGTGGGAGCAAACTCAACAAAATAACTATCATGTGAGGCATAATCCAATTGAAAACTAAAATCATGATGACAAGTTTCATGGTTATCATTATTCTTAATAGCATACAAGTCATCACAATAATCATCTAGATAGCAACTTTTTTCTCATAATCAATTGGAACCTCTTTCGAAATAGTGGATTCATCACTAAATAAAGTCATGACCTCTACAAATCCACTTTCATCAATATAATCATCATAAATAGGAGGCATGCTTTCATCATAATAAATTTGCTCATCAAAACTTGGGGGACAAAAAATATCATATTCATCAAACATAGCATCCCCGAGCTTGTGGCTTTGCATATCATTAACAACATGGGTATTCAAAGAGTTCAAACTAATAACATTGCAATCATGCTCATCATTCAAAGATTTAGTGCCAAACTTTTTATAGATTTATTCTTCTAGCACTTGAGAACAATTTCCCTTTCCATCATTTTCATGAAAGATATTCAAAAGATGAAGCGTATGAGACAAACTCAATTCCATTTTTTGTAGTTTTCTTTTATAGACTAAACTAGTGATAAAACAAGAAATAAAAAGATTCGATTGCAAGATCTAAATATATACCTTCAAGCACTCACCTCCCCGGCAACGGCGCCGGAAAAGAGCTTGATGTCTACTACGCAACCTTCTTCTTGTAGACGCTTTTGGGCCTCCGAGTGCAGAGGTTTGTAGGACAATAGCAAATTTCCCTCAAGTGGATGACCTAAGGTTTATCAATCTGTGGGAGGTGTAGGATGAAGATGGTCTCTCTCAAACAACCCTGCAACCAAATAACAAAGAGTCTCTTATGTCCCCAACACACCCAATACAATGGTAAATTGTATAGGTGCACTAGTTCGGCGAAGAGATGGTGATACAAGTGCAATATGGATGGTAGATAAAGGTATTTGTAATCTGATATTATAAAAACAGCAAGGTAGCAAGCAATAAAAGTGAGCGTAAACGGTATTGCAATGCTAGGAAACAAGGCCTAAGGTTCATACTTTGACTAGTGCAAGTTTTCTCAACAATAATAACATAATTGGATCATATAACTATCCCTCAACATGCAACAAAGAGTCACTCCAAAGTCACTAATAGCGGAGAACAAACGAAGAGATTATGGTAGGGTACGAAACCACCTCAAAGTTATCCTTTTTGATCTATCTATTCAAGAGTCCGTAGTCAAATAACATGAAGCTATTCTTTCCGTTCGATCTATCAAAGAGTTCATACTAGAATAACACCTTAAGACACAAGTCAACCAAAACCCTAATGTCACCTAGATACTCCATTGTCACCTCAAGTATCCGTGGGCATGATTATACGATATGCATCACACAATCTCAGATTCATCTATTCAACCAACACAAAGTACTTCAAAGAGTACCCCAAAGTTTCTACCGGAAAGTCAAGACGAAAACGTGTGCCAACCCCTATGCATAAGTTCACAAGGTCACTGAACCCGCAAGTTGATCACCAAAACATACATCAAGTGAATCACGTGAATATCCCATTGACACGACAGATAACCACGACAAGACATACATCAAGTGTTCTCAAATCCTTAAAGACTCAATCCGATAAGATAACTTCAAAGGGAAAACTCAATCCATTGCAAGAGAGTAGAGGGGGAGAAGCATCATAAGATCCAACTATAATAGCAAAGCTCACGATATATCAAGATTGTGCCAAATCAAGAATGCGCGCGAGAGAGAGATCAAACACATAGCTATTGGTACATACCCTCAACCCCGAGGGTGAACTACTCCCTCCTCGTCATGGAGAGTGCCGGGATGATGAAGATGGCCACCGGTGAGGGATCCCCCCTCCGGCAGGGTGCCGGAACAGGGTCCCGGTTAGTTTTTGGTGGCTACAGAGGCTTGCGGTGGCGGAACTCCCGATCTATTCTGCTCCTCGGAGGTTTCAGTATTTATAGGATTTTTTTGGTGTAGGTTTCACGTCAGGGGGGTCTCCGGGTTGTCCATGAGGCAGGGGGGCGTGCCCTAGGGGGGTGGGCATGGCCCCCACCCTCGTGGGCAGCCCGGGACTCTTCTGGCCCAACTCTTGCACTCCTGGGGCTTCTTTTGGTCCATAAAAATTCGTCAAAAATTGGCACGTCAATTGGACTCCGTTTGGTATTCCTTTTCTGTAAAACTCAAAACCAAGGAAAAAGCAGAAACTGGCACTGGGCTCTAGGTTAATAGGTTAGCCCCCAAAATAATATAAAATAGCATATAAATGCATATAAAACATCCTAGATGGATAATATAATAGCATGAATACTTCATAAATTATAGATATGTTGGAGATGTATCAAGGCGGAGCAGAGGAACTTGCAGAGGCTCCTGAAGCAAGAGAGATTCTAGTTATTTGTGTTGGGGAACATAGCAGAAATTCAAAATTTTCTATGCATCACCAAGATCACAACGAGGGGAAGGGGAGTGCATCTACCTACCCTTGTAGATCGCTAAGCGGAAGCGTTCAAGAGAACGGGGTTGAAGGATTCGTACTTGTCGTGATCCAAATCACCGGAGATCCTAGTGCCGAACAGACGGCACCTCCGCGTTCAACACACGTGCAGCCCGGTGACATCTCCCATGCCTTGATCCAGCAAGGAGAGAGGGAGAGGTTGGGGAAAACTCCGTCCAGCAGCAGCACGACGGCGTGGTGGTGGTGGAGGAGCGTGGCACTCCAGCAGGGTTTCGCCAAGCACTACGCGAGACGAGGAGGGAGAGAGGTAGGGCTGCGCCAAGAGGGAGATCAAATCATGTGTTGGCAGACCCAAAGACCTCAACTATATATAGGGGAGAGGGAGGGGGCTGCGCCCCCTCTAGGGTTCCCACCCCAAGGGGTGCGGCCAAGGGGGGGAGAGGGGAAACTTGCCCCCCAAGTAAGGTGGAGGCGCCCCCTCCCCAAACCCTAGGCGCCTTGGGCCCTGGTGGGGGGGGGGGCGCACCGGCCCACCTGGGGCTGGTCCATTCCCACACTTGGCCCATGCAGCCCTCTGGGGCCGGTGGCCCCACCTGGTTGACCCCCGGGACCCTCCCGGTGGTCCCGGCACGTTACCGATAGCACCCGAAACTTTTCCGGTGACAAAACAGGACTTCCCATATATAAATCTTTACCTCCAGACCATTCCGGAACTCCTCGTGACGTCCGGGATCTCATCCGGGACTCCGAACAACAATCGTTAACCACATATATATATTCCCTATAACCCTAGCATCATCGAACCTTAAGTGTGTAGACCCTACGGGTTCGGGAACCATGCAGACATGACCGAGACAACTCTCCAGCCAATAACCAACAACGGGATCTGGATACCCATGCTGGCTCCCACATGTTCCACGATGATATCATTGGATGAACCACGATGTCAAGGATTCAATCAATCCCATATACAATTCCCTTTGTCTAGCGGTATAGTACTTGCCCGAGATTCGATCATCGGTATCCCGATACCTTGTTCAATCTCATTACCGGCAAGTCTCTTTACTCGTTTCGTAACACATCATCCCATGATCAACCCCTTGGTCACATTGTGCACATTATGTTGATGTCCTACCGAGTAGGCCCAGAGATACCTCTCCGTCACACGGAGTGACAAATCCCAGTCTCGATTCATGCCAACCCAACAGACACTTTCGGAGATACTCGTAGTGCACCTTTATAGCCACCCAGTTACGTTGTGACATTTGGTACACCCAAAGCATTCCTACGGTATCCGGGAGTAGCACAATCTCATGGTCTAAGGAAATGATACTTGACATTAGAAAAGCTTTAGCATACGAACTACACGATCTTTGTGCTAGGCTTAGGATTGGGTCTTGTCCATCACATCATTCTCCTAATGATGTGATCCCGTTATCAACGACATCCAATGTCCATGGTCAGGAAACCGTAACCATCTATTGATCAACGAGCTAGTCAACTAGAGGCTTACTAGGGACATGGTGTTGTCTATGTACCCACACATGTATCTGAGTTTCCTATCAATACAATTATAGCATGAATAATAAATGATTATCATGAACAAGGAAATATAATAATAATAACTAATTTATTATTGCCTCTACGGCATATTTCCAACAGTCTCCCACTTGCACTAGAGTCAAGAATCTAGTTCACATCGCCATGTGATTAACACTCACGGGTCACATCGCCATGTGACCAACATCCAAAGAGTTTACTAGTGTCACTAAACTAGTTCACATCATCATGTGATTAAGACTCAATGAGTTCTGGGGTTTGACCATGTTTTGCTTGTGAGAGAGGTTTTAGTCAACGGGTCTGCAACATTCAGATCCGTATGTACTTCGCAAATCTCTTGGTCATATTGTAAATGCTGCTTCCACGCTCCACTTGGAGCTATTCCAAATGGTTGCTCCACTATACGTATCCGGTTTGCTACTCGGAGTTATTCGGATAGGTGTTAAAGCTTGCATCGACGTAACCCTTTACACCGAACTCTTTATCACCTCCATAATCGAGAAACATGTCCTTATTTACTCCAAGGACAATTTTGACCGCTATCCAATGATCCATTCCTGGATCACTCTTGTACCCCCTTGCCAGACACGTGGCAAGGCACATATCAGGTGTGGTACAGAGCATGACATACTGTATAGAGCCTATGGCTAAGGCATAGGGGGCGACATTCGTCCTTTCTCTTTCTTCTGCCGTGGTGGAGCTTTAAGTCTTAACTTCATACCTTACAACTCAGGCAAGAACTCCTTCTTTGACTGATCCATCTTGAACACCTTCAAGATCATGTCAAGGTATGTGCTCATTTGAAAGTACCATTTAGCGTTTTCTGATCTATCCTCATAGATCTTGATGCTCAATGTTCAAGCAGCTTAATCCAGGTTTTCTATTGAAAAACACCTTTCAAATAACCCTATATGCTTTCCAGAAATTCTACATCATTTCTGATCAACAACATATACTCATCAGAAATTCTATAGTGCTCCCACTCACTTCTTTGGAAATACAAGTTTCTCACAAACTTTGTATAAACCCAAAATCTTTGATCATCTCATCAAAACGTACATTCCAACTCCGAGATGCTTACTCCAGTCCTAGAAGGATTGCTGGAGCTTTGCATACTTGTTAGCATGTTTCAGGATTGTCAAAACCTTCTGGTTGTATCACATACAACCTTTCCTCAAGAAAATTGTCGAGGAAACAATGTTTTGACATCCTATCTACAAGATTTCATAAATAATGCAGTAACTGCTAATCCAATTCCAATAGACTCTTAGCATCGCTACGAGTGAGAAAGCCTCACCGTAGTCAACTCCTTGAACTTGTCGGTAAACATCTTAACGACAAGTCGAGCTTTCTTAATGGTGATACTTACCATCATTGTCCGTCATCCTTTTAAAATCCATCTGTACCCAATAGCCTTACGACCATTAAGTAGTTCTGCCAAAGTCTACAGTTTGTTTTCATACATGGATCCTCTCTCGGATTTTATGGCCTCGAGCCATTTGTCGGAATTCGGGCCCACCATCGCTTCTCCATAGCTCGTAGGTTCATTGTTGTCTAGCAACATGACCTCCAAGATAGGATTACGTACAACTCTGAAGCAGTACGCATCCTTGTCGACCTACGAGGTTTGGTAGTGACTTGATCCAAAGTTTCATGATCACTATCATAAGCTTCTACTTCAATTGGTGTAGGTGCCACAGGAACAACTTCCTGTGCCCTGCTACACACTAGTTGAAGTGATGGTTCAATAACTTCATGAAGTCTCCACCATCCTCCCACTCAATTCTTTCGAGAGAAACTTTTCCTCGAGAAAGGACCCGTTTCTACAAACAATTACTTTTGCTTAAGGATCTGAGATAGGAGGTATACCCAACCATTTTGGGTATCCTATGAAGATGTATTTATCCGTTTTGGGTTCGAGCTTATCACAATGAAACTTTTTCACATAAGCGTCGTAGCCCCAAACTTTCAAGAAATGTCAGCTTAGGTTTCTCTAAACCATAGTTCATACGGTGTCATCTCAACGGAAATACGTGGTGCACTATTTAAAGTGAATGCAGTTGTCTCTAATGTCTAACCCATGAACGATAGTGGTAATTCGATAAGAGACATCATGGTATGCCCCATATCCAATAGGGTGCATCTATGATGTTCGGACACACCATCACACTATGGTGTTCCATGCGGTGTTAGTTGTGAAACAATTTCCACAATGTCTCAATTGTGTACCAAACTCGCAACTCAGATATTCATCTCTATGATCATATCATAGACATTTTATCTTCTTGTCACGAAGATCTTCAACTTCACTCTGAAATTACTTGAACCTTTCAATAATTCAGACTTGTGTTACATCAAGTAAATATACTCAACATCTACTCAAATCATCTGTGAAGTAAGAACATAATGATATCCACTGCGTGCCTCAGCACTCATTGGAATGCACACATCAAAATGTAATACTTCCAACAAGTTGCTTTCTTGTTCCATCTTACTGAAAACGAGGCGTTTCAGTCATCTTGCCCATGTGGTATGATTTGCGGCCAAGGGGGGGAGAGGGGAAACTTGCCCCCCAAGTAAGGTGGAGGCGCCCTCTCCCCAAACCCTAGGCGCCTTGGGCCCTGGTGGGGGGGTGCACCAGCCCACCTGGGGCTGGTCCCCTCCCACACTTGTCCCATGCAGACCTCTGGGGCCGGTGGCCCCACCTGGTGGACCCTCGGGACCCTCCCGGTGGTCCGGGTACGTTACCGATAGCACCCGAAACTTTTCCCGTGACCAAAATAGGACTTCCCATATATAAATCTTTACCTCTGGACCATTCTGGAACTCCTCGTGACGTCCGGGGTCTCATCTGTGACTCCAAACAACATTTGGTAACCACAAATATATATTCCCTATAACCCTAGCGTCATCGAACCTTAAGTGTGTAGACCCTACGGGTTCGGGAACCATGCAGACATGACCGAGACAACTCTTCGGCCAATAACCAACAACGGGATTTGGATACCCATGTTGGCTCCCACATGTTCCACGATGATCTCATCGGATGAACCACGATGTCAAGGATTCAATCTATCCCGTATACAATTCGCTTTGTCTAGCGGTATAGTACTTGCCCGAGATTCAATCGTCGGTATCCCGATACCTTGTTCAATCTCGTTACCGGCAAGTCTCATTACTTGTTCCATAACACATCATCCCGTGATCAACCCTTTGGTCACATTGTGCACATTATGATGATGTCCTACCGAGTAGGCCCAGAGATACCTCTCCGTCACACGGAGTGACAAATCCCAGTCTCGATTCATGCCAATCCAACAGACACTTTCGGAGATACCCGTAGTGCACCTTTATAGCCACCGAGTTACGTTGTGACGTTTGGTACACCCAAAGCATTCCTACGGTATCTGGGAGTTGCACAATCTCATGGTCTAAGGAATTGATACTTGACATTAGAGAAGCTTTAGCATACGAACTACACGAACTTTGTGCTAGGCTTAGGATTGGGTCTTGTCCATCACATCATTCTCCTAATGTTGTGATCCCGTTATCAACGACATCCAATGTCCATGGTCAGGAAACCGTAACCATCTATTGATCAACGAGCTAGTCAACTAGAGGCTTACTAGGGACATGGTGTTGTCTATGTACCCACACATGTATCTGAGTTTCCTATCAATACAATTATAGCATGGATAATAAACGATTATCATGAACAAGGAAATATAATAATAATAACTAATTTATTATTGCCTCTAGGGCATATTTCCAACAATTGGTTGGCATGTGGCAAGATGCACAGGTGCTGAGGACTTTGCAGGTGCAGCTGAGGATTTTGCAACTGAGGGAGCTTGAGCTGCATTTGAAGATGTTGCTTGAGGAATTGGTCATGAGGGCTTTGAAGAGCTTGGCCTTGAGGGCATTGCAATTGAGGAACTCGTCTTAACAGCTGATTTCTTCCGCAAAGCCTTCTTGAGCTTGCTAGCATAGGCCTCAGTAGTAGTAGCAGCAGCAGAGTCCTTGCTGAATTTCTTCACTGCTTCTTTTGCTGCTTTAGCCAACTTGGCTTGTCGCTTGGCCCATTCCTATGGAAATTCCTCACCTCTTCTGATGCTAGAGGGATCAGCTTCTTTTCATGGAGCCAATGGAGGTCTTGGGCATGGAGGATTAACAACAAATTTGTTCATGTATATTGGAGTGACATAACGATATTACCTCCATTCTCTTGCCCATCTTCTTTCAATCCGCCGAATGCGCACTTTGCACTGATTTTTGTTCTCCTTGCCATGAGTGGCTTCATCAGGAGTGCAATATTCATCATAGATTTCATCAAGGATTTCAAAAGTTGTATTTGTTTCAGGCCTCTTTCCTCCTTTCTGTGGATGCTTACCATCTGCCATTTTCTGCACCTGTGAACAGAGTATAGGTACGAAGAATCTGGAGAGGTCATATGCGTTCTTAGAATTTGTTTTTTAAAATGAATCAAGTTTGAGGAATTTGACCATGGGTGTCTTGAGGAATTTCACTAAGTGTTCTTGTCTTAGGTTCCAGAGTTGTATAGATTGAAAATCCACACAATTGAGGAATCTTGAAGAAAAACACATCTTAGAGAAACAAATTAAGAACATATGCAACATGGTGTTTAAGGATATGGAGGTTGAAGAATAAACACCTTTTCAAGATTTTGTGGAAATCATTATAATCAACAAGGGTAGTAAAAACATATTTTATTTACCCTTGTCTAAGAACATGACGAACTGGGAGTTGAAGTGGAGAAGTTCGTCAGTCCAGATCTCTCACACCCTAACTTGACGATGAGAGACAGCTACGACGGCGGTGGAGGTGAAGATTTCCGTGGCCGGCGCAAGTACGACGGCAATGAGGTTGAGGCAATTAAGCTATTCCTCACCGGCGATGATGGAGAGTAGCAGCGGTGCTAGGTCAGAGAGCTTGAGCGAGGGAGTGAGATTGAGCCGAGTAAATGTGGTCTAAGGAGGGTGAGGGGTATTTATGGCCGAGGTGAAAAACCGCTCATCCGAGGAAATTGGACGAACGTGCCCCTGACCCTTGCCATCCTAGCGACATGTGTCACCCACGTACTGAGAAGTGGAGATTGTGTTAGATCATGGGTGAATATTTTAATCCTGTCGTGGGATGCGGAACGATTTGAGCGGCAAAAGCCGAAAAATTAGATATGAAAATTTTAACGTTTGGTTCGCAGATTCTTCAACTGTCAAGGACACAGTGAACATTTTGAATGGGTTTCAAATAGAACGCACATGAAGAATTTGTGAACATATTGGGTTGAGTTTAGCGTAGAGGGGGAACGGGTCCGATCACATTCACTTAGAAGAAAAAGCAACTTGAAGAATTAGCAATAAGTGAATGCTATAGAGGACATAAAAACTCAAATACATATTTAGGCAATAAAGAACACTAGTCGGAAAGACAGAGGAAATTGTGAAGTTGTAGAATTTGAAAAACGAACAAAATGCAAAAATGAGGAAAACCTCAAATTTGAAGATTTTCAACTTTGGTTGGTGGCGTAACCCACCGTATAAGAATGCTGACTTCAGACACCGCATACAATTGTCGTAGGATTCTGAGAATCAAATTATTCATTAATTTCTTCACACTTAGAGGGTTAGTCTTATTGATTGAAGAAAAATGTTACTTCATGTGTTGCACATCTAAGTCATCAATTTTGCATACGTGTTAGGATGGGTGTCCTTTCAAAGGTCATTCGAAGATTCTAAGATATTTAGTGCACACCGCAACTTGCTAAATCTCTTCTCATCCAAGGGCTTTGTGAAGATATCTGCCAGCTGATCTTCAGTCTTCACGTGGTCTATGGAGATGTCTTCCTTAAACACATGATCACGAACAAAATGATGACGAATCTGGATGTGCTTTGTCTTAGAGTGTTGAACTGGGTTGTGAGCAATCTAGATGGCACTCTCATTGTCGCAGTAGAGTGGCACATTCTTCACATTGATGCCATAGTCCTTGAGGGATTGCTTCATCCATAGCAATTGAGCACAGCAAGAACCAACGGCAATGTACTCAGCTTCAGGAGTAGAGAGTGATACGCAGTTCTGTTTCTTTGAGGACCAACATACCAAGGATCGTCCGAGGAAATGACATGTGCCTGAGGTTGATTTGTGATCCACCCGATCACCAGCATAGTCAGAGTCAGAATATCCAATGAGATCAAAAGCCGAGCCATTGGGATACCATAATCCAAGTGTTGGAGTGTGAGCTAGATATCGAAGAATATGTTTCACATCCTTATGGTGTGATTCCTTCGGTGTAGCTTGAAATCGGGCACACATGCAAACACTAAGCATAATATCTAGCGTAGATGCACATAGATACAATAAAGAGACAATTATGGAGCGGTATACCTTTTGATCAAAGTCTTTACCATTTTCATCAGTGCATAGATGGCCATTTGTGGGCATAGGAATTTTGACGCCTTTGCAATCTTACATGCAAAATTTCCTCAACGCTTCCTTGAGGTATTTCTCTTGAGATATGAAGATGTCCTTGCGTTGTTGACGAATTTGAAGACCTAAGAAGAATTTCAATTCTCCCATCACAGACATTTGATATTCTTCACTCATCATATAGGCAAATTCATCACTGTAACATTGATATTGCGCCTATACCATCCAAGTACAATACCGCCAACAAGCCGAACCGGCCACCTCATGGATGGGACAGAGTGGCAAGCAATGGCGTACACAATCCCGCACCTCCTCCCCGTAAAGGAAGAGAGGCCGCGGCTTAGGGCCAGAAACACGATCTACGTGAGGACCTGAACGAAAAGGCTGACAAAGCCAGATCCATCTACGGATCCAGGGATCGTGCCCCCACGCGGGACTATGGTTATCAAGCCAAATATGTCGGCCATATACCAGTCCGGAACCGATACCGAACATTACAACCGTCGGACCCACGCCACGACACAGCCAAATACAGGGGTGCCACGCACCCCCTATGCTGCACCAATGAGGTGCTGGATCATGAATTTCCAGAAGGGTTTAAACCCGTAAATATTGAGGCATACGATGGAACGACGGATCCTGCTGTCCGGATAGAAGACTTTATCCATCACATCCACGTGGCTCGCGGAGATGATCTCCACGCCATCAAATACCAACCCCTCAAGCTGAAAGGACCCGCTCGGCACTGGCTAAAAAGCCTCCTAAAAACTCCATTAGAAGTTGGGAAGAACTTGAGGATGCTTTTCGGGCCAATTTTCAAGGGACCTATGTCCGACCCCCGGATGCTGACGATCTAAGTCACATAACTCAACAACCCGGGGAATCAGCCCGTAAGCTATGGAATCGGTTTCTCACTAAGAAGAACCAAATCATCGATTGTTCGGATGTTGAAGTCTTAGCGGACTTCAGGCACAGTGTCTGGGAGAAATGGCTAGCTAGACACCTCGGCCAGGAAAAGCCAAGGACAATGGCAGCCCTAACTACACTCATGACCCGTTTTTGCGCGGGCAAGGACAACTGGTTAGCCCGTAGCAGCACCAGCGATCCCAGCACATCCGAAGTCAGGGATGTCAATGGAAAGCCACGACGCAACAAAAATAAAAGTCGAAACAATGAAGGAAGCCTAGATGATACAACGGTAAACGCCAGATTCAGTGGCCCCAGACCCGGTCAACGGAAGAAGCCATTTAAAGGCAATAAAGACGGGCCATCGAGCCTAGACAAAATTTTAAACAGGTCCTGTCAAATCCATGTCACCCCCGCTAAACATGCGAACAATACCAACCGCAATTGTTGGGTCTTCAAGCAGGCCGGCAAACTAACCGCCGAACATAAGGGGAAGGAACCTCAAAGCGAAGACGATAATAAATCTCACCAGCCGAACACGTGGGTACAGAAGAAATTTCCACCGGAGATCAAAATAGCGAACATCTATGTCACTCATATCCCAAAGTGGGAGCGCAAACGCGCACTCCGAGTGATCTATGCCGTTGAGCCTGTTGCCCCCAAATTCAACCCATGGTCGGCCTGTCCGATCATCTTTGATCACAGGGATCATCCGACTAGTACCTGTCACGGGGGTTCGGCTGCCCTAGTGCTCGATCCAATAATCGACAGATACCACCTCACCCGAGTCCTTATGTACGGCGACAGCTGTCTCAATTTGATATATCAGGACACTATCTGCAAGATGGGGATAGACCCGTCAAGAATCAAGCCAAGCAGCACGACCTTTAAAGGAGTTATACCGGGCGTAGAAGCCCGCTACACGGGCACTTTAACATTGGAGGTCGTATTCGGCTCTCGCAACAACTTTCGAAGCGAAAAGCTAATCTTAGACATAGCTTCGTTCCGAAGTGGCTATCATGCACTACTCGGAAGAACAACCTTCGCCCACTTTAATGCAGTCCCACATTATGCTTATTTAAAGCTCAAAATTCCTGGACCGCATGGTGTCATCATGGTCAATGGAAATATGGAGCATTCTCTTCGCACGGAGGAGGACACTGCGGCCCTAGCAGCCGAAGTCCAAAACGGCCTATTCAAGCCGAATAGCTCATCGGTCGTTAAGACCGTGGACACAGCTAAACGTGTTCGGCGCACACCTCAGTACGGCAACTCAGATAAACCCGGTCTCGATTAGCAGTCGCGCCCCCATCGACTGCCCCATAAGGTGATAGCATACGTGCCTTGTATACACGAGTATACCCTTGAAATTCCTTGGGCGACGCTAGGGGCACACTGCATACAAATAGTCCATAGTTTGGCTCGACACTGCATACAACTAGTTCTATTTACGGCCACACTGGATTCCTTTTTACAAGTTTTTCTTTCGTTTTACAGCTGGCCATCACAACCCCCCCCCCTTCAAGGGCACATCACAAAGGAGAAAAACGGCGCAGACGTGCAAGAGGGCCCCGCACTAAGGTTTCTTTTTAGATTAAGACCCTATGTAAACCTTTTTATCTCTTTTTGTTTTATACTTTTCTGGCATGTAAAATGTCGAGGGAAGTTGTCGGCATTATCTGTAAATACATGGCTCGCCGTGCTAGAAAGGGATATCATAGAAGCAGCTTGGTTCACATTGTATTTCGAGTTTTGTTCTCTCACCAACTGCGTTCTCCCCCCGTGTCAGATTGCCACACGTGCCTTGATACCAGGGTCCATTACCAGGGGCTGTATTCAGCCCGGTATTTGTTGAAAAGTGCAAACACCTATAGGGAGTGTTCGGCGTCACGAGATTGGCCTTATATGCATCAGCTCCGAGCCATGTCTTTGGTCAATAGTTGGGTTACCCGGCTCCTGTGCTTACTACCTTATGTTCCGCTCTATCGGCTAGGGTAGTAAACGGAGAACTACTACTGTTGTGTCCTGGTTCATCCGGATGAGCACCTCAGTAGAGAAAGCCGAAAACTAACTGGCATGATGCGGCGAGAGCTGGTCAACCACTCGATGACTCAGCGGAATCTTTGCGATTCCTTCCGCATTAACGAAGGACCATTCTTCCGGTCATGTATGTAAACACACCGTATTCGGATAACCACGTACATACCAGGGGCTATATAGTAGCCCCGCCGTCAAACTCTATGGCTGAGTGAAAGTGTTAAAACCCTATAGTCCGACTGCCTGGTTTGCCGCATTGACACCTCCTTAATGGACCAAGACGTTGGGTCAAGAGTGATCAAGTGCTTTTCCGAACACCCCCGCGTTATACGCGAGGGGGCTGAAGCCGACGACTGGTAAACTTTCAGATTATACAAAAAACGGCCGCACAGGAGGCACCAAAAACTTTGCAGGCAAAAGTATAAAAACATAGCATTAAATATATCATAATATTGTTTTTATAATTTCAGTACAATTCACTTGAATATAATATCTTTCGAGCACTGACACTCTATCAAGCGGGCACCCTCTAGGACATCTTCAACATAATGTTCTGGCGTGTGATGGTTCTTGCCCTCGGGTGGACTTTTCGCTGCA
The DNA here is from genome assembly GCF_002162155.2 of Triticum dicoccoides. NCBI lineage: Eukaryota > Viridiplantae > Streptophyta > Magnoliopsida > Poales > Poaceae > Triticum > Triticum dicoccoides. The sequence goes on along the minus strand of NC_041385.1, from coordinate 689,394,207 downwards.
ATATCGGAGGCCTTCATCTTCGACTAATACGCTTGACGCGGGCAAGGGCCGTCCGTGCACCTTCTATGCACGTTGACTGCTTAACAACGTCGATACGTGGCACCACATCAACAAGTCACCGCACCAAACCGAAATAACTATTCAGAATTGGCTCATTCGGCCACAGCCGGACTACGACGTCCTTCATGGAAGATCGGGATAGCTTGTGGGGATTGGCCCACACGGTCATCTGTTCGTTCAGCAACAGTGGACGCCTTGGCATGCTGAATTGCGACCAAAAAAGCTTTTCTGTCGCATGTCCCTCTTGCGCTTGGAATTACTGTGTCGCATCAGAGATAATCTTCGGCAAGTCCAAAAATGCGTCTGGAGAACTCCACATTTGATTAAGCGGGGTATAATTCGGATCGCTGAACTTAGTTCGTAATAAGAAGGGCTTAACAGCCATGATCTCCCCAGCTTGCCGGATCTCCTCCCGAGCCGCTCTCGACTCGGACAGTGCTTCCCTTGCCTCTTGTAAGGCCTTGTCACCTTCGGTTGTTATGGCTTTGTTATCTTCCTCAAGAAATTCGCATCGGCTAGCGGCATCTTTTAGCTCAAGCGCCATGGTAGATATTCTCTCCTCGCACTGGCGCCGAGCAGCCTGGTTCGGCCTTCACTTCAGCAGCTGCCTTTTCGACAGCCGTACTACCCACCCTGGCTTGCTCCTTGGCCCGGGCAAGCTCAGCCTGAAGGGTCTTGACTGCGGTGGCACCATCTAATGTTATGCATACCACAGTATACAATTCTCAGTGTCATCCTCATATTATAATACATACATATATTAACTGCCCCGAAAACATACCTTGCGCCTCGTCGAGCCGCTTGTTAATAAGAATGATGTCATCATCCGCCACATCAAATTTTTGCTTCAGGTCTGCAATCTCTGTAGCTTGGGCAGTCGCCAGGGATGTAACAGCCTGTGTTCCAATTAGTCAGATTATTTCCTGAGCATATCTTTCTTGATCCTCTGATCACCTCCTCTTCGACGCCAACCAGAGTCTCAGGGGCTACTATCTATACACAGGCGCATTTTGCATTTATAGCACAATTGAAAATATTACATTACGTAGCTCGAAACTTCTTAGCAAGCTCGTAAAGGCTTCATTCAATCTGCTTTTCATGGATAGAACCCTCTCAACCACCGTACCCATCAAGGTACGATGTTCTTCTGAGACGGGCGCATGTCTCAATATGTCCATCAATGTAACCGGCACATCCGGATCCCTGGAAGCAGCTGTAGGAGTACATATTCCCTTCAAAGGAACATGTTTACTCGACCTTAGAGTCATCTCTGGCTGCAAATCGGATAGTCCGGGGCCTTTATTGTTGGTTCCCGTGGGGGGCGCACACCCTGGACCCTGGACGGCTGAAGTGTCACCTTCGGGCCTAGTCCTCATTGTCCCTCGCATTGTTTGATCGGGAGAGATCCTCCGGGATGACACCTCGGTGTCGTCTGTCCTATTGGGCGGGGAGATCAGTGGAGGCGTCTCACTCTCCATCATCTCTGGAAGGATATCTCCCAAAGAGGAGGACTGTTGAGGAAGGCTGCATGCCAGACTGCAAACATATATTTTAAAATATTACCCTTGCAACTAGGAAAAAAAGGGATATGTTTAAGACGCCCTTGTTCACTTACGATTCAGCTAAAGGCTTATCTTTACAGAGGGAGTTGCATGACAACATCGCCTCCCGAATCAGAACCCCCTGACAGGGATATCTCCCCTCGCTTAGAAGCCTTTGTCTTCAAGTCTTCAGAGGCGGTCCTCTTCTTCCCATGGGGAGAGGGGATGTCAGTGTCTCCCTCCCTTTCATCTTCGGAAAAAGGGAGTTACAACCTCCCAAAACAAGGTGCCTGGCGTACCTCTAGAATGGGAGCCGCCCCGGGCCTTCCCTCGCGGGCACTTGATATGTTTCTGGAGCCAGCATCCTTGTTAACACCGGATTAGCTGAGTCTTCAGGAAGAGGGGCTGAACACCTAATTCTCTCCACCTTCTTTATCCAGCCCTGGCCGAGTATGGTTTTCTCAGTATATTGTTATGAGAAGTTTAACTAAGGTGTGTTCGGGTGTTGAGTGCTTACCAAGGTATCCAGATGGTTGCAGTCGAGGTCGATGTCCTTTGATGTATCCGGACACTGTTTTCGTTTCTCGAAGAATAATTTCCACATTTCTTTGAGTGTCATGCCGAAGAAGTGCTGAAGAGGTCGTCACTGGCATGGTAGGACCTGACAGACTAGCATTGCTTGGATTACGTTGATAAGACCGGTGTCCTTTTCAGTGAGGCCCTGAATGCGGCTTTGCAGCGTCTGCACTTCATCAATTGATCCCCAGTCCAGCCCCTTATTAATCCACGATGCAAGCTGTAGCGGGGGCCCAAATCGGAACGCAGGTGTAGCTGCCCACTTGGTACCGCGGGGTTCAGTGATGTAAAACCACTCCCGTTGCCATAGGTTGGAAGTTTCTGTGAAGGATCCTTTTGGCCAAGGAGTATTGGTGAGTTTGCTCTGTACAGTACCACCGCACTCTACTTGTTCCCCGTCAACTACCTTTGGCTTCACATTAAAGGTCTTGAGCCATAAGCCAAAGTGTGGGGGAACACGGAGGAAGGCCTCGCACACAATGATGAACGCCGAGACGTGAAGAAAGGAGTCTGGAGCTAGATTGTGAAAATATAGCTCGTAATAGAACATGAACCCTCGGACGAAAGGATGAAGAGCGAACCCTATCCCTCCGAGGAAGTGGGATATGAATACGACCCTCTCGCCGAATCTGGGAGTAGGAATAACCTGCCCTTGAGCAAAAAGCCTGTGGGGGATTTCCGCGGTCAGGTATCTTGCCGCCCGGAGCTTCGCAATATCCTCCTCTGTGATATAGGAGGCCATCCACCGGCCTAAGGCTGGGTCCGGACATGACTGAGAAGCGTGAAGCAGTTAAATTGAACCTTGGGTGTTGGAACTCAAGGTGCGAAAGGTTGAAGAAACGGTTGGCGTAAAGGAGAAAAGACGGGTCTTAGCCTCTTTATAAAGGCAGTGAATATTGAACGCCCCCTCCTAGGCCTTAAAACCTGCGTATTCCTAAGGAATCATGCCAACAGAGCAGTTGGGTTACCCACGCCCGTATTGATGAGAATCCCGTAAAAAAGGGGACATGATCTCTACTTTGGCAAAACGTGCCAATGAAACCGCCTCTCGAAATATGGACCGACAGGTTAAAAAACGGTTCGAAATAATGGCTGGGCGGTGACGTGATGTCACGCTACAAAAATTTGTCAGCGGATTAGACTCTTGAGATATTATACTCTCTACGGTTGTGTGTGGAATTTGTTTTGCAGATCCGGGCACGATTCTTGTGTTCGAAGACTATTTTGGAGTATTCGGAGAAGGAACCCGCCTTGCAATGCCGAAGACAATCTGCGCGCCGGACACCTCGTCATTGCAGCTTGGTTCAGGGGATACTGAGGGAGTCCTGGATTAAGGGGTCCTCGGACGGTCAGACTATGATGTGTGGGCCGGACTGATGGACTATGAAGATACAAGACCGAAGACTCTCTCTCGTGTCCGGATGGGACTCTCCTTGGCGTGGAAGGCAAGCTTGGCAATCGGATATGAAGATTCCTTTCTCTGTAACCGACTTTGTATAACCCTAGTTCCCTCAGGTGTCTATATAAACCAGAGGGTTTAGCCTATAGGGCAGAATCATAATCATACAGGTTAGACTTTAGGGTTTACTCATTACGATCTCGTCGTAGATCAACTCTTGTAATACTCATATTCAGCAAGATCAATCAAGCACGAAGTAGGGTATTACCTCCATAGAGAGGGCCTGAACCTGGCTAAACATCGTGTCCCCCTTCTCCTGTTACCATCGACCTTAGACGCACAGTTCGGGACCCCTACCCGAGATCCGCCGGTTTTGACACTGACACTATGTTCACCCTCTTCTCTCTTGTCCTGTTTGGACGTGGGCTCGACAGGGTATTCGGGGTCTTCGGCCTCGTCCAGAATCTCATTGTCTCTGGTGTCGGTATTACTGTCCTTTGCCCAATTCGATAATGAGCGGAGCCGCTGATGTCGGTGCTTTGGTTGTTTATCGACGGGCTTGTCCTCATCGAGGTCCTTGTCGTCCTTTTTATGAGGAGTGTCCACCATGTACACATCGTAGGTTGAAGTGGACATCCAACATCCTGTGACAGGTGGGACTTGGCTTGGTTCGGCATCGGCATCGTTGTCCATATCGTCGATGTCTTCGGACGCATAGTCCAACATGTCAGTTAAGTCCTCGATAGTGGCTATTAAGTGGGTGGTTGGTGGGGCGTAAAATTCCCCGCTCTCAGCCCCGACTCCAAGCTGGGTATAGTTCGGAGGTAAAGACTCCGTGATGGTGAGAGAACGCATCAAACCAATGCTTCATCTAGGAGCGGAAGTATATCCGGAAACTGTGGATCCGCTGGGCTGAGCTCGGCATAGGGCGCCTGATCAGGCCCGTTGAGCGCAAACTTCGCCAGTTTGGAGTGGCTGCCCAGAGCCAAGTCTAAGATTGCATCTGGGTCTTTGGTTGGAAGTTCCACAAGGGGAAGGATTCCGGCGGGGCTCATGTTCCCGTCTTCGGATGGTACAACCTGCCCCGGATCTAAGGCCAGGGCGGATGTGGATGTAGACCCCTGGACGGGATCTGTCAGGGGATCCGAAAAGTTCTCTCGTCAGGGACATAGAGTGGCGACCGAGGCCACGAACCCGTCGAAAACCAGGTCTCCTTGAATGTCAGCAATGTAGTTCAGGTTTCCAAACCTGATCTGGTGGTCGGGGCGTAACTATCAACCTGCTCCAGGCAGCTGATTGAGTTGGCACGAAGCACGAAGCCCCCAAACACGAAAACTTGCCTAGGAAGAAAAATTTCCTTGGACGCAACATCATCGTTGACGAAGACACGAGCCATCAATCCCGTTGTTGATGATATAACGGAGTTCTGAATGAAAGCACCAATGTCGGTGTCAAAACCGGCAGATCTCGGGTAGGGGGCCCAAGCTGTACATCTGAGGACCAATGGTAACTATGGAGAAGGGACACAATATTTACCCAGGTTTGGGACCTCTTGATGTAGGTAAAACCCTACTCTTGCTTGATTATATTCGAGGGTATAGAGGTTACAAGGGTTGATCTACCTCGAGATAGATTCAGCTAACCCTAGAGTAGCTAGCCTAGCAATGTTGTGATGATGATCATGCCTCCGATCTACCCTCCAGTTTATATAGACATTGGAGGGGCCTAGGGTTGTACAAGTCGGTTTTACAGAAAGGAACAACATATCCGGACACTTGTGCTTGCTATCCACGCATACGGGAGTCCTCACCGGACACGAGAGATAATCTTCTGTCTTGTATCTTGACGACCCATCAGTCCGGCCCATGTCAATAGACCGGACGCCGGAGGACCCCCTAGTCCAAGACTCCCTCAGTCAAAGCATAATTTATTCATTGATTGCCATCCCTTGTGTGGAGGTCGGGATCACGCGATGGTTAACTCCTACCAACCCTTCCCCTAGGAGCATGCGCATAGTACTTTGTTTCGATGACTAATAGATTTTTGCAATAAGTATTGAGTTCTTTATGACTAATGTTGAGTCCATGGATTATACGCACTCTCACCATTGCTAGCGTCTCTAGTATCGCACAACTTTCGCTGGTACCATACACCCACCATATACCTTCCTCAAAACAGCCACCATACCTACCTATTATGGCATTTCCATAGCCATCCCGAGATATATTGCCATGCAACTTTCCACCGTTCCGTTTATTATGACATGCTTCATCATTGTCATATTGCAATGCATGATCATGTAGTTGACATCATATTTGTGGCAAAGCCACCGTTCATAATTCTTTCATTCATGTCACTCTTGATTCATTGCTCATCCCGGTACACTGCCGGAGGCATTCATATAGAGTCATATTTTGTTCTAAGTATTGAGTTGTAATTCTTGAGTTGTAAGTAAATAAAAGTGTGATGATCTTCGTTAGTAGAGCATTGTCCCATGTGAGGAAAGGATGGTGGAGACTAAAAAGCGAGAAGGGGCAATGTTACTATCCTTTTACCACACTTGTGCTTCAAAGTAGCACCTTGATCTTCATGATAGAGAGTCTCCTATTTTGTCACTTTCATATACTAGTGGGAATTTTCATTATAGAACTTGGCTTGTATATTCCAATGATGGGCTTCCTCAAATTTCCCTAGGTCTTCGTGAGCAAGCGAGTTGGAGCACACCCACTTAGTTTCTTTTTGAGCTTTCATACACTTATAGCTCTAGTGCATCTGTTGTATGGGAATCTCTACTCACTCACATTGATATATATTGATGGGCATCTCCATAGCCCGTTGATACGCCTAGTTGATGTGAGACTATCTTCCTCTTTTGTCTTCTCCACAACCACCATTCTATTCCACCTATAGTGCTATGTCCATGGCTCACGCTCATGTATTGCGTGAAAGTTCAAAAAGTTTGAGAATACTAAAGTATGAAACAATTGCTTGGCTGAAACCGGGGTTGTGCATGATTTAAATATTTTGTGTGATGAAGATAGAGCATAGTCAGACTATATGATTTTGTAGGGATAGCTTTCTTTGGCCATGTTATTTTGAGAAGACATGATTGCTTTGTTAGTATGCTTGAAGTATTATTGTTTTTATGTCAATATTAAACTTTTGTTTTGAATCTTTCAGATCTGAATATTCATGCCACAATAAAGAAAATTACATGGATAAATATGTTAGGTAGCATTCCACATCAAAAATTCTGTTTTTATCATTTACCTACTCGAGGACGAGCAGGAATTAAGCTTGGGGATGCTTGATACATCTCCAATGTATCTATAATTTTTTGTTGTTCCATGTTATTATATTATCTGTTTTGGATGTTTAATATGCATTATTATGCTATTTTATATTATTTTTAGGACTAACCTATTAACCGAGAGCCCAGTGCCAGTTTGTGTCTTTTTTTGCAGAAAAGGAATACCAAATGGAACGAAACTTTCGCGATGATCTTTCTTGGACCAGAAGCAAACCAGAAGACTTGGAGATGAAGTCGGAGATGCAACGAAGCGGCCACGAGGGTGGAGGGTGCACCACAGGGGTAGGGCGCACCCCTACCTCTGGGCCCCTCGTGGGTGTCCTGACCTAGCTCTTTCGCCTATATATGTTCTTATACCCCAAAAACTTCCAGGAGAGCCACGAAACCACTTTTCCACCACCACAACCTTCTGTACCCGTGAGATCCCATCTAGGGACCTTTTTCGGTGTCCTGCCGGAGGGGGATTCGATCACGGAGGGCTTCTACACCAACACCATTGCCTCTCCGATGATGCGTGAGTAGTTTACTTCAAACCTACGGGTCCATAGATAGTAGCTAGATGGCTTCTTCTCTCTCTTTGATTCTCAACACCATGTTCTCCTCGATGTTCTTGGAGATCTATTCGATGTAATATTATTTTGTGGTGTGTTTGCCGAGATCCGATGAATTGTGTATTTATGATCAGATTATCTATGAATATTATTTGGTTCTTCTCTAAATTCTTATATGCATGATTTGATATCTTTGCAATTCTCTTTGAATCATCGATTTAGTTTAGCCTGCTTGATTAGTTTTTCTTGCAATGGAATAAGTGCTTAGCTTTGCGTTCAATCTTGCGGTGTCCTTTCCCAGTGACAATAGGGGCAGCAAGGCACGTATTGTATTGTTGCCATCGAGGATAAAAAGATGGAGTTTTCATCATATTGCTTGAGTTAATTCCTCTACATGTCATCTTACTTAATGCGTTACTCCATTCTTTATGAACTTAATACTCTAGATGCTTCTTGGATAACGGTCGATCTGTGGAGTAATAGTAGTAGATGCAGAATCGTTTCGTTCTACTTGACACAGACGTGATGCTTATGTTCATGATCATTGCCTTAGATATCATCATAACTTTGCGATTTTCTATCAATTGATCGGCAGTAATTTGTTCACCCTCCATAATATTTTCTATCTTGTGAGAAGACACTAGTGAAACATATGGCCCCGGGGTCTCTTTTCCATTATATTGAATATATTTTCCATCATACAAGTTATATTTTCCATCTTGCTAGTTTCCGATCTACTATTTTGCAATCTTTTACTTTCCGATCTATAAACCAAAAATACCAAAAATATTTACTCTACTGTTTATCTATCTCTATGAGATCTCACTTTTGCAAGTAACTGTGAAGGGATTGACAACCCCTTTATCGCGTTGGGTGCAAGTTGTTGATTGTTTGTGCATGTATTCGTTGACTTGTGCGTTGTCTCCTACTGGATTGATACCTTAGTTCTCAAACTGAGGGAAATACTTACTCTACTTTGTTGCATCACCCTTTACTCTTCAAGGGAAAACCAATGCAAGCTTAAGAGGTAGCACCAAGCAACAAAACCCTCATCCTAAATGACCAAAGTTCAAAGGTGATGATTTCTTTGCTGGCACCATTTCCTCATGGATTTCAATCCTTATGACTCAGCGAGACTTCGATGCAAGTGGTTCTCGATTGCCAGTCAGATGAACTTCTATTCATCACTCTTATTTGATAAGGACAAGGTATTTGAGCACCATCAAATTCCTCATGTGGACATGGAGTCCCCCCTGTGCTTCCAACCTGTCCTGAATGTTCTTCATGATGCTAGGCTTTTGAACTTCCGTGCTGACATCCGTGACTAGAATGAATAGCTAATTCTTCAATTCTATGCCACACTGCATCTCACTGGAAATGTGGCTGATGTGAATTCATGGGTACTTGATTGGATGTCTGAGAACACGCACTACAAAGCTCCGACCTCTGAATTACTTCATGTTGTTCCAATGAGTCCTCTTGTTGAAGGTGCAAGGCTTCTGTATGAAGAACCTGAACTATCTCACCATCTTATGCAAGTGCTCATGAAGCCTTTGAAGCCAGGACAAGCTCCAAGAACCACATTCCTCATGAAGGAATTGCTATATGTACCAAGGACAATCTACCGCATTCTAACCAAAATCCTTAGTCCAATCAAAGGCCACAACTCTGAAGAAGAAGAAATTGTTGGCATCATGAAGAATCTGCTTTTCAATATCATACATGGCATTCCCATAAACTACCATGATTTCTTCATGAGGACTTTGGGTAATGCAGCCCTGTCACCTTTAGAGTTGAAGCCTTATGCTCCCTGGATCATGAAATTCATCAGAACAAGGTCTTCAATTTATTATGAGGCAGATTGTCAGAATCACCTCAGCTTCTTGCCTCCTATTGAAGTCCTCAAAAGGATTATTTTCTCAGCCGACGAGAAAGGCAAAGCTGCTGTCATTGATGAAGGTACTTGTCCATTTGATGGTCAGTTTCGCAAAGCTGCATCTTATTCCACCAATGATGACTCTGCAACCCAAAACTCTGCCGCAAAAGCTTCAAAGCTACTTCCTCAGGCCACTGCTCCACGAGTGATGACCGACCATGAGCTTCTTCTAAGTCTTCATCAGAAGATTGATCGCAATCACAAGTGGGTCAAGTGTCAATTTGACTCAATTCTTCAGAACATGTATGTCACGCAGAACACTATGATGAAAAATCACTACTACTTGCATGAAGTCTTCGACCGCACTTGGGCTATTCTGTCTCACCTGTACGGTGATGAAGATCTCAGGGAGATGGGCTTCCAATAGGACTTTGACTGGTCTCAGCCACCTTCCAAGAAATTCAAGGTCAAAGTTCCTCAGCTGGTTACAAGTTCATATTCTTCATCGCGCGAGGTGGATGAAACTGAAGATTTGAAACACTGCGGCATGCCCTACCTCAAAGGACGACCCCAACAACACTGGCGCTCCTCCATCGACATCATGATGATATTCTTCAGGGCCGTTAGTCCTCATTTTTAGTCCCTTTTGGTCATTCGATGACAAAGGGGGAGAAATTTGAGTTAGTCTTCAAGCGGGTCTTATATATGGGCTCTTTTTTTGTTAAGTTACAACTCTTGCTCTTTTGAGGTGTTTGCTCTGATGAGTTGTAAACTTAAGTCCGATGGTGGTCTGACTCTTTTTTACTACTTTCCGCATGCTTATTTCCTCAAGTACCTTAATGCACACATGCTGAATTTCGTCAGACACCATATTCCATCATGCATTTCAAATTCTTTATATCATATGTTAAATGCGTGTATGGATTACAAGATATAGGGGGAGATCTCCATGTTATTACTCTACAATGTGCATTTGCAATCCAAAGCAAATTCCTCAAATATGCACATCTTTAGGGGGAGTTCTTCTATATGTTGCAATAAAATTCCTCAATATCAGTATTTACACTTCATATGTTTATCCCCGTTGAAAACCCAACTATTTGTCATCAATCACCAAAAAGGGGAAGATTGTAAGTGCATCTAGTGCCCCTTAGTGATTTTGGTGTATTGAAGACTTAGAGGTTAAGGGACTAACGTGTTTGTGAGTGTACATAGGTTCTATAAGTCTATGAGGAGTTTGATATTTATGATGAAAGTCGACCCCTAAAAATGAATGTCTTCATTTGATAACTTTAGTTTTCTTGAAGACTTTGAAACTGAGGAAACTGGTGTGACGTTGAAGACTTTGATATTAATGCGAGGACTATGAAACGTGAAGAGTTTTGTTTTCATTGTTTCATTTTCTCTTTCTTGAGTGATAGGAAACACCGTACTATTAAAGGAGGTCGAGGTAAAACTAAGGAAACACTTCCGAAGTGATGCTCTCTCAAATCCTACACCTACCCAATCCTTTCGAGTGAAGTCATTGGAAATCTAATATAGATCAGTCAATTTCTTCAGTGACAGAGACGAAGATCTTATGTTCTCTGAGGAAGTTGTTCTGATTGAGGAGTTAGGAATTCGCCAGTGCAGATTGCCTACAAGCGAGGAACATGATAGCCATGAGGAATTTGAGAGCTCAAATTTCCGACCGTTGCTTTGTCCCAAAATATCTTATCCACCTAACAGTCATATCACTGAAGGGCATTTATGTCTTATCATGTCGGGCCGCTCCCCCACTATAAATAGTCGCCCCCTACAACCACTAGTTGGTTGGCTGCTCCGAGAGAAACTGACACTTGTCATTGAGAGCATCCCATCCTCCGAGGACTTTGAGCGAAAATCATCAAGTGAGGAAAAAAACCAAACCCAAACACCTACAACCCAAGTGATTGAGCATCACTGAAGAGATTGTTCCTGTGTGGAACCGATGCTTGTTACCTTTGAGGACTGTGCATCCTGCAGATGGTTAGTCGTCATGGTCTGGAGCATCCAAGAGGAATTGTGGATCGCCGAGTGACCAAGTGTGAGAAGGTTTGGAAGTCATATGAAGACTTACCACGAGTGATTGCGCGAGGTCTGTGTGACTTTAGCTCAAGGAAAATACAGTGAGGACTGTGTGTCCTCAGGTTTAAATACCTAGCTGCTCCAACCAAACATACAACTATCACTGCAGTTGGAACTGGTCTACCAAATCATCATCTTCACCAAGCTACTAATTCTATTTCCTCAACCCTTTCATTTCCTCATTCATGTGTTGATGAACTTGATCTTTACTGTTTGAAGACTTTGACTGAAGACTTTCTCAATTTCCTCAATCCTATTTCTTCAGTCACTTTGTCTTCTACCTGCTTATCCTGTTTTTCACGCTACCTGTGCTCTCTGTATGTTTCATTTCATCACGATGACTATGCTACTGCTTTGTTATGGATGTACCTGAGTACTTATTCTACTGCTAGTAGTTCATTGCTTTGGAAATTCCTCACTTCGAATTTCCTCAGTGATGAATTTGTAAAAATCGCTTATTCACCCCCCCCTCTAGTCGATATAATGCACTTTCGTTCACATTTCAAAACAAAAAGTGCTTCCACTATGTGAAGTTATGCTGAAATTGCTGGATCTAGTGCTTCGAAATATCCATGTTGTTTACATCAAAAAAATATAGGCATGTTGCTTAGCGGTCGCGATATTTCAACCATGTTTTCGTTCTCTAAATATATACACTTGTCTCATGTTGAGATATCATCACACTGATGCTTCCAAATATCCATGCTTCATTAGTACTGTATATGTGTTCCTTTAGCCTAGATAGCTTGTTGAGATATCAGCTAGCCAAATTGGTTTCTTTTCCTGGAATATTTCGTACCCATATTTCTAGTTATATTCACATAGGCATATGTTCATATTAGCTAATGGATTTATTCTTGTTTTATTCGTGAAGCACAACTTTCTTCATCCAATCATGGTAGCAATTAAAATTTGTACTTCTGTGTGTCATATATTTGTTGTGATAACAGAAACTCTTAAAAAGAAGTGATTGCTTCCTATCAGGCATGCTTCCTACTTTTATTTGTTGCATATGTTTGTAAGTTCTTGAATTTTTGCTTGAACCATTTGAAGTGTGTGCTTATTTTATTGTACATCATGTTCAACCATTACAACACTAGTGGTTGCCTCAACCACTACTTGTGTGTGCTTTGACCACTACTAGCATGCGCTTCAAGCATTTGCTAGTGTTGCTTCCGTTAGTGCAATTTTATTGTACCTCACTAAATATTAGTATCAACTAGTATAAGCGTGTGCTTCCTTCTTTCTCATTGAATGCTTCTATTGTACACACATTTTGCCACACATGATTCTAGTCGTGCTTCTTTATTGCATAGTGGCAATGATGTTGAGTATTCTACGAGCAACTCTAAGTTGTCGGATGTATTGTTCATGACAGAGAGCTCATGGCTTGAGCTGATCTTTTTCATGACCACCTTGTCGAGCGATTGCTGATATGATGGCTATGTAAAATTGAAAATAGTGTGGCTGCAATAATATTCTACTTTTGTTGTAAAAAAAGGAGTACATTTATTCATTATACCAGATTAATTTGTTACAATACTTGATAATTCTTACTAAAGTTACTATGCTTCCACATCAATTCTTTGCCAAGAAAATATTTCTGTTATACAGAAAGATTGTTTCCTTTAAATCAAAATTTTGTTTCCAAAACTCTTACAATATAGACTACATTAAATGCTTGTGTTGAACAAAATGTTCTCACCGTACCTTACAGTAAAAGTTCATGCTTTGTCGGTATATCAAATAACTTTTGTGCCCGTGTATATTCTTGTTTTGCTTCCTTACAATTTAGTTTGAGAAAAGTAAATATTTCCGTCAAATGCAGATATTGTTTCTGCTGGTACACCAAAATGAATTTCCAAATCACTATAATGCTACCATAGCATGGACAAAATGCTTCCGTCAATACAAAAAATTATATTTCTATTATACAATCAAAAATATGCTTTCTTATATTTGATTGTTGGAAGCACATCACAACTTACCCAAAAAAGCTCATACTAAAGGATATTGTGCATGATTTATGGGAATCAATTTTTAACTAGCGGCAAGTACTACCGGTCTACCACGTGATGCATGTTGGTTCAATGGATGCAGTTGTTACAAGGAAGTTAGAACAAAGTTGAGTCACTTATTTTGAAACGACTATTTAGGAAGCATTAACGCTCCAATCCAGAATTCACACCCTTGGTTTTACTAGTTCATCGGACGACCAGGGCGCATCTGATCGGATGGTTGCGGACTGGTCTGATAGGAAGCAAACTACCTGTAGTCTGATGCCTAGTGGTTTCCTAATATAAATGTGAGCACCTTGACACACAAGTCCACCACAATGGGCAGTTACAGTGCTCCACATTGAGCTATATCTTATCATGAAACATAAGCAAAAAACCTTGAGTCACTTCATTTAATGAGGGAAGAGGTAGTTATCATATCTGTAAGGGCATATTTATCCCTAAGGTGTTTTGGTGATTGATGACAATGCTTTTGTGGACTAATCGTGTGCCTTGAGTTTCTCAGACTATTCGTCACTAGGCACAAGACGGTTTGGTGCCCCTCGAAGACTATTGAAGATGGTGTTTTTCTACGGTTCTTTTCGGTGGTTTGAGTCGTAGGATAGCCGTACTATTAAGAGGGGGTCCGCGTTGGAAAGGTTCGGGTGGAATCATCACGTACACGTTTTCTTCCATTTTCCCTCCTTTCCCTCTGCGCTTTGGAGCATCCTCCGTTGTCTTCATATTTTGCAAAAAGAAGGATTCCTAGTGTTGTTGATCTGAGGCATGCAGTAGTACTGCTCTTAGGAGCGGTAGTACCGCAGGCCACCGTGGTAGTACCGCACGCCATTGCGGTAGTACCGTAGGTGCCCACGGTAGTACCGCTCTTAAGGAGCAGTAGTACCGTGGCCTCACTTCTAGCACCGCAACACGAGCGGAAGTAGGGGCGGATGTAATTTTTTACATCCGCTTCCTGCGCGGTAGTACCGCACGCCAGGCGCGGTAGTACCGTGTCGGATTTTTGCACCATCTGTTTTTCAGCGGAAGTAGGCGTGGGTGTATTTTTATTCATCCGCGCCCTTCCCAGGTTAGTCCATTCCAGCCTTGCGGTAGTACCGCAAGGGGGAGCGGTAGTACCACGCCAGCGGCAGTACCGCTCTCAGCCCTTGCGGCTCAGGCCTGGACTAGCGCCTGCTGTAGCAGCGGTAGTACCACGGTCCGCCGCGGTAGTACCGTGAGTCCTTGCGGTAGTACCGCTGGTCTGGGGCGGTAGTACCGCAAGTCACAGGCTAGTTAAGTGGATAACGGTTGGATTTGTCTCTCCACTATATAAGGGGTGTCTTCTTCCTCTAGTTGACTACCTCTTCCAACCCTAAGCTCCATTGTTGCTCCAAGCTCCATTTTCACCCGATCTCTTTCCCTAGCCAATCAAACTTGTTGATTTGCTCGGGATTGGGTGAGAAGGCCCCGATCTACACTTCCACCAAGAGAAATTTGATTTCCCCCACTAATCCCTAGCGGATCTTGTTACTCTTGGGTGTTTGAGCACCCTAGACGGTTGAGGTCACCGCGGAGCCATAATCCATTGTGGTGAAGTTTCATGGTGTCGTTGGGAGCCTCCAATTAAGTTGCGGAGATTGCCCCAACCTTGTTTGTAAAGGTTCGGTCGCCGCCTTCAAGGGCACCAATAGTGGAATCACGGCATCTCGCATTGTGTGAGGGCGTGGGGAGAATATGGTGCGCCTAGTGGCTTCTTGGGGAGCATTGTGCCTCCACACTGCTCTAACGGAGACGTACTTCCCCTCAAAGGGAAGGAACTTCGGTAACACATCCTCGTCTCCACCGGCTCCACTCTTGTTTATCTCATGCCTTTACTTGTGCTAGTTTAGTTGTATTGCTTTCCTTGTTCACTTGTATGCTTGTTGTTGTTGCATCATATAGGTTGCTCACCTAGTTGCATATCTAGACAACCTACCTTGATGTAAAGTTTAATTTGGTAAAGAAAAGCTAAAAATTATTAGTTGCCTATTCACCCCCCCCCTCTAGTCAACTATATCGATCCTTTAAATTGGTATCAGAGCCTTCTCTCTTTATTAAGGACTTTGCCGTCCTAAGAGTATGGTTGACACCATAGACGGTGCGGAGGAGCACTCCGGTGTGAATCCGGGCTCGTCTTCGGCCGATGGGAGAACCGCGGTCTCTCGTGAGGAATTCAATGTGGCTTTGGACACATTGAAAACCTCCATGACCACCGAGGTTGAAAGCATGTTTACTAAATTCTTAGAAGGACTTAAACTATCTACCTCGCCGATGAAAGTGGGTGATCCCACTAACAAGGTGACGGATGCTTACTCCGACAAGGGGGAAGCTAATAGTGAAAAGGGTGCTTCTACTAGTGGTAGAAATGGTGTCAGCATGTTTGCCCATGTGGAACCTCCAACTTATGGAGGACCGATTCCCTCTACTCATTTAAATCATGCTGGTCCTCCTCCTAAGATTGTGAAAAATGAGGATTTTGATTCTTGGGTGTATCGCTTCAAGCGTCATTTAAATCATGTGAATACTAATCTTTGGAGAATCATTGAAGAAGGTTTCTATCCACATGACTGAAGCAACTTCACCCCTAGAGAAGTCGTGGATAATCAATTCAATGAGAATGCTCTATTCATCATCCAAGATGCAATTCTCCCCGAAGATCTCCCTCATCTTCGACCCTACGCCATGGCCAAATACGCATGGCATTGCGTTGTGTCTCTCTATCGGAGAAGCGCAAGCATTCAACGCTCCAACTATGAAGTGGTGCAAGATGAAGTCGATGAGTTTGCAATGAAAGAAGATGAAGAACCTCGTGAGCTCTTTCAGAGGGTAACCAAACTCGTGTCTCACTCCGAGATCATGGGAGCAAGGACACGGATGACAATTGGATCAAGCGCAAGTACCTCAAGGCCATGATGCCCTACAACAAGGTCATGTCCTCCGTCATCTGTCAAAGACCGGACTTCCACTCCATGACCTCAAGTGAAGTGTTGGATGAGTTTGTTGCAATGAGCATCTTGAACAAGACCGCCGACAATGTGGTGCTCCGTTCTCAAAGAACAAAGAAGTCCAAGCTTGCCTTGAAGGCCAAGGTCATGGTGGAAGAAGAGGAAGATGAGGAGGGCAATCCCGAGGATACAAAATATGATTATCATGAGCACATGGCTCTTGCTTCAAGGAAATTTTGGAGCAAGAAGAACACAAGGCCCAATTTCAACAAGAACAATTCAAGTGGGTTCAAGGGCAAGCAACGAGTGAGAACTTGTTACAATTGTTGCAATGTGAGTCACTTTGTTGTGGATTGTCCTTACGAGAAGCAGGAAGACAATGGTGGCAAGTTCATTCGAAAAGACAAAGCCAAGTCCTTCCCCAACAAGAACAACTTCACCAAAAAGACTCCTACTCAAGGGTTAGTGGTCAAGAAGAATACCATGAGGATGACGATGATGATGAAGATGGAGAAGCAATTGCCATGGCCTCCGTTGCCATTGCGACAACTCCCCGGGGGTCTCTCTTCGATTCACCCAACGAGAACATCACCGCCAAGTGCCTCATGGCTAAAGCCACTAACAAGGTAACCCGCAACATCAAAACCACCATCATTACTAATCCCTCCTTGACGGATTGCATTGATGAAAATGAGGGGTCTAATGAAGAGATGAATGAATTTGAGTCTTTTATGAGTAAACTCAAGGGCAAATCCAAGAAGCACTTTGTTGCTCTCTTGGAACAACTTGGTGAAGCCAATGACATGATCGAGGCCCATGAAGAAACCATCTCTAAAGATGGAAGGTCATAGTCGTGACTATGCTGATGAGATATCTGATCTCTGTAATGCTCTTGAGGAAGAGCGTGGTCATCGTTTGTCTCTTGAGGAGTCACACAACGATGACCATGCTAAATTAAAGAAATATCTTGATCATGCTCTTGTTGTCTCTCGTGTGTTAAACTCCGAGAAGGCTAAACTTGGGGTTGACCTTGCTAGACTCAAAGAGGAGTTTGATTTACTTGACAAGGCTCACAAGGCCTTGAAGGGTGCTCATGCTAGCCTCAAGGAGTCTCATGTTCAACTCCAAGTGAAGCTAACCAAGGAGAAAGCCACCTTTCCTCATATGGTCTTAATTGATAACGCAAATGCTACTAGCCCGTGTTGTGAGCATGTGCATCTTGTGGAGGAAAATGCCCAGTTGAAAGAGCAACTGAAGAAAGTCCTTGTGACATGCATTCAAGGTGAGAAAAACCTCAATGACCTTTTGAGCAATCAAAAGGAAGTTGTGTCCAAGGAGGGAGTTGGGTTCGCACCCAAGTCCAAGAACAAGAAGAAGAATGACAAGACCAAACCACCTCCTCCTCTCAAGCAAACGTTTGTGAAGGAGGGAGAGAGTGCTCCTAAGGATAAGAAGAACAATGTGAAGGGTGGTGATGTCAAGAAGGGCAATGCTACCCCTTCCAACCAAGCCGACGACTTTAACCCTTCTTATGTGTTATGTCGTGCTAGTGATGGGCATGTTTATGCTAAATTTGTTGGTTCTCCTTATGAGTACATTGAATGGTCTATTTGGGTTCCCAAGACCCTTGTTACTAACATCAAAGGACCCATTACTCAATGGGTACCTAAAACCAATCATTGATTTCATGTAGGTGTTTGCTTCCGGTGGAGGATCATGGTTGCTTGATAGTGGAGCAACAAATCATATGACCAGAAGCAAGGAGTTGGTGGTGGATGTGCAAAGGATTCCATCTATGCCCACCAACGTCGAGTGGGGTGATGCCTCTTCCTCTAAGGTATTGGGGCTTGGCAAGGTTGTCATTTGTCATGATCTCACGATCGAGAAAGTCATGCTTGTTGAGTCCCTTGCTTACAATCTTCTTTCCATTCGTCAACTTGCACTCATGGGTTTTGCTACTTTCTTTGATGTTGATACCGTGGCCCTCTTGTGGAGCAAGACACTTAAAGTAGCCTTTGTTGGGCATGTCGAGAACGGTCTTTATGTGATTAACTTTTCGGAGCGACCCACTAAGATCGCGACATGCCTAATGGCTAAAGTTGATGTGGGATGGCTTTGGCATCGCCGTTTAGCCCACGTCAATATGAGATCTTTGCAAAGCCTTCTCAAGGGGGACCATGTCCGTGGACTAACAAATGTTAGTTTTGCCAAAGATCGTGCTTGCAGTGCTTGTATCAAGGGAAAGCTTCATGAGACGGCTCACCCTCCCTCGACTATCATCTACTCAAAGAGACCCTTGGAGCTCCTTCACATGGATCTCTTTGGGCCTTCATCTTTTGATAGTCTTGGAGGTAGGAAGTATTGCTTGGTGATCGTGGATGACTATTCAAGATATACTTGGGTATATTTCTTCAAGAGGAAGAGTGAGACTCAACAGACCGTCATCAACTTTGCAAATGAACCTCAACAACAACATGATGCAAAGATCTTGATCATAAGGAGTGACAATGGCACCGAGTTCAAGAACTACACCTTGGATGAGTTTCTCAGTGATGAGGGGATCAAGCATCAGTATGCCGCACCTTACACCCCTCAACAAAATGGTGTAGTGGAAAGGAAGAACCGGACGTTGATGGATGCGGCAAGGACAATGATGGCAGAGTTCAAGTCTCCTTATAACTTTTGGGCCGAAGCCATCAACACAGCATGTCATGCATCAAATCGGCTCTACCTCCGCAAAGGCTTGAACAAGACTCCCTATGAAATACTTACCGGTAACAAGCCCAACCTCAAGTACTTCGGGGTGTTCGGGTGTAAGTGTTTCATTCTCAAGAAAGGTGTTCGTTTGTTTAAATTTAAGGCTAGAGCTTATGAGGGCATATTTGTAGGTTATGCTACAAACTCTCATGCTTACCGTGTCCTCAACAAGTCCACCGGACTCATTGAGGAGACGTGTAACATGGAGTTTGACGAGAATAGGCTCCCAAGTGGAGCAAAGTGGTACTTGTGATGTAGGTGATGAAATTCCTCCCCCAAGCCATAAGAAGAATGGGTGTTGGTCATATCCTACCCATTGAGGAACCCCTTGTGGCCGAAGGAGAAGGACAATGCTCCACTCAAGTGGAGCCATCACCAACCCAAGACCCACACGCTTGCGAAGAACAAAGTGAAGGCCCTCAACCTCATGAGCAAGATCAAGGGCAAGATCAACCCCAAGATGATGGTGAACCACCGAATGATGCCCAAGGTCAAGCTCCTCCCTTCGAGCAAGTTCAAGATCAAGGGCAAGCTCAAGATGATGCTCAAGATGATCAAGTTACCCCTCCTCTCTTCACATCCGAGGAGGATTTAGAGCGTCGTGCTGCGAAGATCGCCTCCAAGCTCACCACCAAAGGTCATTGAGGGAGTCCTGGACTAGGGGGTGTCCGGATAGCCGAACTATCATCATCGGCCGGACTCCAAGACTATGAAGATACAAGATTGAAGACTTCGCCCCGTGTCCGGATGGGACTTTCCTTGGCGTGGAAGGCAAGCTTGGCGGTACGGATATGTAGATCTCCTACCTTTGTAACCGACTCTATGTAACCCTAGCCCTCTCCGGTGTCTATATAAACCGGATGGCCTTAGTCCATAGGACGAACAACAATCATACCATAGGCTAGCTTCTAGGGTTTAGCCTCCTTGATCTCGTGGTAGATCTACTCTTGTAACCCACATCATCAATATTAATAAGGCAGGACGTAGGGTTTTACCTCCATCAAGAGGGCCCGAACCTGGGTAAAAACATCGTGTCCCTCGTCTCCTGTTACCATTCGCCTAGACGCACAGTTTGGGACCCCCTACCCGAGATCCGCCGGTTTTGACACCGACATTGGTGCTTTCATTGAGAGTTCCTCTCTGTCGTCACCGATAGGCTCGATGGCTTCTTCGATCACCAACGACGATCCAGTCCAGGGCGAGACCTTCCTCCCCGGACAGATCTTCGTATTCGGCGGCTTCGCACTGCGGGCCAATTCGCTTGGCCGGCTGGAGCAGATTGAAGGCTACGCCCCTGGCCGTCAGGTCAGATTTGGAAGTTTGAACTTCACGGCTGACATCCGCGGGGACTTGATCCTCGACGGATTCGAGCCATAGCCGAGTGTGCCGTACTGTCACGATGGGCATGATTTAGCTCTGCAGCCGGACAGTACCCTGGAGGCTGCACTCGAACCCGCTCCGATCTTCGACTCGGAGCCGGCTGCGCAGACCAAGGATGGATGGCTAGACACCACCTCAGGGGCTGCAACCTCTACGGCGATAGAGCCGAACACCGATCTTGTCCCTCATGAAGCTCGTGACTCCGAGGTGCCGGACTCCTTGCCGGACTCCGGACCTCCCGCGCCCCCTCCAGTCGAATCCGATTGGGCGCCGATCATGGAGTTCACCGCGGCGGACATCTTTCAACACTCACCTTTTGGCGACATCTTGAGTTCGCTAAAGTACCTCTCTTTATTAGGAGAGGCCTGGCCGGACTGCGGCCAGGACGGTTGGGATGCGGACGACGAAGAAATTCAGAGCCCACCCACCACCCACTTGGTAGCCACTGTCGACGACCTAACCGACATGCTAGATTACGACTCTGAGGACATCGACGGTATGGACGACGATGCCGGAGACGACCAAGAACCAGCGCCCACCGGGCACTGGAAAGCCACCTCTTCATACGACATATACATGGTGGATATCCCAAAGGATGGGAACGCGAAGGAATAGCGGAGGATGACCCCTCCAAGAAACAGCCCAAGCGCCAACGTCAGCGGCGCCGCTCTAAATCCCGCCATAGCAAGAATGAGGATTCTGGCACCAGAGACAATAATACACCGGATAGCGCCGAAGACAACCCACTCCAGCAAGATCCAACACAGGAGGAGGGGGACGCCAGCCCTCATGAGAGAGCGGCCGAAGAAGATGTAGAGGACTATATGCCTCCCTCCAGAGATGAGGCAAGCCTCGACAACGACGAATTCATCGTGCCTGAGGATCCCGTCGAACAGGAGCGTTTCAAACGCAGGCTTATGGCCACGGCAAACAGCCTCAAGAAAAAGCAGCAGCAGCTTAGAGCTGATCAAGATCTGCTAGCCGATAGATGGACCGAAGTCCTCGCGGCCGAAGAGCATGAACTCGAACGCCCCTCCAAAAGCTACCCCAAACGTAAGCAGCTCCCCCGATTAGAGGTGGAGGCATATGATCCCGCTTCACCAGGAGACAATACGGCTAATCGACCACCCCGTGGTCGCGACAGAGAGGCCTCAAGGCCCTTCACTAGACCCGTACCCCGGCATCGCTCGAAAAGCACAAGGCCACAGGGGAACACTCCGGACCTGCGAGACATATTGGAGGATAAGGCAAGACAATCAAGATCGATCTATGGATCACGTGGGCGCCCCACGATACGTGACGATCACCGTCACCCCGGACACAGTAAGTCCGGCCGGGCCGAACACAACAGACAAAGCTCTTTTGAGCTCCGTCGCGATATCGCCCAGTACAGAGGCGCCGCACACCCACTATGCTTCACAGATGAGGTAATGGATCATCAAATCCCAGAAGGGTTTAAACCCGTCAATATTGAATCTTATGATGGCACAACAGACCCTGTGGTCTGGATCGAGGACTATCTCCTCCACATCCACATGGCCCGCGGAGACGATCTCCACGTCATCAAATATCTCCCACTCAAACTTAAAGGACCAGCCCGGCACTGGCTCAACAGCTTGCCAGCAGAGTCAA
Source organism: Triticum dicoccoides (assembly GCF_002162155.2). Classification (NCBI taxonomy): domain Eukaryota; kingdom Viridiplantae; phylum Streptophyta; class Magnoliopsida; order Poales; family Poaceae; genus Triticum; species Triticum dicoccoides. Next base: position 689,372,038 of record NC_041385.1, on the reverse strand, counting down.
TCGGGAGTTGGGAGGACCTGGAAGCCGCATTTCTCGATAACTTCCAAGGCACGTACGTGCGACCACCAGATGCGGATGACCTAAGCCACATAATTCAGCAGCCAGACGAATCGGCCAGACAATTCTGGACACGGTTCTTAACCAAGAAAAAACAAATCGTCGATTGTCCGGATGCCGAGGCCCTCGCGGCCTTCAAGCATAACATCCGCGACGAGTGGCTTGCCTGGCACCTGGGATAGGAAAAGCCGAAATCCATGGCAGCCCTTACATCACTCATGACCCGCTTCTGTGCGGGTGAGGACAGCTGGCTAGCACGCAGCAACAACCTCAATAAAAATGCTGGCAGTTCGGATATCAAGGACCATAGTGGCAGGTCGCGTCGCAACAAAAACAAACGCCGCATTAACGGCAATAACAGTGAGGATACGGCAGTCAATGCCGGATTCAGAGGCTCTAAACCCGGTCAACGGAAAAAGGCATTCAAAAGAACAACTCAGAGTCCGTCCAATTTGGACCGAATTCTCGACCACTTGTGCCAGATACATGGCACCCCTGAAAAGCCAGCTAACCACACCAATAGGGACTGTTGGGTGTTCAAGCAGGCAGGCAAGTTAATTGCCGAAAACAGCGACAAGGGGCTACATAGCGACGACGAGGAAGAGACCCGACCGCCGAACAATAGAGGACAGAAGGGTTTCCCCCCACAGGTGCGGACAGTGAACATGATATATGCCACGCACATACCCAAAAGGGAGCGGAAGCGTGCACTCAGGGATGTATACGCGATGGAGCTAGTTGCCCCGAAGTTCAATCCATGGTCCTCTTGCCCGATCACCTTTGACCGAAGGGACCACCCCACCAGCATTCGCCATGGTGGGTTCGCCGCATTGGTTCTAGACCCAATCATCGATGGATTTCATCTCACCAGAGTCCTGATGGACGGCGGCAGCAGCCTAAACCTGCTTTATCAGGACACGGTGCGCAAAATGGGCATAGACCCCTCAAGGATTAAACCTACCAAGACGTCCTTTAAAGGCGTCATACCAGGTGTAGAAGCCAATTGTACAGGATCAGTCACACTGGAAGTGGTCTTCGGATCCCCGGATAACTTCCGGAGTGAGGAGTTAATCTTCGACATAGTCCCGTTCCGCAGCGGCTATCATGCCTTGCTCGGACGTACCGTGTTCGCAAAGTTCAACGCGGTGCCGCACTACGCATACCTCAAGCTCAAGATGCCAGGCCCTAGAGGAGTCATCACGGTCAACGGAAACACTGAACGCTCCCTCCGAATGGAGGAACATATAGCGGCTCTCGCGGCAGAAGTAGAAAGCAGCCTTTTAAGGCAATTCTTGAGTCCGGCTGCCAAGCGGCCGGACACAGCTAAGCGTGCCCGGAGTAACCTACAACACGACCACCTGGCACGTTCCGAGCACGCGTAGCAGTGCGGCCCCAACCCCAGCCCCTGTAAAACATTAAGACAAACCATTCGCGTACTCCATTACGCTCTGAAGATACCATGGGCATGGGGCAAGGGGCTCGACCACGATAAGCCCAAACTGCAGTTCAACCGCACCAGGGGCTCTTAAGTGTGTCATTTCTTTTTCTTTTCCTTTTATTTTTTACCTACAGGACTCCATTCGTCAGAGGCCCTGTCCGGCAGCAGACATGCCGAACCCACGATGCAACAGCAGGGAAGGAGAAAGGCTACAACGAAAATCCAGGTGGTCTCCATCATGAGCATTAAATTTGTTTTATGCATTATTCCGTAGCCTACCCCTGGAGGGGGACATGTTAAACAGTCCCATCCCTTTCTTACCGCACCACTTGTATCGTCCTGCACTTACAGCAGTTTTTATTGAATAAAGCAATGCAGCACATTTTTGCTTCTAATTGCATTTCTTTCATACACATATGTTCATCTATGACATGTTGCATCCGTACGTTTTGGTACGGCTAAATACACCAGGGGCTTATGTTTCCCGCGTTATGGTGTGATAAGACCGAACACTTTCACAAGTGCGGCACCCCGAACTTATAGCATTATATGCATCAGCTCCGAATCATGTTCTTGGGTCAATAGTTGGGTTTGCCCGGCTCCCAAGTTTTGGTACTTACGTTCCGTTTTATCGGCTAAGGTAGCACTGGGAGAACCACTGCGATTGCGCCCCAGTTGAGCTGGGTTAACGCCTCAGTGGAGAAAGCTAAAACTGACCGTCATGTTGAGGCGAGAGCTGGTCGCTGTTCGAGAGGTTCTTTGCGAGTCCCTAAAGACTTATGCCGCTTCGAGCGAGGAGCCGGATTCTGTCCGGCCAAGGCGTGGATAGCGCCCCAAATTCGGCCTTCTGAAAACTAGGGGCTTCGCCGAAATTTAAAATTATAGAATTCTATGGCTAAGTGAGAGTGTTCAAGCATTATAAGTCCGGTTGCCTTGTTCGTTGTGTTGAGCGCCTCCCTAGATGGACCCAAAAATGGGAACAAGAGCGCTCGAGTTTATCCCGAACACCCCAACACTCGTGGCATGGGGGCTGAAGCCGACGACTTGCCATCTCTTAGATTTGATAAACAGCCGCACAGAAGGTAATATTTTAAATTAACAAGCGTTGCTTAGTGCATATGAACCAAGTTTTCAGCGCACAGGATAACAAAATGCGAGTCTACTCAAATATTACATCTTTGGAGCACTCACCCGCAATAGTGTGGGCGCCCTTCAGCACACTCCTATAATACATCTCGGGCGTGCGATGCTCCTTGCCCTCTGGTGGGGGGTCCGTCACAAGCTTCTGGGCATCCATCTTGCTGCAGTGCACCTTTGCGCGGCAAGGGCCCGACGCGCACCTTCAATACAGGCGGAGTGCTTGATGTCTTCAACCCACGGGCACGCATCCACCAGCCGCCGCACCAGGCCGAAGTAGCTCCCAGGCATGGCCTCCTTAGGCCACAGCCGAACTATGAGGCCCTTCATGGCCTGTTTGGCCGCCTTGTGGAGCTCAACCAGCTGCTTCAGCTGGTCGCTAAGGGGCACCGGATGTTCGTCCTCAGCATACTGAGACCAGAAGACCTTCTCCGTCGAGCTCCCCTCCTCGGCCCGGTAGAATGCTGCAGCATCGGACACGCTACGAGGAAGATCTGCGAACGCTCCTGGAGAGCTCCGAATTCGGGTAAGCGACAGGTAATTAACACTCACATGCTTACTTTGCATGAAAAATGCCTTACCCGCTGCTATTTTCTTTACCGCCTTGATCTCCTGGAGGGCCTTGTAGGCTTCGGCCTTAGCGGCTTTGGCACTCTCAAGAGCCGTTGCAAGCTCAGACTCTCGAGTCTTCGAGTCATGCTCCAGGCTCTCATATTTCCTCACGAGATCCTGGAGCTCTTGTTGTACCTCCGCCACCCGCGCCTCCTATTTCTCTCGCTCGGTGCACTCCGCAGCCGCATTGCGTTCGGCCGCGGCCACCGCCTCCTTCAGGGTCGCCACCTCATTAGTGGCCCCTGCAATACCCTAGTTATCCTTGTCATTTTTCTTGCAACCAAAATCCTTTTCTGTAAGGTACAATTTTCATAAGGTATTACTCACCTTCTTTTTCCTCGAGCTGCTTCTTGGCATGGCCGAGCTCGTTCTCGGACTACTCGAGGTTTTCCTTCAAAGTTTTGACCTCCACAGTCAGTGCGGCAGAGGTCAGCGGCACAGCCTGCAATCCCGTATTGACATATTTTCATGACTCCTGCGATTATCTTTCTAAAGATCCACAGTCCGGCTTTTCTTTCCGAACACCGAACCGAGCATCAGGGGCTACTGTCTATGCGGTACCATTTTACATATATTGAAATTCTTACCTCAAAGCCTGTTAGAAGGCTGCTGCAGGCTTCGGTCAGCCCGCTCTTGGCGAGCTGAACCTTCTGAAACACCGCACTCATAACAGTGCGGTGTTCCTCTTTGATGGAGGTGCCGTTGAGCGCCTCCAGCAAATTATCCGGCACCTCTGGTTGGACGAAGGCAGCCGGTGTCGCGGTCTTGCCCTTCTTCCGAAGGGGTCGCCCGCCGGACTCCGGAGCCACTATGGGTTCCGGGGCTGAGTCTGGTGCAAAGTCCGTGAGGTTGTCCTGGGACACCTCCGGGGCCCTCTCCTCCTGGTGGGTCCCTTCCTGGGATCCCACCTCGGCATCGTCCGCATCACGGGGGGTGGAGGCAGTCGGAAGAGAATCCATATCCGACGCCCCTAAGGACCCGCTCGACAAAGTGGGGAGATCATCCTTAGGCGGACTGCAGGGTTGTATGCGGCATTAGAAAGACATAATGTGGCGGAAAACGAAAACCTTGAAGTTATTCGGGAGTCCGGATACTTACGATCTCGCCAGAGGCTTGGCCCTTGGAGGCCAGTCCTCGTCGCCGTCACTGGCGTTGGCGGAACAGTCCGGGGGAAGAGTTTTTCCCCTCTTGGACCCTTCGGCCTCCCTTGTTGGGGAGGCCTTCCTTTTCTTCCCTCCCCCCGCTGGGGGAGAGGCTTTCTTCTTCTCCTCCTCGCCTTGGTGGGAGGAGTCGGCCTCGGATTCATCGTCCGATAGCACTTGAAAACGGGAACTCTTCTGAGTCCCCGTGGCCTTCTTCTTGGCCTTCTTCTCCGGCACCACGTGGGGTGCCGGAGCCAGCAGCCCCGTTAGGCGGGCGTCAGCTGGGTCCTCTGGCAATGGGGCCAGACAGATAGCATGTGCGGCCTTCTTCAGCCAGTCCTGTCAAAGGAAAGGGAGTTTAGATCCCGCATAGAGTCAAACTATCAATAACAAGCGTCCCGTAAAGGACAATATCACTTACCTCGTCAGCTGGACGCTGCGAGCTGAATCCGCGATCTTCGGTAGCGGATGCGGGAGCCTCCGCACCCTTGAACATCACCTTCCAGACCTCTTCGTACGTAGTGTCGAAGAGCCCATTCAAAGTATGGTGCTGCGCCGGATCGAACTCCCACATATTGTAGCCCCGTCGTTGGCACGGGAGAATCCGTAGGATGAGCATGACCTGGACTATGTTGACAAGCTTTAGCTTCTTGTCCACCAGCTTCTGGATATAGGCTTGGAGTCTGGTCAGCTCCTCCGAATCCCCCCAGATCCGGCCACTCTCTTTCCAGGAGGTGAGCCGTGTAGGGATGCCGGATCTAAATTCGAGGGCCGCTGCCCAATCAGGGTCACACGGCTCAGTGATGTAGAACCACCCCGATTGCCACCCCTTAATGGTTTCCACGAAAGTACCCTCCAGCCACGTAACATGGGACATCCTGCCCACCATGGCGCCTCCGCACTCCGCTTGGCTGCCCTTCACAACCTTTGGCTTGACACTGAAGGTCTTGAGCCACAAGTCGAAGTGGGGCTGGATGCAGAGGAAGGCCTCGCACACGACGATAAACACCGAGATGTTGAGGATAAAATTCGGGGCCAGATCATGGAAATCTAGGCCGTAGTAGAACATGAGCCCCCGGACAAAGGGATGAAGTGGGAAGCCCAGTCCGCGGAGGAAATGGGGAAAGAATACTACCCTCTCATGGGGCCTAGGGGTGGGGATGAGCTCTCCCTCGTCGGAGAGCCGCTGCACGATGTCGCTGGACAAGTATCAGGTGCTGCGCAGCTTCTGGATATGCCCCTCCGTGACGGAGGAGGCCATCCACTTGCCTCCCACTCCGGACATATTTGGAGAAGGTTGAGGTGAGATGTGCGGGCTTGGGCGCTAGAGCTTGAGTTCACAGAGATGGATAAGCCAAGGAGGAAGAAGGCGCAGGTAAAAAGGTTGGATCTTTATCCCCTTATATGGGCGGACAGAAACACGCGTCCCCACCAGCCTGGTAAAACTCGCTTATCCCCCAAGCGTCGCGATTGATGGCGCGGTTGGGTTACCCACGTCCGTATTGATGGGAATCCCCGGAATAAGGGGAACACAATCTCTGCTTCGACAAGACGTGCCAAGGAAACCGCCTCGCTAAACACGCTGAGATGGAACAATAAAAACAATTTGAGGGCTTGGTAGTGGTGTGACGTTACGCCGCAAAATACGTCAGCAGATTGAACTTGTGTAATATTATTCTCTCTACGGTTGTATGTGGAATTTATTTTGCAGAGCCGGACACTATCCTGGTGTTCACAATCTTCTATAAATTATTCGAAGGAGGAACCCGCCTTGCAATGCCGAAGACAACATGCGCGCCGGACTCGTCGTCATTGAAGCCTGGTTCAGGGGCTACTGAGGGAGTCCCGGACTAGGGGGTGTCCGGATAGCCGAACTATCATCATCGGCCGGACTCCAAGACTATGAAGATGCAAGATTGAAGACTTCGTCCCGTGTCCGGATGGGACTTTCCTTGGCGTGGAAGGCAAGCTTGGCGGTACGGATATGTAGATCTCCTACCTTTGTAACCAACTCTGTGTAACCCTAGCCCTCTCCGGTGTCTATATAAACCGGATGGCCTTAGTCCATAGGACGAACAACAATCATACCATAGGCTAGCTTCTAGGGTTTAGCCTCCTTGATCTCGCGGTAGATCTACTCTTGTAACCCACATCATCAATATTAATCAAGCAGGATGTAGGGTTTTACCTCCATCAAGAGGGCCCAAACCTGGGTAAAAACATCGTGTCCCTCGTCTCCTGTTACCATCCGCCTAGACGCACAGTTCGGGACCCCCTACCCGAGATCCGCCTGTTTTGACACCGACAGTCATCTTATGGAGAATGTGGTTGGAAGCCTAAGAAAGGGGGTAAGCACTCGTAGACAATTAGCAAACTATTGTGAACATCATGCATTTGTTTCTTGTGTCGAACCCCAAAAGGTTTATGAGGCGCTCGAGGACCCGGATTGGCTCAATGCCATGCATGAAGAACTCAACAACTCCGAGCATAACCAAGTGTGTAAATTAGTGCCAAGGCCAACCTGGAATCATAATGTCATAGGCACCAAGTGGATATTCAAGAACAAGCAAGATGCTCATGGGATTATTGTTCGCAACAAGGCTCGCTTGGTGGAACAAGGCTACTCCCAAGTCGAGGGTATCGACTATGGTGAAACCTTCGCTCCCGTTGCTCGCCTTGAATCTATTCGTTTGTTGATTGCTTATGCTTCTCATCATAATTTCACGTTGCAACAAATGGATGTGAAGAGTGCTTTTCTTAATGGTCCCATTAATGAGTTGGTGTATGTCAAACAACCCCCCGGGTTCGAAGATCCCTACTTCCCCGATCATGTGTACCAACTCCATAAGGCGCTCTATGGCCTTAAACAAGCCCCATGTGGGTGGTATGAGCATCTTATGGAGTTGTTACAAGATTGTGGGTTCGAAATCGGGAAAATTGACCCCATTATTTTTACTAAGAAGGTCAAAGGGGAGTTGTTTGTGTGCCAACTATATGCGGATGATATTATCTTTGGTTCCCCTAACAAAGCTTTCAATGAAGAATTTGCTGCACTCATGACCTCAAAGTTCAAGATGTCTATGATGGGAGAGTTGAAGTTCTTCCTCGGGTTCGAAATCAAGCAAAGAAGAGAAGGAACCTTCATCAACCAAGCCAAATACACTCAAGACATGCTAAAGATATTCAAGCTAAGTGATGTCAAGCCGGCGTCCACCCCAATGCCCACCAAGTGCTAACTTGACATTGATCCAAATGGTAAAGTGGTGGATCAAAAGGTATTTTGCTCCATGATTGGCTCCTTGCTTTACCTTTGTGCATCTAGATCGGATATCATGTTGAGTGTGGGAATTTGTGTACGGTTTCAAGCTGCACCAAAGGAAAGTCACTTCGTGGCGATCAAGCGAATCTTTCTATATTTGGCCCATACCCCAAACTTTGGCTTATGGTACCCAAGAGGAGCAAACTTCAAACTTTAGGGATATTCAGATTCCGATTGGGCTGGAGACAAAGTGGATAGGAAGTCCACTTCCGGAGGGTGCCAATTTCTTGGTTGCTCTTTGGTTAGTTGGTCTCCAAGAAGCAAAGTTGTGTGTCTCTCTCGTCCACCGAAGCAGAGTATGTGGCGGCCGGTAGTTGTTGTGCACAACTCTTATGGATGAGGCAAACTTTAAAGGATTACGGTGTCATTTGTGACAAAGTGCCTCTTTGGTGTGACAATGAAAGTGCCATCAAGATTTCTCTCAACCCGGTGCAACACTTCAAGACGAAGCATATTGAGATTCGGTATCACTTCATCCGGGATCATATTAGGCAAGGGGAGATCGAGCTCAACTATGTCAACGCTCATGATAACCTTGTAGATATTTTCACGAAGCCCTTGGATGAAGCAATATTTTGCGAGTTAAGGAATGAGCTAAATATCATTGATTCAAGCAATGTGACTTGAACCCTTGCACACCCCACCACTCTCAACTTGTTGTCTAGTTTAGGTGCAGGCATGGACATACCAATCGACTCAAACATAGGTGACTCCAGCCACCTTCCTTTCCTTGGAGAGGTCGGATCTCGTTTTTTGGTCCTTGTTGGCTCTCTTTGTGCCTAGCTTGTGCTTGTGGTGCCTTGTTCGTCAGCTCGTTGGTGTGTTCGTTCATTTGAAGGTTCTGCAAAGGTGTTTCTTCCTTTGGTCGAAACTACATTTTCTTGGGTTCACAGTACTACCGTGGCATGCCACGGTACTACCGCAAGGACACGGTACTATCACAACCAGCACGGCAGTAATTTTTTACTGCCGCTCATGGAGCAGTACTACTGCCCACGGCGCAGTACTTCCGCCCGGGCAGTACTACCATGGAGTAGCGAGCGCGCGGGGGTTAAGAGCGGGCAGGGGGAGTTCCAACTCCCCCATACCCATTCACTCTTTCTTCCCCACACCGCCTCTCTCTCTCCTGCCTACGAACGGCGCCGGAGGCCCTCGCCGGATCTCCATCCCTGGACGCTCTCCTCGGATTCTGACCGGTGGGATCGTTCCCCACCACGTCCTCTTGCCATGGACCAAGATTCCTCCCCAAATCCCTCTCTTGTTGATCTGTTCTTGTGCTTCTAGGTTTTTGGGGAGATGCAAGCGGTTCTTGAGATTTTAGGCTAAATCTATGCAAGAGTAGGATGTAGGAGAGTAGTAATGCGTAGAGATAGTACTTTATATGTTGTCCCATGGTAGATTTGATCGACCGTAGTACCGCTTTGTTGCTACGGTAGTACTCAGATCCAGTGGCAGTTTCGGATATGACTCCGTGCGGTACTACCGCACCTCCCATGCGGTACTACCGCCGGAGCGGTACTACCGCCGGAGCGGTACTACCGCATCTCCAGCGCGGTACTACCGCCCGCGCGATACTACCGTGACTTGGAGCGGCACTAATTTTTTAGTACCGCGCGTACAAGCAGTGCTACCTTGTTGTCAAACCTCTCATGTGGCAATTATCAAAGTGCTAGTTCTACTTGTTTCACAGCTTTGTTGTGTTCTTTGCGTTGATCCTTCTCGCTTTTTCTGCGTGTTCTTGTGCTTTGTGTCTTAGGTGGTGGCTCCGGTACCTCTGCTCACCGTTCCAATCCAAGCCGTGAAACAGGCTCCAAGCGTCTGCACAATCAAGATGAAGCTCCAGAGGGCTCCCGTGCCCCCCAACGCAGGACCAAGTCCACCGCCAACAAGGACAAGGAACCCACCATGGGTATGGATGAGATACCACTTGCTGAGTTCATCTCTCGAAGGAGGATCAACCCCTATGTGCAACCTCATGCCAACTTTCGAGGAAATGATTTGTTCTGGACCAAGCAGTAGAATTTCATTTATCTGGATGTGATCAAGGCCAAGCGGAACATCTATGTGGACGTGCACTGGATCGACATGCATCATCTGAGGGAAGAAAAGCACCGGGACTACTTTGGTGAGGCTCTGGATCTTGTGGAGCAATTTGGCATTGAGCACATCATCTCTTTCTACAAAGACTATGATCGTGAGATTGTGGCTCAGTTCTTTGCTTCGGTGTACTTTCATCCTGATGAGGAACGGACTATGACTTGGATGACCAATGGTCAGAAGCTGTCTGCTACTTGGAAGGAGTTCATGACTTTGCTTGGTGTTCAGGATGAGGGGCTCGCCACACCCCAAGGCGCTCGTCCTCATGCCAATCCCGAGTCAGCCAACAAGAACAAGCTTCAGTCCTTCTATGTTGAGAAGAAGCTCTCCAGTGGAAAGTCATCTTGGGTGCTCAACACCTTCCTTGACATCATGTACCGGATCTTCCGCAACTCTCTCTTTCCTCGCATTGGTGACAAGGACAAGGTGCATGCTTATCTGGTGGACATGCTACTTCTGTGTGAGGAAGCGCGCAACTCTCAGTCGCCACCACTTGATGTCTCTCATATCATGTGGTGTGAGCTTCGGTTTGCGGTATTCAACCGCAAGGTCCCCATCTATGGACCTTATCTGTTTCAGTTGATCTCGGCGACTTGGGAGAAGTAGTTCCCGTAGGAGGAGTTTGAGGCCCCTGGTTGGATTCGTCACGAGTCCATCAGGCTCCGTGTCAAGACTCACTGGGCTAACACCACTTCTCGTGCTGAGGCCGCGACTGCCATGGATGTGGATGTAGATGAGGATGAGGAGGAGGCAGAGGACGAGGTCAGCTCCGAGGGTTTCATCCCTCCCACCTCTGAGCCATCTTGGGCTAAGAGGCTGAAGAACAAGATGAAGGCTATGTTTTGTATGCAAGCTCAGGGGCAATATCGGGCTCACGTTGCTTACAAGGAGAGTCGCCGCCGGGACAAGAAGCTTATGAGGCTGTGTGGAGAGGATGTTTCTGGCGGTTCTGAGGAGCGCATCACTCCAGAGGCTGAGTGGATGGCAAAACAGAGCTTCAAGTGGACCGATTCTGAGGAGGACAACAAGGAGACCGTTCCCACTGCTGAGTGTGACGAGGAGCGTGCGTCTGATTACTCCGCTTGAGCCACCACTTGTGTTTTAGGTGTCCTCTCTGCCTTTTTGGCACCTCGATGCCAAAGAGGGAGAGAGTGTAGGGATTTGCGAGTCTTGTGTCGTGCTTGTGTTTTCTTTGCTCGCGTTTATTCCATTGAACCTTGCTTGCTTTGGTTTAGTTTGCTCGTGAGACTTGGCCTATCATATGGTGTAAGACATATGCACCCTATCATACCTTACTTAAGCTTATGTTATATTGTGCTATTTATGTTATGCTCATATTTATCATCTTGTCTAGTGTTAGCCTTATTGTTGCCTATATGCTTTGTTTACAAAATATAGGGGGAGTGTTGATCCTAGTTTGCGTGCCGTGCAGTCCAAAGCACTTATCTAGAGAGCACGCATCTAGGGGGAGCTCGTCTATATTTTGGTGTTGTGGGGTTTGCATATGGTCTATATTGTTTCCCTTTGTGCAAATCCCGTATTGTCATCAATCCACCAAAAAGGGAGAGATTGTAAGGGCATATTTATCCCTAAGGTGTTTTGGTGATTGATGACAATGCTTTTGCGGACTAATCGTGTGCCTTGAGTATCTCAGACTATTCGTCACTAGGCACAATACGGTTTGGTGCCCCTAGAAGACTATTGAAGACGGCGTTTTTCTACGGTTCTTTTCGGTGGTTTGAGCCGTAGGATAGCCGTACTATTAAGAGGGGGTCCGCGTTGGAAAGGTTCGGGTGGAATCATCACGTACACATTTTGTTCCTTTTTCCCGCCTTTCCCTCTACGCTTTGGAGCATCCTCCGTTGTCTTCATATTTTACAAAAAGAAGGATTCCTAGTGTTGCTGATCTGAGGCATGCGGTAGTACTGCTCTTAGGAGCAGTAGTACCGCAGGCCACCGCGGTAGTACCGCACGCTGTTGCGGTAGTATCGTAGGTGCCCACGGTAGTACCGCTCTTAAGGAGCGGTAGTACCGTGGCCTCGCTTGTAGCGCAGCAACACGAGCGGAAGTAGGGGCGGATGCAATTTTTTACATCCGCTCCCAGCACGGTAGTACCGCACGCCAGGCGCGGTAGTACCGTGTCGGATTTTTGCACCATCTGTTTTTCAGCGGAAGTAGGCGCGGATGTATTTTTATTCATCCACGCCCTTCCCAAGCTAGTCCATTCCAGCCTTGCGGTAGTACCGCAAGGGGGAGCAGTAGTACCGCGCCAGCGGCAGTACCGCTTAGCCCTTGCGGCTCTCGCCTGGACTAGCGCATGTCGTAGCAGCGGTAGTACCGCGGTCCGCCGCGGTAGTATCGTGAGTCCTTGCGGTAGTACCGCTGGTCTGGCGCGGTAGTACCGCAAGTCACGGGCTAGTTAAGTGGATAACGGTTGGATTTGTCTCTCCACTATATAAGGGGTGTCTTCTTCCTCTAGTTGACTACCTCTTCCAAGCCTAAGCTCTATTGTTGCTCCAAGCTCCATTTTCGCCCGATCTCTCTCCCTAGCCAATCAAACTTGTTGATTTGCTCGGGATTGGGTGAGAAGGCCCCGATCTACACTTCCACCAAGAGAAATTTGATTTCCCCCATTAATCCCTAGCGGATCTTGTTACTCTTGGGTGTTTGAGCATCCTAGACGGTTGAGGTCACTGCGGAGCAATAGTCCATTGTGGTGAAGCTTTTGGTGTCGTTGGGAGCCTCCAATTAAGTTGTGGAGATTGCCCCAATCTTGTTTGTAAGGTTCGGTCGCCGCCTTCAAGGGCACCAATAGTGGAATCACGGCATCTCGCATTGTGTGAGGGCGTGAGGAGAATATGATGGCCCTAGTGGCTTCCTGGGGAGCATTGTGCCTCCACACCGCTCTAACAGAGACGTACTTCCCCTCAAAGTGAAGGAATTTCGGTAACACATCCTCGTCTCCACCGGCTCCACTCTTGGTTATCTCGTGCCTTTACTTGTGCTAGTTTAGTTGTATTGCTTTCCTTGTTCACTTGTATGCTTTTTGTTGTTGCATCATATAGGTTGCTCACCTAGTTGCATATTTAGACAACCTACCTTGATGCAAGGTTTAATTTGATAAAGAAAAGCTAAAAATTGTTAGTTGCCTATTCACCCCACCCCCCTTAGTCATCTGTATCGATCCTTTCAATATCTTAATCTCGATATAACTCTTAGCACTAGAACCAAGAGAACTAATATTTTCCTCTATGCATATGATACAACTCTTTAAATGAGAGCTCTTCTAGATACAATAATAAAATAAAATCCATTGAAGGAGCTACATCTAAATATATATTTAATGCATATGATATAGCCTTAGATATACTACTACTAATATATTGGGAGTACCATAATACCATCTTGCTAATATCTGTACAAAGGAGAATAATCTACAAAAATCAAATCACACGGCTAGCGCCATGGAAACCACACATGTCGGGATTTCCACGTTGACTAAGAGTGAACCATGGACAACCTCATGTTGTATAAGCATGGAGCAAAAACGTCAGAGCGATGTGGCCGACTATGGCGTCCCTGACGAGGCCGAGCTAGGACCTCACCAGAGATGGGGACTAAGTGGCTGGCCGCGTCGACAGCAGCACAGGCGAGAACGAGGGTGATGAAAATAGTGGCGACAAGTGGTGGCCGTGTCAAGGCAGGACGACAAAACGACATGGGAGTGGTACGAGCCTTGAGAAGGGCACACAATTTAGTTCGATCGGATAAGATGGCTGGTTGACAAAGTAAGAAGATGAGGAAGATGGGTTGGGGAAAACGAACGGGAATATCTACTATCAATTCAAATGATCGTATTGACTCGAAATCATTTAAGTTTTTCTTTTGTTGGAAATTGATGGCACGAACCATCTATGTCTTTACATTGAGATTTATATTGTAGCAAGAAGAGATAATTCATATTGCTTCCGACGGTTATCGCCATTGGTTGAGCCATAAACCTTTTTTTGAAAAAACTCCCCATTATTAATTAATTGAAAAGATTATTACAATCATTCGTTACAACATTCGACATGTAGGGCGAAAACTATTTAGAAGTACATCATTCGACCTACCGTTGAAGCTAAACTTCGCAATCTGATGAGCCGCCCCATAAAATTTATTTGGTCCACCAAAAGCAGACTCAAATAGACCACTAAATCACATATTCCTCCGTCTTATAGTATAATGTGGACTTTGAAATGAAAAGAAATAAGTCAAACTTTCTAAGCTTTGATAAAATTTATAGAAACAGGTATCAACATCTAGAATAACAAATCAATGACATGGTAAGATTCATCATGAAATATACCTTCATGTGATATGTGTTTCGTATCATTGATATACATGTGCTTTTCTTAATTAAAATTTTCAAAATAAATGAAAACTTGACTTTTGTGTGAAACCAATGCGCGCATTGTATTACAGTAGGGAGTGAGGCGTTTTGACGCCGAGCTTCATGCATCCCTTTAATTTTGAAAATTTTAAAATTCAAACTTTTCTGTTCTAAAAAAATCTGAAAAAACATGCAAGTAGACAAAGATGAAATGTACTCCCTCCGTCCCATAATGTAAGACGTTTTTTGACAGTGTCAAAAAACGTCTTACATTATGGGACGGAGGAAGTATGTGTTTGTAAAAATTCAGGATGAAATACCTTGAAATGCGACCTGTGCAAAAAAAAAGACAAATTCATTGACTTTGAGGATGAATAGTATCATGTGTTAAAAAGCCTCAAACTTTATTTATTGTTGGCACAACCCTCATTTCAATATGAGTGAACTAATAAAACAGAAGAATGCAGGTGAACTGATAAAACCGTGGTTGGCCTTCTCGTTCCTCCCCTCGGCGGACCGCACAGCTCACCGGTATTCACGTCCAAGCCGAAGAGGACAGCTCACCGGATTGGCGCCAAATAAGCACGCCCGCGCAGCCGAGAGAATTGACCACCCTCCATCCATCCATGCAAGAATAAACAAGCAAGCAAACGAACAAAGTTGACGGCGAAATGCGCATGCGTGATCGCCCGTTGTTCTCGTGTGCGCGCGCAAAGCCCATGCACTTATCTTGCTTCTCACGGTTTACTTCTCCCTCCCCCCGTCCCAATATGTACGACGCTTTAATCCGCTCACGTGCCCCGACGTGATGCTGCACAGCGTAGCTATCAGTTGCCGGTTACCGTTGGTCGTCAAGCTACGGTGAACGGCGAATGATTACAGCGGCGGGTTAAAAGCTTGAGTGGGTCGCGAATGATTGATCACTGCGGCGGAGACGGGTGGCGTAGTAGTATCTCTGGTGGGGACGCACGTAGTACGTACGTACCGGGAGACTGACCGGATGAAGGCAACACGTAGCTGCAGCCAGCGCCTGCAGTGTCCCCCCGATCGCCGTACGATACGCTGAACGTGGGCCGCGTGAGAAAGGTAAGGCCGGTGGTGGTCGAGGTACAGTTCGGGGACGGACGTGGTAGATGCCTGGATGGATCCTATGCGGCAGCCCCACCCGGTGCCGGAGGAGAGAGTGGAGAGTGTGGTGTGGTGCGGTGGTGGCGCGCGGAGGAGGTCGACGGGTGGTGGCGCCGTGCGCGTGCCGCGGGGTGGGGGCGGTGAATCTTGTCGCCTGCCTACTGTCGACCTGCGCTTTCCTCCCCACCTCCGTCAACAGTTGCTGAGCTTGTGTTGGAAATCTCCCTCGGCCGACGGAGGAGAAACCTGCCCTGCCCTGCCCAGCTGCACTGTTCGCTCCGTCGGTTTCTATTTGGTCTTTGCCTCTACTCTTCTAGATGCGCCAAAACGCACGTCCGCAAATGCTACCTTCGACTCGGGCATAGTCGCACAGATACGTACGAGTACAACTGTGTTGCCCGACCCAGTGGCTACCCTAGTAGGCAGAAATCACATATTTGATCTGATGCCCAAATCAAATCACAAACTGTGCTCTCGAAAAATTTTCACTCTGCTGACCCTTTAGTGTGGCGTCCGACAGCTAGGCGCCGCACCCTACTGTGCAGCGCCCTTCTCTTAGGCGTCGCACCTCCTGCCAGCGTGGCCAGCGTGGCAGCCCGAGGTCAGGCGCGACCCCACACGCAGCTGTGCAGCGCCTAAGCCCTAAGCGCCACACTGTAACGTGTAGCGCCTATCCCTTAGACGCTGCACAGTGAATTAAGCGCGGCCGCCCCAGCCCGACCAGGCAGTTCTTCCCCTCTCCTCTCTGGACAGAGAGCAGCGGCGGCGCCCCCATCTAATC
>NC_041385.1:689335281-689355572 GCF_002162155.2 Triticum dicoccoides | reverse complement strand
ATCCTACTAGGTAAACTATTCCGTTCCTTTTTTTTGCTCCGTAAATTTGTTGCCATTTTAGAGATTTGTCCAAGATTTGATGGAACCCTTGATTTGCTTGATTTGCTCGATTTAGGATGTGTAGTCATATTAGTAGTACCGTAGTGTTATTGATTAGTTCACAATATATGATTCTTGTTAGTGAAACCCTAGATTGTTTAGTTTTTTTAGATATATATGAGATGCCTATTTTTATAGATAACTATGAGATGTTGATTTTTGTAGACATATATGAGATGTTTGTTTAGGTATATATTAGATGTTGAGTTTATTTGAAATATTAGATGTTTAGTTTATTTGAACACATATGACATATTCATTGTGTGAGAAGGAGATGTTGAGATTCTTGTAGTTGAACACATGTTATATGTTTAGTGTAGACCGATATTTGAGATGAAGATGAACTCTTATATGTTTATTGTTTGAAATTTGTAAGGATGGTTTGGCTTCTTGACGATGTCTACGACGTGCAACACCGGGCCTATATGATGCGCGAGAAGGAGAAGGTAATAATGAGTAATCTAAATATTTTGCAAATTTGCCTTTAGTTGAAATTTACATGCCCTAAGATTTGTCATTACTTGTTTTTTGCAGAAGCTTGAACCTCTGAAGATTCGGTATCACGGGGTCTCTGGTCATGCCATGCCTTACGATGAGCGGTACACACCGTACACCAAGCAGGCAGGACTACTCCCGTGGATTCTGTTGGTCAGCCGGTCCACGCCGAATCTGAACGCTCCACTGGTATCCGCTCTTGTTGATCGGTGGAGGCCGGAGACGCACAGTTTCCATCTTCGGACTGGGGAGATGACCGTGACGCTCGAGGATGTCTCGTTGATCACCGGTCTTGCTATCGACAGGAGGCCTCTCTGTATGAGCACCGATTCTGATGGGTGGCGCGAGCAGATGATTGCTCTTATCGGTATGGCTCCTACCGAGGCTGAGGCTGATGTAGAGGAGGGAGAAGAGAAGAAGAAGAGGGAAAGGAAAGCAGTCGGAGCTGCTTTCACGTGGATTCAAAATAACTTTGCGACATGCCCTCCAGATGCCACTGATGATGTGATCCAGACACATGCTCGTGTGTATATGTGGTACGTTGTGTCGAGGACTTTGTTTCCTGACTCCACTGGCAAGAACGCTCCATGGGTGTGGCTGAAGGCGTTGACCGTCTTCGATAGCAAATGGAGCTGGGGTTCAGCGACTCTTGCCTACTTGTACCGACAGGTAATTGGTATGTTTTGTGATAAACTCATTTCTTCATTAGCAATGCAAGCTTGCTGTCAAGTTAACATTGTTTTTCTTTCCGCAGGCATTGGTGGTAATCTGCTTCTACTTTCTATATGGGAGCGTTTGCCTGTTGGACGCCCGAAGAGCGTCAGGTTTAATCCTTGGTATGAAGATGAACATGACGAATTACGGCGCCCCACTTGGGCTTACAAGTGGGATGTGGTTTCCGAGATGACGAACGATGTCAATCTCATGTACCAAAAGTACATTACCGAGTTGGACACGATTACGCCTGAGCAGGTAAGGAGGTCATTACTTCAGTCCTTTCTCATGCTTGCTTGAAAAATAGTCATCAAATTTGCATTGTTGCCCTATTTCATAGGTGGTATGGCAGCCATATGGCGCGGGAGAGAGGTTGGGGTACACCGAGGAGTTCCTCCTCAACCCGATGTGCTTGCGGGATAACGATCTCTGGCTTATGCAGCGCCCACTGATATGCAACTGGGCGGTTGAGTTTCATTTGCCGCATCGCGTGTATCGTCAGTTTGGTCTGTTCCAGCCTCACCCGTCGGATTGGGTGGACACCGACAAAGCACTTCATAGGTAAGAGAGCATGTCTGCGTATTGACTAAGCATCGGGACTCCTTTTGATTGTGCTAATGTTTGGTTTTGTACCATGCAGGTTGGACAGGAGAAGGCAGCGGAAGATAAAGTACTGGGACAAGCATCATGCTCCGTATGTTACCCGCTTCCAGCTTTGTGTGGAGCAAGCTCGTACCATTGCACGCGCCCCGCTTCATGAGCATAACCCACTTGCTTTTGATAACTACGTACGATGGTCTATTGGAACTACTCGAGTCCACAACGGTGAGAACTTGGCCTAGCTCCAAGAGATATGCATTTGCTACCATCCACAACGGCTTCATCCGTGAGACTAAGATCCTTGAACAATGGTGTCTTGTGATCCCGCCCGAATACCTTCTTGAATGCTTGGGCCTCCTTGGGCGTGAACCCCTCCTCATCAACTTCTTCATCGGGACCATCATCATCGGAGTCCGATGCATATACACGGGGGAAAAGGGATGGATTAGTCCATTGTCTCTTGCACATGATATTGGTCGAGATCACCCACATTGTTGTCATGGAGATCAACTTCGTTGTCATCCTCCTTGTACTCATCATTCTCCTCTTCAAAAGCTTCATTTTGGTTGTTTGGAGTCGGGCTCAATGTTGGCCAACCTTGTTGCGTGAAATGAGGTTCACTCATTTGATCTTGGTTCATTGGTGGGGGAGTGCTAGCAACCAACGGGGAGGGGTTCCTGTTCAAGTCCAAATTCAAAGTAGACTCAACCTTCTTGGAGGCAAATAACTCAAGAGCCTTGTCTAGAGATTTGGCAACCGTCTCCTTGTATGCAACCCAACGTTGCTCGGAGTTCACACGCATTGTCTTCCAACGGATGTGCATTCCAAAACCAACATTATGCCTTCCCTCGAACTCAACAACATCACTTGGGTCCATCCAATTCAAATCATTCCTCACTTGTTCCAAGAGCTCCGCATAGCTAGGACTACTCTCAAACACTATGTCAAGCTCATCCGGGTCCGGCTCAACATTGCCTTTCAAAAAGGCCTCTTTATCCACATGATGAACATAAACACGTGTTCTTCTCATCCCTACAATAATCAAAAACACACATATATCAATTAATAACCCTAACCCCCACTTAACAACAACCACAACCCTAACCATAGCATAACCCTAACACCAACATCAAACACACATAACCCTAACCCTAGCATACTATGAAAGCCTAACCATACCAAATTAGCAAAGAAACATAACATGATTCAACACAAATTTCCAAATCCAAGCAAAAATTAGGGTTTCCCCAAACTAGCAAGATTTGAGCAAATGTGACAATTCCTATGGATGAAAACGAGGGGATCGGAGGAGATTACCTTAAGGGAGGGGTTGGCTTCGAGATCCACGGTCAAATACTCCGGATTTGCAAGATTTGATAAGGATTTGAGAGGGGGGAGAGGGGAAGAGAGGAGGGGCGCAAGGCTAAGGGTTTGGGTGGGGTGGTGTGTGTGGGGTGGGGTGGGAGGGGAGAGAGGGTGGGGCCAGCCTAAGTGGCACACAGACAATGCAGCGCCTAAGACACGGGCGCTGCACATTACAAGTGTGGCGCCCTAGCCTTAGGCGTTGCACTGCTGTCTGTGGGGCCACAACTGGACCAAGGCTGCCACGCTGGCAGAAGGTGTGACGCCTAAGGGAAGGGCGCTGCGCAGTAGGGTGCGGCACCTAACTGTCGGGCGCCACACTAAAGGTTCAGCAGAGTGAAATTTTTTCGAGAACAGGTCAGTTTGTGATTTGATTTCGGCCTCAGGTCAAATATGTGATTTCTGCCGCCCTAGTAAGTAACCCATGCATGTATGTATGCATGCACGTGTACGTCCAGCCACCATTATCACCGGAGGACATGCATGCATCTTTAAGCTCACCAAGGTAGGCACTACGTGTTGCGGTTCGAAACGAAAGTGAATAAGTGATCACCCCTCCACTCCACTGTCCTTTCCTAGGCTTGCTAAGTGCTAACTAGGCAGAGGAGGATCAATGATCACATGCACCCATGGATTCAAGGCAGACCGTCGCACGACCTGTACCGTTCGTGCAACAATAATGCAACGCATGCCCAGCGCCACAAGTATCGCACAGTTGCACACACACCGGGCAATCGCCAATCGACGACCGTACACCTAACCCGAATCCTTCCGCTGGAGAACGAAGCAGAGAGAGTGAGGCGTGATCAGAGCACCACCTGCCCGGCCGTACGCCCTGTCTCGCGGCGCATACGATTCGGACACTTGACCTACCGAGGGCTTATTACAATCAGGTTGGCACGCAGCCACCGGGGAAATCAATCGAGTGTGCCGATGACGACATCGACAGAGTACATGTACACATGCGCGCTCATATAATGATACCGCCGGTCAGTACTGCTCCGTTCTTCTACTTTTGATGTTAAATGAGTGCATACTGTACAAGCTCTCCGCCTCAGTACGTACGTACTTGTACACGCATGCATCCATTGATTGATCCAAGGACTGGGTAATTAATTATTACTCGCTTTCTCACTCTGAGTTACGACCGTTGCTCCTGCTATCTGACAGCAGGAAGAATCCCCCCCCCCCCGGTTATATTGGCCGGTGACATGTGGGGCCAGCCCGAAAACATCATCTGCAAAATACAGTACATGCATTAACTTTGAACAGTCTTCCCTTGAAAAGAAAAACAATACTGAACAGTCTGACTAGACATGTGCTGCGCCGGCCACCCCTCCCGGTCGAGGCGAAGACGGCAACGAACCTTCTCCTTCCTGGTCATTGCCATGCCGATGCCTATGCCGATGCATGTCGGTGGGCTCGACCCCGAGAGCGGTGAGCGTCGTCGTCTCGTCCGTGGCGGACGAGTCGTTTGCGTAGCGTGGATGCTGCTGAAGCAAAAGGGCGGTCTCTGGTAAACGCGCCCGGCTACGTTTGTTAATCTCCTTGACGTCACCCGCACGCAGTTAGCAAGAGTGCTAGTCGCTTCTGACGCCTTGAGATCGGTATAAGCAGTAAACTAATCTCATTGGACGTACTCTGTCAGCCAGAGACGGAGGTGCGTGCATGGGGGCTCGTAAACTGCAGGTAGAACGTGGACTGATGCCGTGCTCGATCTGCAGGCCGGGACCGGGCGACGCATCACCGTCGCCCGTATAATATACTCGGCAGAACTCCCTGTCGACGGTGTATACTAGTAGTAGGAGCGGTGGGTGGTGGATTGCTTGCGATGACAGACTGTTGTGCTCCTGCATGTGTTGCGGCTCGTACTGCGGCCGAGGAAGGAAGGAACGGGCAATGGAAGAGTGACGGCCCCAGCACATCTCGGTTGATTAACCGGCGCCATAGCTTGCTAAGCACCAGGGCTAATCATGAATCAACCGAGAGGAGAAGCGCCCACACGTGAGTGACGGACAGGTGTGAAGCGTCAGTGGCCAGACTGCAAGTCGAGTCGGGCGGGCAGCGCGGAAGAAACACGGTCGTCCCCGTTCCCCATGCATGCACTCCCCTCTCCTCCTCGTTCTTGTCGTGCGCGCGCCGACGCCGGGCCGAGCCGACCTCGGGGGCACGCTGCACGCGTGGACTGCACCATGCCCTGGCGTGCGCCACGGACACGCGTCGCCCTTGGCCTCCGGGCTCCTCCCGGCGCTGAAATCACTGTGCCCCTCTGCCGCTGCGCCCGCGGGTGCCTCTGCCTTCCGTCAACTCTTCCATTGACGACTGTTCGGTCCCGCGAATCACCAAGTTTCTACAACGGTAGTACTAGGATTATTCGTGTACGCAGTACATACACTCCCGCTGTCGACACTACGGGGTACTCTAGTGCTGCCGCGAATGATGAAAGGATCTCTATGAGTAGCAGCGGTAGCCTCAGGTGTCGACCGTATCGGACAGGACGCAGCAACTACCGGCGGGCGCGGTGCCCACCCTCACACTACCACCCAAGGTCCCATAGCCCGATACTCTACCACACAGGATTACCATGCAATTGCATTCCATGCATGATGAGGGCGGAGCAGGCAAATGCTGGTGGGCTAGGAGATGCTACTGTACTATGCCGCTGTGCATCAGTGCATGCTGGTGAATGATGCTGAACAGAATCTATATATCATCACTTTCCGTGTCAGCTTTCCTACGCCCTTTGGTTTTCCGGCCCCCCTTTTATGGCGAAAGCGTTGTCCATCTTTTTAATCAGCGGTGGATACATGACGCATGGAAGCATGATGTGGACCGGCGAACCGAAACCCCAGCGATCCGGCTCATCTATGATCTACTACTATGATCCATGATCTCTCTCTCCCCCCGCCTTGCGTCGTAAGCAAAACAAAAGAGGAAGAGGGAGGCCACCTCTACCTGCTCCGCCCGACAATTAGTGTTTGTGCTTGTGCGCGCGTGAGTTGTTCCTTTTGTTTGGTCCCTTTGCTCCATCGACTGGACCGTTGATTACCCGCCTATCATCTGTGGATCATGTCAAGGTTTACTTACCCCGCATGCATGCATGCATGCATGCACGGCTAACTGTTGTTTCTTGGTCGTTTTCACTGGTGAGTTTCCACGAAAGCCGAATTATTCCTCCGTCTAATCGTGAGGGAGCACGTAAAAGGCGAATGGCATGATCAGGTGATGTTTACATCCCACTTGATTCCAGCAAAATCGGTTGTGATGATGTGATCGATTTCGATCCGGTCATGGGACGTGTTAGACTATGTATAGCTTCTGTACTTATGTACGTATATTGTACGTATTGTAACACATCCATTATATATAATGAGATAAGCCACCCCTAGAGGGTTGTGCTGGTTCCCCCCAAAACTTATTGTCTTACATGGTATCACGCTAGGTTACGATCGCTTCCGCTTTCAAAATCCTAATACCCGCACCGCCGTCGCAACCGCCGCCGCCGTGCCACCGATCGCGCCGCCGCCATGCCGAGCACCGCCACCACCGGTTCCACTGCCGCGGGGTTCCTCCCGGCCTCTCTTGCGGCTCTGCTCAACCTCCCGCTCGATGCCGTCGCCGTTCCGGCTCCGATCGGGACTAGGAGCCTTGGCTCCATCTACTCCACGCCGCCGGCGCCCTCACTTGGGCGCGACCTCGTGGTCCACACCGCGGCGCCGCCGTCCGCTGCTGACTCCACGGGCGTCGTCCCGCTGCTCCTGCCGGCAGCGGATCACACCGCCCCGCTGGCGGGGTCGGCGGCGTCCGCCCCGGTCGCGGGCTTTGCGGCGTCCGCCCTGGCTGCGGTCCCGCCTCCTCCCGCATCGGTTTCGGTGCCTCCGGCTGCCTCCATGGTGCTTGCACCCCAGGCAGCCCCCTCGATGGGATCGTCTTCACCGCCGTCGTTTCACTTCGGTCATCTCATCACCATCAAGCTCTCCGCCGACAACTACATCTTCTGGCGTGCGCAGGTTCTCCCGCTCTTGGGGAGTCACTACTTGCTAGGCTACGTCGACGGATCGCTTCCCTGCCCACCCGCACTGGTAGACAGCGTGCACGGTCCGGTCTACAATCCGGCCCATCGCGTCTGAACGGGGCAGGACCAGGCGAACCTCTCCTCCATCCAGGGGTCACTATCGCCGGCAGTTGCCGGACTTGTTGTCTTCGCGAAGACGTCTCATGAGGCCTGGACCATCCTTGAGCGCACTTTTGCAGCGCAGTCCCAGGCTCGTGTCTCTGCAATCCGTCGTCAGCTTGGAGAGTGTTCAGAAGCTTGACTCCACTGCCACTGAGTTCTACAACAAGGTCAAGGGCCTCGCCGACACATTGGCCTCCATTGGACAGCCCCTCACCGACTCCGAGTTCAACTCGTTTATTGTCAACGGTCTTGATGAGGAGTATGATGCCTTAGTCGAGATCATCAACGAGCGGGGCAACTCGACACCCATGCTGGCACACGAGGTTTTCTCTCGTCTCCTTCTCACTGAGCAACGGGTCGAGACACGCCGCTCCAGGGGCACTGGCTCCCTCTCGGCCAACGCCGCCACCAAGGGTGGCCGTTCTTCTTCATCACCCCGGGCTCCCTTGGGGCTGCCACCGGCGCCCGCCTCGGCCCCCCCACCTACTGCGACCTTACCGGGGGCTGGCGGTCCACGTGTGTGTCAGCTTTGTGGCCGCGATGGGCACTGGGCCTCCAAGTGTCACAAGCGCTTCCAGCGAAGCTTCCTTGGTCTTGGCAATGACGGCAAAGATACACGCAACAATGCCCGTCAGGTCGCCATGGCTGATCGTCCCGCGCCGCAGAAGCAACAGGGACACACTCAGTCCTACTCCATCGATCCACACTGGTACATGGACTCTGGGGCGACAGAGCATCTGACCAGCGAGATGGGGAAGCTTCACACTCGTGAACCCTATCATGGCTCCGACAAGATCCACACCGCCAATGGAGCAGGTATGCACATCTCTCATATTGGTCAAGCATCTATTCTCACTAGACATGCCAATAGGAGTCTTCAGCTTCGCAATGTTCTTCGAGTTCCCTCTTGACACGTAATCTTCTTTCAGTTCCTAAACTCACACATGATAATAATGTGCTTTGTGAATTTCACCCTTTTGATCTTTTTATTAAGGATCGGGGCACGAGGGACATTCTTCTTAGTGGGCGGTTGTGCCAGGGCCTCTACCGTCTGGAGCATCCTGGTGTCGCCCGCGTTTTCAGTGGAGTTCGGGTCTCTCCGTCACAGTGGCATGCTCGTCTTGGTCACCCGGCCACACCTATTGTCCGTCATATTTTGCGTCGTCATGAGCTTCTTAGTTTGTCTAGTAATAAAGATGTAGCAGTGTGTGATGCTTGTCAGCAGGGGAAGAGTCATCAACTTCCTTTTTCGGAGTCCAGTCGTGAGGTGAAACATCCTTTAGAACTTGTGTTTTCAGATGTATGGGGTCCTGCTCAGACTTCTGTCAGTGGTCATAATTACTATATCAGTTTCGTTGATGCTTATAGTCGCTTTACCTGGCTTTATCTTATTAAACGCAAATCTGATGTGTTTGATATTTTTGTTCAGTTTCAAAAACATGTTGAACGTCTTCTCAAGCACAAAATTGTTCATGTCCAGTCGGACTGGGGGGGGGGGGCGAGTATCGCAACCTCAACTCCTTCTTTCAGTCGCTTGGGATAGCTCATCGTTTAGCATGTCCACATACACATCAGCAGAATGGTTCAGTAGAACGTAAGCATCGTCATATTGTTGAAGCTGGTCTTACTCTTTTGGCCCATGCATCTGTTCCGTTTCGGTTTTGGAGTGATGCTTTCACCACTTCATGCTTTCTCATCAACCGTACTCCCACTCGTATTTTAAACATGAAGACTCCCATTGAAGTTCTCCTTAATGAACAACCTGATTATACCTTTTTCAAGGTCTTTGGGTGTGCTTGCTGGCCGCATCTTCGTCCATATAATAAGCGCAAGCTTGAGTTTCTTTCTAAGAAGTGTGTTTTTCTTGGCTATAGCTCTCTTCATAAAGGTTACAAATGTCTTCATGTTCCCACTAATCGTGTCTATATATCTCGGGACGTCGTGTTTGATGAGCATGTTTTTCCCTTTGCCAAACTTCCTGTGTCCACTGTTGAACCACCATCTCTGCATTCATCCTCTGTTGCTTCTGACCAATTTGATGATGTTGCATACTCTCCTTTGCTGTTACCTAACCATGGTGCAGGAACCGGACGTGGGGCTCGTTTGAAGCTGTTGGAGGATTCACCATCACCGTCGCCGCCTTCTGATGGGCACGTCGATCGCCCTATGCATGGCATCGATTCGCGTGCCCATGCATGGTCACCCGAAGAGCCCGTCGCGCCGAGCATCTCCACTGCTCGGTCCGCTATGCCAGCGGCCGTCGAGTCTTCAGCGGCTCGGCCTGTCACGCCGGCTTCGCCCGCAGCTCGGCCCGTCACGCCGTCTTCGCCTGCGGCTCGGGTCCTCACGTCGCCTTCATCCGCGGCTCGGCCCGCGACACCGGCCTCGCCCCTGCCCACTATGCCGGGCTCGCCATCGGCCCGGTCCGTGACGCCGGCATCCCCAGCTGCTTCGTCAGCCCCGCCGGGTTCGCCTGTGGGCCGGCCTTCTTCGCCAACCGAGCCCGAGGCTACCGCGTCTGGCTCTGTGTCACCGGCTGACTCGTCAACGTCGCCGTCCTCCAGCCCGTTGCAGGCTGCTCCGTCGACCTCTGTGGTTCCTGTGTCTCGACCACATACGCGGAGTCGCAGTGGTATTTTCAAACCCAAGGAACGTAAGGATGGTACGGTTGCTTGGTTGGCTGCTTGTTTGGCTGCTGCTGTTGCGGATCCATCTTCTGAGCCTCGCTCATATCAGGCTGCCCTGTGCATTCCACATTGGCGAGAGGCTATGGAGCAGGAGTTTCATGCTCTCCTTCGTAACAAGACATGGACTCTCGTTCCTCCACCACCACGGGTAAATGTTATTGACTCAAAATGGGTATTCAAAGTGAAGAAGCATTCGGATGGATCTATTGAGCGTTACAAAGCACGACTTGTTGCTCGCGGTTTTCGGCAGCGCCATGGTCTTGACTATGAGGACACCTTCAGTCCTGTTGTCAAGCCTACCACTATTCGGCTTCTTCTTTCCATTGCTGTTTCTCGTGGTTGGTTACTTCGTCAACTTGATGTGCAGAATGCTTTTCTACATGGAGTTTTGGAGGAAGAGGTTTATATGCAACAGCCACCTGGTTTTTCCGATCCTGATCGTCCTGATTATATCTGTCGTCTCAACAAAGCACTATATGGTTTGAAGCAAGCTCCTCGTGCCTGGCATGCCCGCCTTGCCTCTGCCCTTCGTGCTCATGGGTTTGTGCCGTCCACTGCTGACACTTCATTATTTCTTCTACAGAAGCCAGAAGTCACTATGTATCTTTTGGTATATGTCGATGATATTATCCTTGTCAGCTCTTCTCAGTATGCTGCTGATGCTCTTGTCTCCTCTCTTGGTGCTGATTTTGCGGTCAAAGATCTTGGAAAGCTTCACTACTTTCTTGGAGTTGAGGTCACTTCTCGTGCTACTGGTCTTGTCCTTACGCAGAAGAAGTACTCCTTGGATTTGTTACAAAGAGCTGGCATGCTGAAGTGCAAACCGACAACCACACCCATGTCGTCTACCGACAAGATTACAGCTGTTGATGGTGAGCTTTTGTCTCCTGCGGATGCCACAGAGTACAGGAGCATTGTTGGTGGACTTCAGTACTTGACGATCACGAGGCCAGATATCTCTTATGCTGTTAACAGGGTTTGTCAGTATCTTCAGGCTCCCAGAGATACTCATTGGGCTGCTGTTAAACGCATTCTTCGTTATGTTCAGTTCACCCTGACTTTTGGTATGCATATTCGGCCGACTTCCTCTCGAGTCCTTTCGGCCTTCTCTGATGCAGATTGGGCTGGTAGTCCAGATGACAGGCGATCCACGGGGGGTTATGCAGTATTCTTTGGCTCTAATTTGATCGCCTGGAGTGCTCGGAAACAGGCTACTGTGTCACGTAGCAGTACTGAAGCTGAGTACAAGGCTGTGGCTAATTCTACTGCAGAGATTATTTGGGTGCAGTCTTTGCTTCAGGAGTTGGGTTTGTCTCAACCACAGCCTCCTATCCTTTGGTGTGATAACATCGGTGCTACATACCTTTCTGCAAATTCGGTATTTCATGCCCGAACGAAACACATTGAAGTTGACTATCACTTTGTACGGGAACGTGTATCACAGAAGCAACTCCAGATCAAGTTTATCTCATCTAAGGATCAACTTGCAGACATCTTCACTAAGCCTTTACCTCTGCCACAGTTTGAGGCTTGTAGGCGCAATCTTACCCTTCTTAGTTCTTTAGAAAGTGGCTAAGATTGAGGGAGGGTGTTAGACTATGTATAGCTTCTGTACTTATGTACGTATATTGTACGTATTGTAACACATCCATTATATATAATGAGATAAGCCACCCCTAGAGGGTTGTGCTGGTTCCCCCAAAACTTATTGTCTTACAGGACGTAGGAGGGCGGCACGGCTGATGAAACGCACGAATCAGCAGAGGTTGACACTCCAGTACCAGTCACTGTGGGTTGTTGCTTCCACCGAGTACTACAGAGGCCTCTCAAGTGGAGAACCACTTGGGTATGTATCTCTCTCGATCATTATTGGGGAAGCCAAGCCAAGCCAAGCGTGTATATATAATTGCGGAATGAGGACAACGCGTATCATGGTATAGTCATGCGCAAACAAGCCATGCACCGTCACATGCCATGTGCGCCTATACCTAGCTAGCATACATATACGCCGAATGAAAATGACAAGCGAACTTTCATCGTTTAATAATCATGTCTACGCATATATGCGTACACATACTTTGCAGATCAAGTGGGTGACGGAAAGGCAGCAGACTCCGTTGCAGAAACTTGTAGTACATGCTTTAGCTTGAGCTGAGGTTCTGTCCGAGATGACCTCTCCGCTTTAAGCCTTTAAGTGCACACTCTGTCCTCTTCCGCTCTCAGCTCTATTCTCAGTCTGCAGCAGTGATCTGACCTCACGGTGCACTGCAGCGTGTAGCTCTCAGGCCAGTGGCAGATCGAGTGAGGCCCTTATACGAGGAGAAAAGGGCGGTCGATGGGTGCACCGACACGACCGGGCACTTAGCCGTTCCGTTCGACCACTCCTTGGCCCGTGTTGGGGTGAGAACGAGCCGTCACTGTAGAAGAAGACTAAGCGGTGGCACCGACCGGCGACATGACGCACGAGCGGCGTACACGCAGCTGTAGGCTCCGCGGGCGTTGCGGCGTCGAGGCAAACGCACTGTTTCGGCGGCCGCGCCGGGTAGCGGTGGTGGTGGTGGTGGTGGTGCGATCGACGGAGACGGGACGCCGTTGGTGGCGCCACGCCAAGAGCGCGTGGCAGTGCACACGACATGCCGGTCCTGGCGAGACGGGTTCGCCGTCGGTCCCTGCGCCGGCGCGCAGGCAGGCAGGCTCATGGAAACCAAGCGTGTTGTGCTAGCACTGCATGCATGGTTTCTCCGGGTTGGAACTGTAGAGGCCGTCGGTGCGTGGTACATAGCGCAATGCTGTCTCGGAGCGCACTGGCCGCTGCACCAGCGGCCAGTGGGCCAGTGGCCGGGGCTATAGCTTAGCCTAAGACCACATGCACACTAGTTGGAGGCACAAGGCACAGAAACGCTTACAGAAAATCTCGAACAAAATCAGTGAACCGGTAGCATAATTTCGGCACCGACTTTGGGCCGTTCGTTTCCGTCGCTTTCTTCCTCTTGAGAAGGATATTTGTTGCTTTCCGGCGTGCTCCGTGCTCCGTCCATCAGGAGGGATCAGGCAGCAGCATGGCACGGACTGTTGCCTGCACGTCGTCCTCCCATCGATTTTCAGTTAGTTTTTTCATCATCATTCGTTCCTATATACTGTATATTGCGTCGTCATCTACGTACATCATATTTTTCTGAAGGAAAAAAAAATTCCTTTTTCGATGAGCGACAGC
Organism: Triticum dicoccoides; assembly: GCF_002162155.2. Taxonomy (NCBI): domain Eukaryota; kingdom Viridiplantae; phylum Streptophyta; class Magnoliopsida; order Poales; family Poaceae; genus Triticum; species Triticum dicoccoides. The sequence goes on along the minus strand of NC_041385.1, from coordinate 689,342,224 downwards.
ACCTGAATGGACGGAGGGATTAACGAGGGCAAATGATGGATGGGTGCACCGACACGGGAACGTAGCCGTTCCGTTCGATCACTTGGCCCGTGGTGGAGCACAAACGAGCAGTTACTGTAGCAACCTAAGCGGTTGTACCCATCGGCCTACGCACGAGCGTCGTTCCAGGCAAACGCACCGTTTCGGCGGCCGCGCCGGACGCGTGGGATCGACGGAGACGCGAGCGCCACGCGAAGACGCGCGGCGATTTCCTGCTTGATTTCCGCCATAATTTTGCCAAAGATCCTACATCTACGAAGAGTTACGTACAGCTTTACGTAAACTTCCTAACAACTAAACCTCTCCCCCCCTGATTTTCAGGGGGTGGGGCCCATCCTCCCTCTTACCTCCAATCAGATTCATCCACTTGGTTGGTTACGTCAATTACGTAGAAGCTTTTACGTAGCTCTAGCATTGCCGTTGCCGTGGCTCGACCGCGGCACGCATACTCCACCCAGCTAAGAACATCTCCAGCCATTCGGCCCTCGAGGGACTTGGAAATATCGCCGCCTGAAAACGAGCCGGCGATTAACATCGGCGTGGGGGCGGTCGGTTTTCCAACCGTCGCCCAACGACCCCTTCCCCCTCCAGGCCCTGTTTTTGAAAAATAAACTTGGCCAAATTTCGGCCAAACACGACGCATATTCGTCAAAACTAGGCGACTTTATTGATATGTACAAAAACTTAAACACACAAATTTAAACTAAACTAAAAAAAAGCCTAGCGCTACCACGCCGCTGCCGAAAAGCCCGCCTTCTACATGACGAGGAGCCTGTAGAAGCGGGTGTAGTCGCCGTCGCCGTCATCGTCGTCGTCCCTACTGGACCCCTGACCCGCGTCGCCGATGCGCGGGGGGTTGGACGACCCGGGCGCGTCCTCGTCGTCGCTGTTGAGGATGATGATGCCGCCCTCCTCGCGTCCGCGGTGCCAAGCGGCGATCTCCTCGAGGGTGCGGCGCTGGCGCTCCACCTGCTTGCAGACGTAGTCCGCCTTCACTCATTTGAGGGCGGTCTCGGCGGCGGCGGCCATGTCCATGTGCTCCTTCTTCACGGGTAGCAACCTCGGTTCGGTCTTCAGCCTGATGAGCCAGGAAGAAGAAGGAAAGGTGCGGGCGCCGTCGTGGATGACGAGGGCGCCACCGCGGGTGCGGCGCCCGAGTGGCGTCACCTCTGACTCCGGCTTGACGGGGCGGAGCGCTGGCGAACCGGAGGAGAGGGAGCCAGAGCCCGACGACAAGGAGGTCGCCGTCTCCATCCGCCGCGGCGTCCAGGAGTTGTTGTGACGAAGCGAGAAGGTGGGGGGCGCCGGGTACTCCAGGTGCGGCGTGTTGTCGGCCTCGATGTGCTCGAGGACGGCTTCGAGGGTGCGGACGGGGACGCCCCACCATCGGCGCCGCCCCTCAGAGATGTGGCGACCGCGGGGTGTCGTGGTTCTAAGCCTGACAGTAGAGTGGGGGTAGGTATGGAGAGGCAAGGTCCTAGCTATGGAGAAGTTGTAAACACAAGGGATGTACGAGTTCAGGCCCTTCTCGGAAGAAGTAAAAGCCCTACGTCTCGGAGCCCAGAGGCGGTCGAGTGGATTATGTGTATATGAGTTACAAGGTACCGAATCCCTCTACCTGTGGAGGGGGGTGGCTTATATAGAGTGCGCCAGGACCCCAGCCAGCCCACGTAGGAGAGGGTTTAAGGTGAGTTAAGTCCGGGGCGTTACTGGTAACGCCCCACATAAAGTGTCTTTACTATCATAAAGTCTACTTAGTTACAGGCCGTTGCAGTGCAGAGTGCCTCTTGACCTTCTTGTGGTCGAGTGAGTCTTCATGGTCGAGTCCTTCAAGTCAGTCGAGTGAGTCCCTCATAGGTCGACTGGAAGGTGATCTCTTCTAAGGGTGTCCTTGGGCAGGGCACTTAGATCAGGTCTATGACCCTACCCTAGGTACATGACCCCATCATTAGCCCCCGAATGGATTGAGGCTTCGAGTGAGGAAGGAGTTGATGTTATTTCCGATTAACTTTTGCGCACTGGTCGTGCGTTCTGGATCAAAGAATCTCTTCGTTGATAGTGACCAACTTGTCTTCAGTCGAATCGATCCATTCTCTTCTTTCGTCGAGTGATCTTTCGGGCTTTGACGATTTCCGAGCGACGGGTCGCAGGAAATCCCGCGTCTGACAGACCGGTCTGCCGTTCGCGGATTCCGCGGGATGCGAAATTTGGGGAAGCGCGCGAAACGGAGCGGACCGCGGCGTTCGGATGGGACGGGATATAGACGCCTCGATCCCCGCGCCGCTTTCTTCGCCACGTATCCCGCCTGCATAACTGTTCCTGGATATGATTAGATCGACCGGGCCCACCTGTCATTCACTCGGAAGGGACCTTATAAATGCACCCGGCGAGGGTTTTTGTACAGTGCCTCAGCATTCTCTTTCTCTGCTCCCTTCGTCTCCGCCCGACGCGCTCGCTCTCGCCTCCGCCCAACCTCTCCTCGCGCGTCTCGCCGGCAACCATGGCCAAGGAGAAGACGGCGGCGCTGGAACGCGCGAAGAAGGCGTCGGCGACGGAGAAGGCGAAGAGGAGATCCACCAGCCGCGGCGGGTCTTCGTCTAGATCCCGCCTGCCGAAGGGCTGGGTCCAAGGAGATTGGATCCAGTTGACCATCACGGAGAAAGATCTCCTCAACATGGCCAACGAGGGCTTGATCCCCCATGGAGCTGCGAGGCTTCCGGGGAAGGAGTGGCAGCCCCAACCAGAAGAGGGTGAGTGCTTGCTCTTGGCCACCCATGTTGATCGTGGATTTTCTTTGCCGTCGAGTATTTTCTTCCGTGGTTTCTTGAACTTCTTTGGAGCGCAGCTCCACCACTTTACCCCAAATTCTATCACCTATCTTGCCGCGTTCGTGTCCATGTGTGAGGGTTTTCTGGGCTGTCGACCGCACTGGGGCTTGTTCAAGCATATATTCACGTGTCGCTCTCAGACCGTGAAGAAGGCGAGCCCAGGCGACGAAAGAACCCGAGTCGTCCAAATGTGTGGGGGCCTGGGGATCCAGGTGAGGAATAAGAGCACCTTCCCAGCCATGACTTTTCCCGAGTCAGTCAGAGGCTGGCAGTCGACCTGGTTCTACTGCCAGGATCAGTCGACGCCGGGGCAGTCGAGTGGACTCCCTCAGTTTACCATGGACCAAGTGAACAAGCCCTCCTCTCTGAAGTTGATTCCGGAGGAGAAAGCTGACGTGAAGATGTTGATGGAGCGCGTGGTACAGTTGGTTCGGGAGGGAGTGACGAGCATGGATCTCCTGGAGGTTTTCCTTAGGCATCGTATCCAGCCCCTTCAGTTCCGGAGCCACTGCATGTGGTTGTACTGTGGGACTGAAGACGAGACTCGAGTCCATCCAGAAGCAGTCGACGATGTCACTCTGGAAAGATGGATGGCCGCCGTTACCGGAAACAAGGATAACCCACGCGGAGCCAGAAGGATTCCTCCACTCGACCACAACAGTGATCCAGACAAGGTATGCCTGCTCTGCTCTCCACTGTGTTCTTGTCATATTCATTTCTGTTTATTCTGCCAATTGGTCGATTGATCCTTGTCTTGATGTCTATCAGGCCCTCACCGAGCTGTACTCGATGCCCAATGGAGCACAGGCTCCGACTGAAGAGGGTGAGGCCAGTGGGGGCGAGAGCCAGGAGGAGGAGGAATGGGACTCGGACGTTGCTGAGGATGATGATGACGATGACGACGATGACGGTGATGAAGATGACGCTGAAGACGAGGAAGAAGAGGAGGAGGAGGTCGTACCACCGCGCTCAGAAAGGCGGTCGAAGCTTGTTCACGACCCTTCGACTGAACGTGGCAAGGGGGTTGCGACCGTTGCACAGTCGACCAAGCGCCCTCGGACCACCTCTCCAGCGCCGACTGAAAAGGCGCCGAAGCAGCCCCGGGCGGCTCCGTCGAAGCCGACCAAGCTCCTGCCGAAGATGAAGGTGTCCATCCCCACCATATCAGGGTAATCATGCTGCTTAAGTCTTTTTATTTTGTGTGAACTTTGTCTCTGGTCGACGCTGAAATTAGTCGACTGATTCTTTGGAGTTGCAGTGCTGCTACTTCTGAGACCTCAGCCCGGGCTGATGACCATGAGATGGAGGACGCAGCAACCTCAAAACCAGGTACTATATTCTTAATGTCGTTTTTATTCGACTGACTCGTGATCTCTAATCCTGATTCTTCTCTGTAGCTCCACCCAATGTTGTTATCACTCTCCCTGATGATGATGAGGATGAGGAACCGCTGAAGCGCAGAAAGAGTAGGAAAGCGTCTGCCAGCAGGGTGCCCCAGGATGTGGCGGCGCCTGAGACTCTGATTGCGGAGGAAGAGAATACCACTCGACACACTGTGTCCTTCGCAGATCCACTGACGAGTGCTCAGCAGCCCTCCCTCTTCACGACGCACCACGTCCCAGAGGACCAAGCTGGCGCCGCGAAGGAGGCGATACGCCAGGCAGGGATCATGATGGAGCAGTTAAGGACCATCCGGGATGCGAGCCAGGCAGCTTACGACGCCAGTTCCGCCCTTCAAAGCAATGTTCAGGTCAGTCGACCACCGCCTGTTCTGTTAGGATATGCTATCAAAAACTTTTCTTTCTAGAATTTATAGTAGCCACCCACTGGGTGTGTCGATTCAAACTTCATGTTAGCGGGGGCACGCTGAGTGCACCCGCTGGGTGTAGTCCCCAAGGCTAAGGTCGACTGCTGGCAGTCGGCCTTAGGCTTTATAATTTCAGTCTTTCTGTCATTCGACCAAGTCGACTGGATTTCGCAAACCGGTCGACTGGTCGACTCTGTCTTCAATAGGATTAGTGGGGGCACGCTGAGTGCACCCACTGGGTGTAGTCTCCAAGGCTAAGGTCGACTGCTGGCAGTCGGCCTTAGGCTTTATAATTTCAATCTTTCTGTCATTCGACTATGTCGACTGGATTTCGCAAACCGGTGGGGGCACGCTGAGTGCACCCACTGGGTGTAGTCCCCGAGACTGTGGTCGACTGCTTACAGTCGATTACAGTCTTAAAGAAGACATCTCTTTTTTTTTGAGGTCGACTGGTCGACTCCATCTTCAATAGGATTAGTGGGGGCACGCTGAGTGCACCCACTGGGTGTGGTCCCCGAGACTACGGTCAAATGCTTGTATTCGGCTGTAGTCTTAGAAACGTGTGATTTTTCCTTTTTCACTCGGAAGTGAATTATATTTGACATTTAGTCGACTGGTTCTTCGCAGAATTCCTGTGATCTTGTGGCTCGCTACTCTGAGCTGGAAAACAAGCACACTCAGCTCGAGCTGAACTTGAAGCTGGTTGAGGAGAAACTGACGAAGGCAAAGGAGGAGACCGAAGGTATGTTTTGTGAGACCTTGACGACTGCTTTTCCCTTTGTTTGTTTCAAAATCTGATCTTGCTGCAACTTGCAGGTAAGGTAAGGGAGGCCCAACAGAAGAAAGACCTTGAACTAGCTGAGAAGATCAAGCTTGCCGACGAGAAGTTAGCTTCAGTCACCAAGCTTGAACAAGACAATACCAATCTGAAAGCTGCTCTTGGGATCGCCAACAAGGAGGTCAGTCGACTGAAAACTGATAAAGCTGCCCTGACCGACCAAGTTAGTAAGTTGACTGAGAAGAAAAATGATCTGGAGGCCTTCCTGAGTGGTCTTGCCAAGAAACTGTTTCTTATGCTTGAAGGTAAACCTCTATGCTAGGCAATTATTTCCAATCATGGTTTTTCCATTCGACCATCACCTTGACTCGGTGATCGTCCTTGCAGAATTTTGTCAAAACTTTGAAGAAGAAACTAGCCGGCTGGAACCAAACCTCGACCCCGTCAATTCTCCGGTGAACGACGAAGTTGCCATGAATGTTTTCCGACTGGAGTCCCGTGTTGCAGCTGTCGTGGACTATCTTGCAAGGCTGAAGGTCGCCACATCTCGCATCGACTCAACGCTCTGGCCCGGGGAGACACTCCAGAACGACCTCGAGTCGCTGATGGCTCGCTTGAACACGATCCCTGGTCGAGTGCAGGAGTGGAAGAAGTCCTCGGCTCGGTGCGGTGCAGATGTTGCTCTATGTCTGGCCCGAGTCCACTTCAAAGATGCGCGAGAAGAGAAGCTGGCGGCCCTCCGGGTGGCCAACACCAAGAAACACGACTTCAGGTCCTTTATGGAAACTTTCCTTGCGGCTGCCACTCGGATCGCAGACGGAATTGATCTTGATGAGTTTGTTGCACCTTCCAGCCCTCCGCAGGAGGGGTAAAAAACTTCTTCTAAGCTCGACGCTTTAAATTTGCCTCGGTATGCCGAGTGGAGTTGTAACCGATAAACCTTAACGGGCTTAGCGCCCGAGCACTTTCGGTCCCTTTAGGTATCTATCCGAACTTGAATTTGTCGTTTGAATGTGATTGCTTTTGGCTCGAAATGTCTTTTGCATGTCCAAAGCAGGGCACTTACTGCAATCGACTTATTCCATAGTCCACTTGGGTGAGCGCTGGTCTACAGCTAAGCCCCCGAGTGAGAGGTTTACTTTTCACTCGGTAGGATTTCTGATAACTTAGGCGAGCACTGGGCTGCAGCTAAGCCTCCGAGTGAGAGGTTTGCTCTTCACTCGGTAGGGTTTTATATCTTAGGCGAGCACTGAGCTGCAGCTAAGCCCCCGAGTGGAAGTCTGGCTTACCACTCGGTAGGATTTTTATATCTTAGGCGAGCACTGGGCTGCAGCTAAGCCTCCGAGTGGAAGTCCGGCTTACCACTCGGTAGGATTTTTATATCTTAGGCGAGCACTGGGCTGCAGCTAAGCCCCCGAGTGAGAGGTTTGCTCTTCACTCGGTAGGATTTTTGATAACTTAGGCGAGTACTTGGACTGCAGCTAAGCCCCC
>NC_041385.1:689274182-689334818 GCF_002162155.2 Triticum dicoccoides | reverse complement strand
AGCACTGAGCTGCAGCTAAGCCTCCGAGTGGAAGTCTGGCTTACCACTCGGCAGGATTTTTATATCTTAGGCGAGCACTGGGCTGTAGCTAAGCCCCCGAGTGAGAGGTTTGCTCTTCACTCGGTAGGATTTCGATAACTTAGGCGAGCACTGAGCTGCAGCTAAGCCTCCGAGTGGAAGTCTGGCTTACCACTCGGTAGGATTTTTATATCTTAGGCGAGCACTGGGCTGCAGCTAAGCCCCCGAGTGAGAGGTTTGCTCTTCACTCGGTAGGATTTTGATAACTTAGGCGAGCACTGAGCTGCAGCTAAGCCTCCGAGTGGAAGTCTGGCTTACCACTCGGTAGGATTTTTTGTTGGGGAACGTAGCAGAAATTCAAAATTTTCCTACGTGTCACCAAGATCTATCTATGGAGAGACCAGCAACGAGTAGAAAGAGAGTGCATCTACATACCCTTGTAGATCGCTAAGCGGAAGCGTTCAAGAGAACGGGGTTGAAGGAGTCGTACTCGTCGTGATCCAAATCACCGGAGATCCTAGTGCCGAACGGACGGCACCTCCGCGTTCAACACACGTACAGCCCGGTGACGTCTCCCATGCCTTGATCCAGCAAGGAGAGAGGGAGAGGTTGAGGAAGACTCCGTCCAGCAGCAGCACAATGGCGTGGTGGTGGTGGAGGAGCGTGGCAATCCTGCAGGGCTTCGCCAAGCACCGCGAGAGAGGAGGAGCACTTGGGAGAGGGAGGGCTGCGCCAGGGGCAAGGGTGAAGCTCCCATGCGCCTCCCCACTATATATAGGGGTGGAGGGGGCTGGTTTCTTGCCCTCCAAGTCCATTGGGGCGTTGGCCAAGGTGGGAGGAAAGAAATCCCATCATTTCCTTCCCCACCGATTGTTATCCCCCCTTTTTAGGGATCTTGATCTTATCCCTTCGGGATATGATCTTATTCCTTCTAAGGGGGGATCTTGGTGCGCCTTGACCAGGGGTGTGGGGCCTTGCCCCCACTACCCACATCCATGTGGGCCCCCCCATGCAGGTGGGCCCCACTCCGGAACCTTCTAGAACCTTCCTGGTACAATACCGAAAAATCCCGAACATTTTCCGGTGGCCAAAATAGGACTTCCCATATATAAATCTTTACCTCCGGACCATTCCGGAACTCCTCGTGACGTCCGGGATCTCATCCGGGACTCCGAACAACATTCGGTAACCACATACAAACTTCCTTTATAACCCTAGCGTCATCGAACCTTAAGTGTGTAGACCCTACGGGTTCGGGAGACATGTAGACATGACCGAGACGTTCTCTGGTCAATAACCAACAGCGGGATCTGGATACCCATGATGGCTCCCACATGCTCCACGATGATCTCATCGGATGAACCACGATGTCAAGGACTTAATCAATCCCGTATTCAATTCCCTTTGTCTATCGGTATGTTACTTGCCCGAGACTCGATCGTCGGTATCCAATACCTTGTTCAATCTCGTTACCGGCAAGTCACTTTACTCGTTCCGTAACACATCATCCCGTGATCAACTCCTTGGTCACATTGCGCATATGATGATGTCCTACCGAGTGGGCCCAGAGATACCTCTCCGTTTACACGGAGTGACAAATCCCAGTCTCGATCCGCATAAAACAATAGATACTTTCGGAGATACCTGTAGTGCACCTTTATAGTCACCCAGTTACGTTGTGACGTTTGATACACCCAAAGCACTCCTACGATATCCAGGAGTTACATGCTCTCATGGTCAAAGGAAGAGATACTTGACATTGGCAAAGCTCTAGCAAACGAACTACACGATCTTTGTGCTATGCTCAGGATTGGGTCTTGTCCATCACATCATTCTCCTAATGATGTGATCCCGTTATCAACGACATCCAATGTCCATAGCCAGGAAACCATGACTATCCGTTGATCACAACGAGCTAGTCAACTAGAGGCTCACTAGGGACATATTGTGGTCTATGTATTCACACGTGTGTTATGATTTCCGGATAATACAATTATAGCATGAATAAAAGACAATTATCATGAACAAGGAAATATAATAATAACACTTTTATTATTGCCTCTAGGGCATATTTCCAACAGTCTCCCACTTGCACTAGAGTCAATAATCTAGTTCACATCGCCATGTGATTAACACTCACAGGTCACATCGCCATGTGACCAACACCCAAGAGTTTACTAGAATCAGTAGTCTAGTTCACATCACTATGTGATCAACACTCAATGAGTTTTATGTTTGATCATGTTGCTTGTGAGAGAGGTTTTAGTCAACGGGTCTGAACCTTTCAGATCCGTGTGTGCTTTACAAATCTCTATGTCATCTCCTAGATGCAGCTACCACGCTCTATTTGGAGCTATTCCAAATAACTGTTCTACTTGGAGCTATTCTAAATTGTTGCCCCATTGTACGTATCCGGTATCTCTACTTAGAGCTATCCGGATAGGTGTTAAGCTTGCATCGTCGTAACCTTTACGACGAACTCTTTTACCACCTCCATAATCGAGAAAATTCCTTAGTCCACTAGTTACTAAGGATAACTTTGACCGCTGTCCTATGATCCATTCATGGATCACTCTTGTACCCCTTGACTGACTCATGGCAAGGCACACTTTCGGTGCGGTACACAGCATAGCATACTGTAGAGCCTATGTCTTAAGCATAGGGGACAACCTTCGTCCTTTCTCTCTATTCTGCCAAGGTCGAGCTTTAAGTCTTAACTTCGTACCTTACAACTCAGGCAAGAACTTCTTCTTTGACTGATCTATCTTGAACACCTTCAAGATCATGTCAAGGTATGTGCTCATTTGAAAGTATTATTAAGCATTTTGATCTATCCTTATAGATCTTGATGCTCAATGTTCAAGTAGCTTAATCTAGGTTTTCTATTAAAAAACACCTTTCAAATAACCCTATATGCTTTCTAGAAATTCTACATCATCTCTGATCATCAATATGTCAACAACATATACTCATCAGAAATTCTATAGTGCTCCCGCTCACTTCTTTGGAAATACAAGTTTCTCATAAACTTTGTATAAATCCAAAATCTTTGATCATCTCATCAAAGCGTACATTCCAACTCCGAGATGCTTACTCCAGTCCTTAGAAGGATCCCTGGAGCTAGCATACCTTTTAGCATCCTTAGGATCGACAAAACTTTTCTGATTGTATTGCATACAACCTTTCCTTACGAAAACTGGTAAGGAAACTTGTCTTGACATCCATCTGCCAGATTTCATAAATGCAGCTAATGCTAACATGATTCCAACGGACTTTAAGCATCGCTACGAGTGAGAAAATCTCATCATAGTCAACTCCTTGAACTTGTCGGAAAACACTTCGCCACAAGTCGAGCTTCATAGATGGTGACATTACCATCCACGTCCGTCTTCTTCTTAAAAGATCCATTTATCTCAATGGATTGCCGATCATCGGGCAAGTCCATCAAAGTCCATGCTTTGTTCTGATATATGGATACTATCTCGGATTTCATGGCTTCTAACCATTTGTTGGAATTCGGGCCCACCATCGCTTCTCCATAGCTCGTAGGTTCATTGTTGTCTAGCAACATGACCTTCAAGACAGGATTACGTACCACTCTGAAGTAGTACGCATCCTTGTCATCCCACGAGGTTTGGTAGTGACTTGATCCGAAGTTTCATGATCAATATCATAAGCTTCCACTTCAATTGGTGTAGGTGCCACAGGAACAACTTCCTGTGCCCTGCCACACACTAGTTGAAGAGACGGTTCAATAACCTCATCAAGTTTCCACCATCCTCCCACTCAATTCTTTCGAGAGAAACTTTTCCTCGAGAAAGGACCCGATTCAAGAGACAATCCCTATTGCTTTCGGATCTGAATTAGGAGGTATACCCAACTGTTTTGGGTGTCCTATGAAGATGCATTTTATCCGCTTTGGGTTCGAGCTTATCAACCTGAAACTTTTTCACATAAGCGTCGCAGCCCCAAACTTTTAAGAAACGACAACTTAGGTTTCTCTAAACCATAATTCATACGGTGTCATCTCAACGGAATTACGTGGTGCCCTATTTAAAGTGAATGTGGTTGTCTCTAATGCCTAACCCATGGACAATAGTGGTAATTCGATAAGAGACATCATGGTACGCACCATATCCAATAGGGTGCAACTATGATGTTCGGACACACCATCACACTATGGTGTTCCAGGCGGTATTAATTGTGAAACAATTTCCACAATGTCTTAATTGTGTGCCAAAACTCGTAACTCAGATATTCATCTCTATGATCGTATCATAGACATTTTATCCTCTTGTCACAATGATCTTCTACTTCACTCTGAAATTACTTGAACCATTCAATAATTCAGACTTGTGTTTCATCAAGTAAATATTCTCAACATCTACTCGAATCATCTGTGAAGTAAGAACATAACGATATTCACTGCATGCCTTAGCACTCATTGGATTGGACACATCAAAATGTGTTACTTCCAACAAGTTGCTATCTTGTTCCATCTTACTGAAAACGAGGCTTTTCAGTCATCTTGCCCATGTGGTATGATTTGCATATCTCAAGTGATTCAAAATCAAGTGAGTCCAAACGGTCCATTTGCATGGAGTTTCTTCATGCATATACACCAATAGACATGGTTCGCATGTCTCAAACTTTTCAAAACGAGTGAGTCCAAAGATCCATCAACATGGAGCTTCTTCATGCGTTTTATACCATTATGACTTACATGGCAGTGCCACAAGTAAGTGGTACTATCATTACTATCTTATATCTTTTGGCATGAAAATGTGTATCACTATGATCGAGATTCAATAAACCATTCAGGTTTAATACTAATCTTGATGGTAGAGGGAGCGTGCGATGTTTGATCATATCAAACTTGGAAACACTTCCAACACATATCGTCAGCTCACCTTTAGCTAGTCTCCGTTTATTCCGTAGCTCTTTATTTCGAGTTACTAACACTTAGCAACCGAACCGGTATCTTAATACCCTGGTGCTACTAGGAGTACTAGTAAAGTACACATTAACATAATGTATATCCAATATACTTATATCGACTTTGCCAGCCTTCTCATCTACCAAGTATCTAGGGTAATTCTGCTCCAGTGGTTGTTCCCCTTATTACAGAAGCACTTAGTCTCGGGTTTGGGTTCAACCTTGGGTTTCTTCACTAGAGCAGCAGTTGAATTGCCGTTTCATGAAGTATCCCTTCTTGCCCTTGCCCTTCTTGAAACTAGTGGTTCACCAACCATCAACAATTGATGCTCCTTCTTGATTTCTACTTTCGTGGCGTCAAACATCGCGAATATCTCAAGGATCATCATATATGTCCCTGATATATCATAGTTCATCACGAAGCTCTAGCAGCTTGGTGGTAATGACTTCGGAGAACCATCACTATTTCATCTGGAAGATCAACTCCCACTCGATTCAAGCGATTGTTGTACTCAGACAATCTGATCACAAGCACAACAATTGAGCTTTTCTCCTTAGTCTGCAGGCTAAGAAAATCGTCGGAGGTCTTATACCTCTTGACGTGGGCACGAGCCTGAAATCCCAATTTCAGCCCTCGAAACATCTCATATGTTCCGCGACGTTTCGAAAACGTCTTTGGTGCCTCTACTTAAACCATTTAATTGAACTATCACGTAGTTATCAAAACGTGTATGTCCGATGTTCGCAACATCGACAAACGACGTTGGGGTTCAGCACACTGAGCGGTGCATTAAGGACATAAGCTTTCTACTGATCGCATAATCGCTACTATCAACTTTCAACTATATTTTCTCTAGGAACATATCTAAACAGTGGAACTAAAGCGCGAGCTTACGACATAATTTGCAAAAGGTCTTTTGACTATGTTCAGGATAATTAAGTTCATCTTATGAACTCCCACTTAGATAGACATCCCTCTGGTCATCTAAGTGATCACATGATCCGAGTCAAGTAGGCCGTGTCCGATCATCACGTGAGACGGACTAGTCATCATCGGTGAACATCTTCATGTTGATCGTATCTACCATACGACTCATGCTCGACCTTTCGGTCTCCGTGTTCCGAGGCCATGTCTGCACATGCTAGGCTCGTCAAGTTAACCCTAAGTGTTTTCGCTGTGTAAAACTGTCTTACACCCGTTGTATGTGAACGTAAGAATCCATCACACCCGATCATCACGTGGTGCTTAGAAGCGACGAACTGTAGCAACGGTGCACAGTTAGGGGAGAACACTTCTTGAAATTTTGTAAGGGATCATCTTATTTACTACCGTCGTCCTAAGCAAACAAGATGCATAAACATGATAAACATCACATGCAATCAAATAGTGACATGATATGGCCAATATCATTTTGCTCCTTTTGATCTTCATCTTCGGTGCTCCATGATCATCATCGTCACCGGCACGACACCATGATCTCCATCATCATGATCTCCATCATCGTGTCTTCATGAAGTTGTCACGCCAACGACTACTTCTACTTCTATGACTAACGCGTTTAGCAATAAAGTAAAGTAGTTTACATGGCGTTCTTCAATGACACGCAGGTCATACAATAAATAAAGACAACTCCTATGGCTCCTGCCGGTTGTCATACTCATCGACATGCAAGTCGTGAATCCTATTACAAGAACATGATCAATCTCATACATCACATATCATTCATCACATTCTTCTTGGCCATATCACATCACATAGCATACCCTGCAAAAACAAGTTAGACGTCCTCTAATTGTTGTTGCATGTTTTACGTGGCTGCTATGGGTTTCTAGCAAGAACGTTTCTTACCTACGCAACACCACAACGTGATATGCCAATTGCTATTTACCCTTCATAAGGACCCTTTTCATCGAATCCGTTCCGACTAAAGTGGGAGAGACTGGCACCCGCTAGCCACCTTATGCACCAAGTGCATGTCAATCGGTGGAACCTGTCTCACGTAAGAGTACGTGTAAGGTCGGTCCGGGCCGCTTCATCCCACAATACCGTCGAAACAAGATTGGACTAGTAACGGTAAGCATACTGAACAAAATCAACGCCCACAACTACTTTGTGTTCTACTCGTGCAAAGAATCTACGCAATAGACCTAGCTCATGATGCCACTGTTGGGGAACGTAGCAGAAATTCAAAATTTTCCTACGTGTCACCAAGATCTATCTATGGAGATACCAGCAACGAGTAGAAAGAGAGTGCATCTACATACCCTTGTAGATCGCTAAGCGGAAGCGTTCAAGAGAACGGGGTTGAAGGAGTCGTACTCGTCGTGATCCAAATCACCGGAGATCCTAGTGCCGAACGGACGGCACCTCCGCGTTCAACACACGTACAGCCCGGTGACGTCTCCCATGCCTTGATCCAGCAAGGAGAGAGGGAGAGGTTGAGGAAGACTCCGTCAAGCAGCAGCACAACGGCGTGGTGGTGGTGGAGGAGCGTGGCAATCCTGCAGGGCTTCGCCAAGCACCGCGAGAGAGGAGGAGCACTTGGGAGAGGGAGGGCTGCGCCAGGGGCAAGGGTGAAGCTCCCATGCGCCTCCCCACTATATATAGGGGTGGAGGGGGCTGGTTTCTTGCCCTCCAAGTCCATTGGGGCGTTGGCCAAGGTGGGAGGAAAGAAATCCCATCATTTCCTTCCCCACCGATTGTTATCCCCCCTTTTTAGGGATCTTGATCTTATCCCTTCGGGATATGATCTTATTCCTTCTAAGGGGGGATCTTGGTGCGCCTTGACCAGGGGTGTGGGGCCTTGCCCCCACTACCCACATCCATATGGGCCCCCCCATGCAGGTGGGCCCCACTCCGGAACCTTCTAGAACCTTCCCGGTACAATACCGAAAAATCCCGAACATTTTCTGGTGGCCAAAATAGGACTTCCCATATATAAATCTTTACCTCCGAACCATTCCGGAACTCCTCGTGACGTCCGGGATCTCATCCGGGACTCCGAACAACATTCGGTAACCACATACAAACTTCCTTTATAACCCTAGCGTCATCGAACCTTAAGTGTGTAGACCCTACGGGTTCGGGAGACATGTAGACATGACCGAGACGTTCTCTGGTCAATAACCAACAGCGGGATCTGGATACCCATGATGGCTCCCACATGCTCCACGATGATCTCATCGTATGAACCACGATGTCAAGGACTTAATCAATCCCGTATTCAATTCCCTTTGTCTATCGGTATGTTACTTGCCCGAGACTCGATCGTCGGTATCCAATACCTTGTTCAATCTCGTTACCGGCAAGTCACTTTACTCGTTCCGTAACACATCATCCCGTGATCAACTCCTTGGTCACATTGCGCATATGATGATGTCCTACCGAGTGGGCCCAGAGATACCTCTCCGTTTACACGGAGTGACAAATCCCAGTCTCGATCCGCATAAAACAATAGATACTTTCGGAGATACCTGTAGTGCACCTTTATAGTCACCCAGTTACGTTGTGACGTTTGATACACCCAAAGCACTCCTACGGTATCCAGGAGTTACACGCTCTCATGGTCAAAGGAAGAGATACTTGACATTGGCAAAGCTCTAGCAAACGAACTACACGATCTTTGTGCTATGCTCAGGATTGGGTCTTGTCCATCACATCATTCTCCTAATGATGTGATCCCGTTATCAACGACATCCAATGTCCATAGCCAGGAAACCATGACTATCTGTTGATCACAACGAGCTAGTCAACTAGAGGCTCACTAGGGACATATTGTGGTCTATGTATTCACACGTGTATTACGATTTCCGGATAATACAGTTATAGCATGAATAAAAGACAATTATCATGAACAAGGAAATATAATAATAACACTTTTATTATTGCCTCTAGGGCATATTTCCAACATTTTTATATCTTAGGCGAGCACTGGGCTGCAGCTAAGCCCCCGAGTGAGAGGTTTGCTCTTCACTCGGTAGGATTTCGATAACTTAGGCGAGCACTGAGCTGCAGCTAAGCCTCCGAGTGGAAGTCTGGCTTACCACTCGGTAGGATTTTTATATCTTAGGCGAGCAATGGGCTGCAGCTAAGCCCCCGAGTGAGAGGTTTGCTCTTCACTCGGTAGGATTTTTATAACTTAGGCGAAACGGATTCGCAGCTAAGCCTCCGAGTGGGAGTCTGGCTCACCACTCGGTAGGATTTTTTACAAACTTAGGCGGAACGGATTCGCGGCTAAGTCGCCCACTGGGGGGAAATTTTATTAGACAAAATGAAAAGTGACAAAAATTATGGAGGAACTATGACACTATTATTTTGAGGTCCATGAACTACAGAAGTACTTTATTGCAACTCATCCGAGTGATAAAACTTAAGTGTAAAATGGGCGGAGTAGTTCCGCGTTCCAAGCTCGGGGCTCGTCGATATTATGCTCGACGTTGTAAAGACGGTACGCCCCGTTGTGGAGAACCTTGGTGACGATAAAGGAACCTTCCCAAGAAGGAGCAAGCTTGTGTGGTTTGTGCTGATCCACTCGGAGAACCAAATCTCCTTCCTGGAAGGCTCGACCTCTCACATTTCTGGCGTGGAAACGACGCAAATCTTGTTGGTAGATGGTCGACCGGATCAGAGCCATCTCCCTTTCTTCCTCTAAAAGGTCGACTGCGTCCTGCCGTGCTTGTTCAGCTTCTGCTTCGTTGTAGATTTCAACTCGAGGAGCATTGTGGAGAAGATCGCTCGGCAAGACTGCTTCAGCTCCGTAGACCAAGAAGAATGGAGTTCTTCCGGTCGACCGATTAGGTGTGGTCCGCAGTCCCCAAAGCACTAAGGGAAGTTCGTCGACCCAAGCTCCAGCTGCATGCTTGAGATCACGCATCAGTCGGGGTTTCAATCCCTTGAGAATCAGGCCATTGGCTCGCTCCGCCTGTCCATTCGACTGCGGATGGGCGACTGAAGCGTAGTCGACCCGTGTGCCTTGAGAGTTACAGAAATCTCTGAATTCCTCCGAGTCAAAGTTCGACCCATTATCCGTAATGATGCTGTGCGGGACTCCATATCTGAATATTAGTTCCCTGATGAAGCTAACAGCAGTACCGGTGTCAAGGTTCTTGATTGGTTTAGCCTCAATCCACTTGGTGAACTTGTCGACTGCCACCAGTACATGCGTGAAGCCGCTCCGCCCTGTTCTCAAAGGACCGACCATGTCCAACCCCCATACCGCGAAAGGCCAGACGAGTGGGATGGTCTTCAGAACCGATGCAGGCTTGTGCGACATATTCGAGTAGAACTGACATCCCTTGCACTTATCCACTATCTCCTTTGCCATCTCATTCGCCTTTGGCCAGTAAAATCCGGCTCGGTATGCTTTGGCCACGATGGTCCGAGAGGACGCATGATGACCACAGGTTCCCGAGTGGATATCATTGAGGATGAGTCGACCTTCTTCTGGTGTTATGCACTTCTGACCAACTCCAGTCGCGCTTTCTCTGTATAATTGTCCTTTGATTACGGTAAAGGCCTTAGATCGACGGACGATCTGTCGAGCCTCTTCCTCATCCTCCGGAAGCTCTTTTCTCAGGATATACGCGATATATGGAACCGTCCAGTCGGGAACGACCACCAAGATCTCCATGACCAAGTCGACCACTGCTGGGACTTCAACCTCAGTCGGATCTGTGGCACTCTTGGGCTGTGGAGCTTCTTCGGTGAAAGGATCTTCTTTGACTGACGGAGTGTGTATATGCTCCAAGAACACACCACTCGGAATGGCTTCTCTCTTGGAACCTATCTTTGCTAGATCATCAGCTGCTTGATTTTTCAGTCGGGGTATATGATGGAGCTCCAACCCCTCGAACTTCTTTTCCAGCTTCCTCACTGCACTGCAGTATCCAGTCATGGCTGGGCTTCTCACGTCCCACTCCTTCATCACTTGGTTGACCACCAAATCCGAGTCGCCATAGACCATCAGGCGACGGACGCCGAGTGAAATGGCCATGCGCAACCCATATAAGAGGGCCTCATATTCTGCCTCATTGTTGGAGGAATCAAAGTGAATCTGGAGCACATATCTGAGCTTATCTCCTCTGGGGGAAACCAGGACAACCCCAGCACCGGAACCATTCAACATCTTAGAGCCATCAAAGAACATGGTCCAATGCTCCGAGTGAACTTCAGTCGGCTGCTGCTGTTCAATCCACTCGGCGAGGAAATCTGCTATTGCCTGGGACTTAATGGCTTTCTTTGCCTCAAACTTGATATCAAGGGGAAGAAGTTCAATCGCCCATTTAGCCACTCGACCAGTTGCATCTCTGTTGTGCAAAATCTCTGATAGTGGAGCGTCGCTGACGACTGTGATGGAATGATCAGAGAAATAATGAGCAACCTTCTTTGTGGTCATGTATATTCCATACACAAGCTTCTGATAATGAGGATATCTCTGCTTGGATGGAGTCAAGGCTTCAGACAAATAATACACTGGGCGCTGAACTTTGAGAGCTTTTCCTTCTTCTTCCCGCTCGACCATAAGCACAGTACTGACGACTTGTCCTGTGGCTGCGATATAGAGCAAAAGAGGCTCTTTGCTGATTGGAGCAGCAAGCACCGGCTGGGTGGAGAGCAGAGCTTTTAGCTCGGCAAACGCTGCATCAGCTTCTGGAGTCCACTCGAACTTGTCTGTCTTCTTCATCAGTCGGTAAAGAGGCAATGCCTTTTCACCGAGTCGTGAGATGAATCGACTTAATGCGGCCAAGCATCCAGTAAGCTTCTGGACATCGTGCACTCGCACAGGGCGTTTCATTCGGAGAATAGTGCCGATCTTCTCTGGATTAGCGTCGATTCCTTGTTCGGAAACGAGAAAACCGAGTAACTTGCCACCAGGAACTCCAAATGTGCACTTTGATGGATTGAGCTGCATATCATACCTTCTGAGGTTGGCAAATGTTTCGGCGAGATCAGCGAGCAGGTCGGAACCTTTTCGTGACTTGACGACGATATCATCCATATACGCTTCCACATTCCGACTGATTTGAGTGAGTAGACACTTCTGAATCATTCGCATAAATGTGGCTCCGGCATTCTTGAGGCCGAATGGCATGGTGATATAGCAAAAGCACCCGAATGGAGTGATGAAAGCTGTTTTTATCTCGTCGGGTCCGTACAGACGGATCTGGTGGTACCCGGAGTAGGCGTCTAGAAAAGACAGTCTCTCGCATCCCGCGGTCGAGTCAACAATTTGATCTATGCGAGGGAGAGGAAAATGATCTTTCGGGCAGGCCCGGTTGATGTGCTTGAAATCAATGCACATTTGGAGCGATTTGTCTTTCTTAGGAACCATGACGACATTAGCGAGCCACTCGGAGTGGTATATCTCTCGGATAAATCTTGCCGCCAACAGTCGAGCCACTTCCTCACCAATAGCTTGTCTCTTCTGGATGGCGGACCGCCGAAGATGCTCTTTGACCGATTTTGCAGATGAGTCGACTCTTAGGCGATGCTCAGCCAGTCCCCTGGGAACACCTGGCATGTCAGCGGGCTTCCATGCAAAAATGTCCCAGTTCTCACGGAGGAACTGGATGAGCGCTTCTTCCTATTTCGGGTCCAGTGTTGTGGAGATGTGGGTCGGAGCTGCATCGGGGTCGGTCGGGTGAATGTGAACAGGCTTCGTCGCACCGGACGACTGAAATGCAGACTCTGTGGCGGGTTTCTTGGATCGCAGCAAATCACTCGGATCTGCATTTTGCTTGTATTCTTCGAATTCGACCGCTGTCACCTGGGAATTGGCAATCTTTGAGCCCTTCTGAAAGCACTCTTCTGCCTTTTTCCGATCACCGGTGACAGTGATCACTCCTTTGGGGCCGGGCATCTTCAATTTGAGGTACACGTAACATGGTCGAGCCATGAATCATGCGTAAGCTGGTCTCCCCAAAATGGCATGATATGCACTCTGAAAATCCACGACCTCAAACGTCAACTTTTCTTTGCGAAAATGTTTCGAATCACCAAACACCACGTCCAGAGCTATTTGGCCGAGTGACTCGGCTTTCTTCCCTGGTATAACTCCATGAAAGCTCATGTTACTGGTGCTCAGTCGGGACATCGGAATGCCCATTCCTTTCAGTGTGTCTGCATACAACAAATTCAGCCCGCTTCCACCGTCCATCAGCACTTTTGTCAGTCGAGTGCCTTCGACAACTGGATCGACCACCAAAGCTTGCCTCCCAGGGGTGGCAATATGAGTCGGGTGATCAGATTGGTCGAATGTGATGGGTATTTGGGACCATTTCAGATAATTTGCTTTTGCCGGGGCAACCATGTTCACCTCTCGGTTAATGACTTTCAATCGACTCTTGCTTTCCACATCTGCAAAGATCATCAGAGTGGAGTTGATATGCGGATATCCTTCTTCACTGTCCTCCTTGTCTTCGGCCTTGTCCGACTCCTTCTCCTTGTCCTTAGACTGTTTTCCCTGAAACTGCTGGATCAGGAGTCGACATTGGCGAGTGGTATGCTTCGGGTAGATGATATTCCCCTCTTCGTCTTTCTTCGTGTGGATGTGACACGGCATATCCATCACGTCGTTCCCTTCTTTATCCTTCACCTTCTTAGGGTTCCAGGATCCTTTTGGTTTCCCTTTAAACTTTCCTTGAGTCACGGCCAGAGCCTCTCCAGGAGCTGCCGGTTCAGCCTTCCGCTTCTGTTTCCGACTGGTGTTTCCCTTTTCCGACTGGCTCGGCTTGTGCTTGCCGCTTCGGAGTCGGTCTTCTTCTTCGCCGTTGGCGTACTTGGTAGCGATCTCCATCATCCGACTCAAGGTCATGTCACCGGTTCGACCAAACTTCAAGCTCAATTCTCTGTTCTTGACGCCATCTTTAAAGGCGCAGACTGCCTGATGATCAGACACATTCTCCACAGTATGGTGCAAAGTGATCCATCTCTGAATATACTCTCTGAGAGTCTCATTGGTTTTCTGCACGCAGACTTGCAACTCTGTCAATCCAGCTGGTCGCTTGCAAGTTCCTTCAAACGTTCTGATGAACACTCGGGACAGATCTTCCCAAGTGTAAATGCTGCTAGGAGGTAATTGAGTCAACCATGCCCTGGCAGAACCTTCCAGCATGAGGGGCAAATGCTTCATAGCCACCTCGTCGTTCCCACCACCAATCTGAACCGCCACTCGGTAGTCCTCAAGCCAAGTTTCAGGCTTAGACTCACCAGTGAACTTGCTGACTCCTGTTGCCAACCTGAAATTGGGAGGGATAATTGCGGCTCTGATAGCTCTGCTGAAACATTCAGGACCAGAAACATGCACTCGACTGCTTGTGGGCGCATCTCTGTCGAGTCCGCCTCGATGGGCTCTGTTCCGGTCGACCAAACCTTGCACGATAATGGATCGCGCGTCGAAGCCTGGTTCTCTGGGGTCGACTGGAACTCTTCGCCCCGTACTGAACTGACGCCTGTCATCTTGCTGCCGAGGAGCGTAAGACCCACCCCTCGGAGGGGAATTGGGCACTCGACGCCTATCATCTCGGTCTAGTCGGTCACCATATTGGTCTCGCCGATTCTCGCGCCCTTCACGCCGCGGAGGCGATCTGGGGCTGTGAGCCGACTGAACCGTATTCGCAGCGACGGATCAACTGTGAATTCTGTTGCGCGACTGCGACACGGCCGAATTCTGATCTCCTGCTGCCCGAAGCAGATCCCTGATCTGCATCAAGCCTCTGCCAGCTTCCGACTGAGAAGGCTGGATGGACTCTGCTATACGGGTCGCAGCTGCTAAATTCTGGATTGGGGTTCGATATACCTGAGTCGGCGGGAAGAGTTGACGTTGACTGGCGTCGGGAACTCGTTGCCGCGCGCGCTCGTCGAGTGCTCGCTGAAGATTCTCCAGTCGAGTGCGTTCGGCCAAATTGGCCAAACGTGCCTCCTCCAAGGCGCGAGCCTCAGGGGTTTCTCCTGCGATGGGAGTACGCAGGGCATCCATGTTCCTGCGGTGAAGTTCCTCTCTTTGCAGAGAGTCGAGTGGCTCGGGCTGGTACTCTTCATGGTCTCGTGCGGGGTCGCCTCCGTCGCCTGCTCCACCATCACGGGCGAAGCCAGGGGGACTGCGGGGCCCGTCGACCATTAGGATTTCCGCCGCAGGATCACTGCTATCGCACTCGGATGCGGTCTCTACGGAGCCAGTCGACAGATCGAACAAGCCGTAGAGAGATTCGTCGGGCTCGATTGCCGCAAATTGGGTGGTGGCCGTCTGGCGAGCCACCGCGTGCCTCACCCACCGCTGAAGCCTCGACCGGCCCGAGCGCTTGCGCTGGTGGGAGACCGGGAGGGTGGCCGATGGGGGAGTCGACCGATACGGGGTCGACGGTTGCCGCAGCAGAACGCCGCGGACACATGCGCGAAAATGCGTCGCACCGCGGACGGGGAGCGCATCGACGTCGAGTGGAGCCTCCTGGAGCCAGGCGGAGTCGTCGGCGACGAAGGTGAGAGCACCGAGACGGATCTCTCGGCCCTCGACCAAAACTCCAGCAGCCACCATGATGAAAGTACTCGGAAGAATCGCAACTTCTCCACAAAATCGCTAAAACACCTGCCCCAAGGTGGGCGCCAACTGTCGTGGTTCTAAGCCTGACAGTAGAGTGGGGGGTAGGTATGGAGAGGCAAGGTCCTAGCTATGGAGAAGTTGTAAACACAAGGGATGTACGAGTTCAGGCCCTTCTCGGAAGAAGTAAAAGCCCTACGTCTCGGAGCCCAGAGGCGGTCGAGTGGATTATGTGTATATGAGTTACAAGGTACCGAACCCCTCTACCTGTGGAGGGGGGTGGCTTATATAGAGTGCGCCAGGACCCCAGCCAGCCCACGTAGGAGAGGGTTTAAGGTGAGTTAAGTCCGGGGCGTTACTGGTAACGCCCCACATAAAGTGTCTTTACTATCATAAAGTCTACTTAATTACAGGCCGTTGCAGTGCAAAGTGCCTCTTGACTTTCTTGTGGTCGAGTGAGTCTTCGTGGTCGAGTCCTTCAAGTCAGTCGAGTGAGTCCCTCGTAGGTCAACTGGAAGGTGATCTCTTCTAAGGGTGTCCTTGGGCAGGGCACTTAGATCAGGTCTGTGACCCTACCCTAGGTACATGACCCCATCACGGGGCTCGACGCCGTTCGAGGAGGCGAGCTGCTCGACGTGGCAGCGTACGAAGTACGACGTCCATAGCGTGTTGCTATCGGGGGCGTACCTCGGCTGGTTGCACACCTCCTCTGTCAGCGAGGACCGCATGCGCGCGATCTCGGCGCGTCGGGCAGCGCCGGTGGCACCGGGACTCCGCCGGCGCTCAGCTTCCACGTGCGCGGCCGCCGAAACAGTGTCTTTGCCTGGAACGACGCTCGATGCATGTCCGGCGGTGCCAGGTAGTCGGCCTCATAAAGGAGCCGTGCCTCGTCCTCATACAGGTGGCGACGACCGAAGCCATTAGCCGTCGCATCATCGCTTGGGTAAAGCTCGGCCATGCTCGGTCGAGAGGGGTGTCGGCAGCGAGAGGAGGAGCTCGCTCGAGAGTGTGTGTGTGCTCCCCGACGAGGGAGCTTTTTATAGCCGAGCTTGGGCGGTGGGTTGGCGGCCGACGTGTGTATGCGTGGCGGGATCGGGCGGGACGCGCGTTGCCGCGCCTTCACTGTGCCGCCCGTGAGGCATCAATGGAGGCTGACCAGCGCGACAGCTTTGGCATTGATTCCTCGCGGGAATCGAGGCGATGAGGATGACGTTGCGCCGTGGTCGCTGACTCAGCGGGCCCGCCGTTCTTTCGCGCCAAAAAGATTCCTCGGGCACCCCCCAACGCGTCGGGTTTGGCCTAGGTCCGCCGGCGCGAGTTTAGGGCCTAACCGGTGAAAATTGGATTCCTGGAGGCGCGACTGGGCCGTTTTTTCAGCACTGGTGCTAAAAAGGGGCCTTGGGGGGCCTGTTAGGGGCGCGGTTGGAGATGCTCTAACCGAAGGCATTTGGGGGTCTGTTTTGTTGCCTGCATGACACTCAGCCGGGCTTTGGAGATCTAATTTTGAGTCATTTGGTTACCCGTGTGTGTATCTGTACCCGTAATAGCATGATATTCAAAGCAACTCAGGGTCTAACCCTGGAGAAACGGCTGAATAAATCGTTCCAGCTAGTCTGGCCCGATCGAGCGCAAGGACGGCAGGCGGCTGAACACGCGCGGACCGACTAGAGACACCACGTTGTTGTTCGCCATAAATTCCCTCATTCATATGTCACCGCTCACTCTCCCCTCTCTCACTGGCGGCGGTGGGCATCGGCGGGTCGAAGATCTAAACGGCGACCACCGGCCTCATCACCCTTTTGTCAATGGTGGTAAGCCCTTACCTGGCAGATTTGAGGATCTATATAGGCATCGATTTAGATTTGGATGCCTCGATTTGGGTGACCATTTGGGTTTAGAATCATATTTAGGATTTCATACACCTCGATTAGGGTGTGGATATGGGATCTGATTTGGGTGTGGATATGGGACACTCGAATAACGGTTTTAGAGCAAATACGATAAGATGATGTAGGCGGGCGGTAAGACATTAAATATTATATTCTTGCTTGCTTGGAAGAGAGAGAAGAAGAGAGAGAAGAGAAGCGGGCTACTAGTTAACAGCCGGCTGCAGCACGTGCTCCTAGGTACTTTGTGAGAGAGTGGGGTGGCCCATGTATCAACAAAGTAGTACATATTTATATCTAGCTATTATACTTGTTGGCTATAAGCTTGACTATATGTGACATGACAACATCATATAGCCAGCAACTGGCTATATTATTAACCATGCTCTTATAGGGCTCGAATTGGTATGTGTGATGTTCTTGTTGTTGTAGTAGATGCACATATTTTTCATGATTAGTCCATGATATTTTGTTACATGCCTTGATCTTGTTCAATTTGATTAGTGGGACGAGAGCCCCAAGGCAAAGAGGTTGGTAAGGGCAGTGCATCGCAGTGTTCGCAGAGGCATCGGGGGAGGCCAACCAAAGCCAACCATTTTCGGGTTTTTTTTTTGAAAAGGGGGGCTCCCTGGCCTCTCGCCCTACCACGTCTGTAAGTTCGGAGCTGGTTCGAGCACGACGACCATCTCGGAAGTGGCGGCGATTCTCCGTCTAACTCCAAAGGGGGCTCCCAACCCTCTCGCCCTACCACGAAGGGTGCCGATCCGTCGAGAGAAGACGCTCCCACAGTAGGAAGGTGTAAGGGTTCTAGAGGTGTGGAGTATGACACCAACTGGTAGATGACTGAGGCGACTCGGGCGGCGCCCGCGGCGACCACCGCGAATCGGCCACCGGGGCCTGCAATCCCTTCCACAAGGCATGTAGGGGGGGCATTTCTGGGTCCTCGCAGGTTCGGATGACGAGGAGGATCCAGCCGGCACATCACCGGTCGACTACTCACCGACGCCATCCGACGTGATTTACGAGGCCTTCGCCCCTGGTTATTCGGAGGAAGAGGTGGTTGCGTTGGTCGACGAGATTGTGCCGGCCGAGGATCCGGCACGGATCGGGCTGTGTTCTGAGGACAGGATGGAGGTTGTTCGCCGGATCATTCACCGGAGGACGGCGGCGACGGCGATCCGGCCTTGGAAAGGGCCTCTACCTAAGGTTAGTATCCAACCCCTATCTTTATCAGATTTCTTCCCGCACGATGATTGGAGCCAACCATTTTCGTGAGTCCAACTCACTTCTGCAAGGTGATTCTACTGCCGATCTCCAATGGCTTGGTAAACACATGGGCGCCTTCCCAAGGGAGATCAAACTCACGAAGAACACCGACTTCACCTAGAAGGTCAAGCTCGGGAGATCAACGAGAGACTAACCATGGATCATGGGTGAGCCGAAGCGGCTTCGCCATTGCTCACTAGCTCCAGATCGGCTACCTCATAACCTTCAAGGCGATTGTCCTCGACCTTTCCGGAGCAGAGGTGGTTGCCTTGTGCGCCTCACACAACGAAGCACTTGCCTTGATCCCCCGAAGTTTAATGTGTTTTCGTTAGTCCGTCGGTCTATGACAATCTACTTATAACCACGGCGGCTTCCGTACACCAATGCCCGGTCACCAGACCACCAACCAGTGGGGGACACGAGGCACGGAAACGCTTCCAGAAATGCTCGAGCACAAAGTAGCGAACCGATAACATAGTTTCCGCAGCGACTTTGGCTGCGCCCCGTTCGTTTCCCTTGCTTTTTCTCTTGAGATGAGAGGATTTTTGTTGCTTTCTTCCGTCGTGCTTCCTGCTCCATCCATCCATCAGGAGGAACAATATCAGGCGGCATGGCACGTACTGTTGCCTGCATATCCTCCATCCCACCGATTTTGATCAATCAGTTGGCTCGTTTTTTATCATCATTCCTCTTGTTTTCTTCTCATTTTCGGCTTTCAGCGAGTGAGAGCGAGACACTTTTTCTGTCACCGTTTAGAAAAAGGGTGACGCTTCCTACAGTTCGCAGGCCGCTTTGCAATCCCTACCTCATCAAATGGAACGGCAGTACGGTTGCAAACTTATTCATTCATGGATCAATAATACATCATCATGTTCATACAGTTATAATTCAGAGCCCACCGAAAAACAACAAAATATGTTCAGAAAACAAACAGGCAGAAAGAAAGAACAAACAGAGAAAGTTCTTGCCAAATTGTATCAAGACAGTAAAATTCATCAGTACTGAAACTTGAGGAAAACTTCCAAATACAAGCAGTCCAACAGATCCAGATGCATACAGTTCCCAAGGACTGTTCAAGGAAACGACAGGCAGTCAATAACTTCTGAGCCAACGACACTACCACATTACACGACATATGAAACTTAACTTTACACGGGCTAATCATATATGTACACTGACATGGATGGATGGAGCACAACAACACAGCCCTACTACTTCAGCTCTGCTAGGCACAGATTAGTGCGGGGGGACACCATACTACTACGGAGGGGGATAAATTTAACAACAAACAACGAAAAACGGGGGGCAAGTCATGACGACGGCGATGAAGATGAAGGCAATCTGTATGTTGTTGACGTTGCTGTGACAGATATTGTAAGATGTATGTATATCATGCCACTTTTGCTAGGGCGGTCTCGGTCTAGAAATCTGTCTTCAGGAGCTTGGACACTGGCTTCACGTTTATTAAACCAAAGGGAATTGGTTGCTCCACTTGAATGTAGTCCTTCGTCGACAGGACCTGTCAATGGAGAGGAGAGCATGTGAGTACTGGCGGCCTGTGATGGGTGGTACGATCCCATGCGACACGGGGTTCAAACAACCACACTCGGCACAAGATCTAATTCAAAAGATGTTACAGACCGGGACGATTCAAACGCATGGTGCTGGCAGCATGTTCATGGAAGATGTTCAATGTAAAATGCTATGATAAATGGAGATGAAACTACGAAATGCGGCCTACTTGCCTCCACACACCCTTTTCTATAATGGGTAAAAGGCAAAATAAGGCACAAGGACCATGAAGCAAAATTGATGACGTACCAAGGTCTCGAAGAACATCCTTGAGGCTTCTTTCCTAGACTTTCCATTTACCAGATGATCAATGACAACATTCTTTCTCCCCCGACCAGACTCTTCATCGAATAGAGTCTTGAGATATCTTGCAACACCCCTGCATATATAAATAGCAACACACGGTGAAAAAAACTGGGAAAGGTCTGAACGCAAGTCTGAAGGAATTAAAATCAAGTCCATCCGTACTTGGTACGAGAAGACCAGCCACTAAGTGCATCATGAGACTGGAATTCGTCAGGATTTGGCTCATCATCATCATCATCAAGATCAATTGCCTCATCAAAGTCCCCATCATCATCATAGGGTAGAAAATCTGAAACGATATACAGTAAGAACTATGTTAAAAGCTTAATAAATCTCTCGCAGCATAAGACCGACATTGTAAGCACATGATTGGGAAGAACTTCATGACATAGTAAGCACATGAACTTCATGTACTATAATACTCCCTCCGTTCCCAAATATTTGTCTTTCCAGACATTTCAAATGGACTACAAGTCTACAACATACGGATGTATGTAGACATATTTTAAAGTGTAGATTCACTCATTTTGCTTCATATGTAGTCACTTGTTGAAATCTCTAGAAAGACAAATATTTAGGAACGGAGGAAGTATTAGTTAATAAAATGGATCTGGGCATCCTCGTCCGCAACATTTGTGAATCCGGTGACACAGGAGAAAAGGTGTCATGAAAATACATGGGATATGCTTTTTCTGATACAGCCATAATGAATCCACTAGGGTACAAATTCATGGTTCTTATCTGGACAGAAGAATTACCTGTGTCGACACCATGAATTGCACTTCCAAAATCCTGTAATTTAAACCAAATACCAATTACGATCTGGCTTTAATGACTATGAAATAAAACAGTGCATGTAGTTGCATTGCAGGATGTGCCAGAAGCAGCATTCCGTAAGTGTGTATAATAGTACAAACTTCTAGGTGGACTTACACTGCATTCCTTCAGTGCAAAGTCATGCCCAGTGTTGTCCATGTCCGTGAAGTCATGCTCCGTGTTGTTCATGTCCGTGAAGGATCCTGCATTGTTTCCTTGAAAGCCAGAATTTTCTCCCATGGCCGACACAGCATTCTCATCCTCTGTTGGTTGAGGAAAACCAGAGGCATGTTCAGTGAATTCTAGTCCAGTAATCTCAGAGGTGGGCATCTCCTTATCCTCAAAAGTATTAATATCACTGCGAACAATGTCACTCAATTCCCCTTCCCGGTAGTCTTGCGCACAAGCTGGACCAGAACTATGCAAAGCAACGTCTGGAGCATCTGTTATAGTAGCAGAATCATGGGTTATGTCATCTTGTACAAAGAGAGGTGTATCAGCATTTGTATTCCTCTGCATATCTGCTGAAGCATCTTGATGGCAATCCTTATCCAGTGTATCAACATGAGCAGTAATGTTTGCAGCAGCATTTGTTTCGTCAACAAGTGGGATTTCTTTCCCGGCACCAAACTCAGTTACTTTTTCAATGTTGTTATCACGTTCATCAGATGGCATTTGCAAACCAAATGAAGCTGTAGCGTCAACTGTATCAGTTGCTTCTTGTGGTGTAGCATCTAATTGAGCACCATCTGGTAGTCCCATATGAAGTTGGTGATCAAGAGCTGCACTGTCATTTGCACCAGAGATGCCAGCGTTGTGAGCTCCATCTGGTAGTCCCAGATCAAGAGCTGCACTGTCATTTGCACCAGAGATACCAACGTTGTGAGCTCCATCTGGTAGTCCCATGTTTAGTTGGTGATCATGAGCTGCAGTGTCATTTGCACCAGAGATGCCAACGTTGTGAGCTCCATCTGGTAGTCCCATATTCAGTTGGTCATGAGGAGCTGCACTGTCCTTTGCACCAGAGATGTCAACGTTGTTGGTATCTGGTAGCACCATATGAAGTTGGTGATCAAGAGCTGCACTTTCCTCTGCACCAGAGATGCCAACATTGCTGTTATCTGCTGGGATAGTTTCAGACATGTCTACTTGTCGTTGATGTTCCCTGTTATGTACGGTGAATTGAGAAACAGACTCATAGGTTCGATAGTGTAAATCGTTCAGGTCCTTGTGCATACCTAATTGGGAAGCAAAACATCCATGAGTAAAGAGTGGAAACATGGAATTAACACCAGTTACACACAACCACTAAATACTATAGAATAATACTAAGATGGTAAGAGTAATAGACCAATTAACTTCTGCTTAATTTGCTTCCTCTGGGGCGACGAGAGAGGATACAGAAAATTGAAAACAATTTAGAGAACTTACAGGAAAATATAGGCTCGCGGAATATATCATCTTCAAGTGAACCTTTCTCGATCATCCATATTTCAGTACGGGTGCATGGAGCCTTTCTACGGATGCGCCTTATATCCTCAGTACTAATCAACTGCTGTCGTATAATACTGGAGAAGGGAAGAATCAATAAGTGAGCTAACAGTAGAACATTACTTGGACGAAATGGTTTGTACTATTCAGTGATTGTATATTCTATGAGTGTATTACAGTGGAATTGTACGCTGAATAATGACAGTCTGATAAAGAAAGGTAGCAATAGCACACTTGTGAAGGTGCAATAGCTTGGCAAGAACATTTCTTACAGGACTTGCAAACTCAAAAGCATGCCATAATTCCTCCACTGCTCACCCAATGACAAGAATGTCATAATAAGAAAACCTTAACGAAAAGTGCAGCATGTTTTCTTTAGGAGAAAGAAACAAAAATTATACAAAGAATTTCTTGAAATGGTAAGAGGTATAAGAATTAACAGGTATATCGCACCGAGGGGAATGATTAATGTTTTACTAGCAATGGTCTTTGTTTCTACTACAGCTGATTAAGACAAGAATTAAGTTAAGGAACCAAGGATCCAAGGAAAGATCATCGTATTCATTTTGGACCAGGAAGGAAGTGACGGTAACAAAACAAGGACACAACAATAGGTTTTGAAAGGATAGTCACACAGTTTCCACAAACAAGTTCATTAGAGGCAGGCAATGAAGCATATACGTACTCAGCATGTATAACCATGGCATCATCCATTTTCACTCTTCTCTTGGGTGTCCTGGTCTTGGGTGTCAATGCGGTCTTCGGTGTCAACCTTTGGCGTTTTGAAGTTGATGCATTAGGTGGTAATGGTGTTGAATCAAGCACCAATCCAGGGGTTCTTCTACCAACTAATACAAAAGGATGTAATTAGACAACACAGGAAGATGATGCAACAAAAATTCTGTGGATTAAATTATCCATACCTAAAATGGATGCCAGTATATCATCATCGTTAGGAATAGCATCGGTGGTTCTTTGACCATGTGGTCTGCTGGACAAATTTTCAGTAGTCCTACTCTCTGGAGCTGGCATGCTATCCTCCAAGTGACGTTTTCTGCTACTAAGGCTACCTATTTTGTTACTTCCATCAGATTCAGTGATTCCTTTCTCTGCAGTTAACTGCCCCAGATCATTTGTCTGGTGGAATCCAATATATGGAGCTGAGAGCATTCTCTCGCGTTCTGGGAAATGTGAGTTGAACATGTCATTTGGTCTATCATTATATGACATGTATTGCGGTGTTGTTCCAGTGTTCTGTTGGAAAGCTGCAGTTGATATATTACTGTGTGTCATTCCTGGTGGCATTTCTTGTAAGTTATGTCCGAGAAACACATTAGGAGCATGCAGATTATACCCTGCCAAAAAACATATTAAAGGATCAGATGGCCACAAAAATTCCGACTTTGAAAAGACAAAATAATACAATAAAGTCAACTCTACCTTGCACATTTACTGATCCCTCATTAAAATGTGTTGGATGCCCTGTCACGTGTGGCTCGGTAGGACCACTAGGCCTACCCCAACTTGCTTGGGACAAGAAGCTTTGTTGTTGTTGCCCTGTCACCCATGGCTCGGTAGAACCACTAGGGTATGGCTCTACAGATACATTAGAAGTAAGAAAATTATACCCTGCCAAAAACATGGTAAAATATCAGATGGCCACAAGAATTCTGACACTTCGAAAAGAAAAACAATAAAGTCAACTTTACCTTGCATGTTGTTTACTGACCCCTCATTGAAATGTGTTGGATTCCCTGTCATGTATGTTTCGGTAGAACCATTAGCGCGTGGCTCTGAAGTATTCTGAACAAATGGCACACTTCCCATGGTTGCTTTAAAAGGCAGTGTTTGACCTGATACAGCTATATCCTCAGTATTTACCACCAATTTATCAACAGTAGCCACCAGGTTTGATGTTTGTGGTTCTGGTGGCATATCCACAGTTGCAGAGTGTTGCCTCAGAAAATCCATCTCCCGTACAGCACGAGAAGACTCAACTTGCACAGGCTCAGACAATCTAAATTCAGCCATCTGAGAACCAACAGCGTCATTAGCATGTGCTGCACCTGGATGGAGAAAATCTGAGGGTGGAACAGCAAAATTATGCTGTACAGCACCAGAAGACTCAACTTGCACAGGATTAGCCAATCTAAATTCAGTCATCTCAGGACCAACAGTATCATTAGCATGTGCTGCACCTGGATGGAAAAAACCTGAGGGTGGAGCAGCAAAATTCTCCTGTACAGCACCAACAGCATCATTAGCATTAGCTGTAGCTGAATGGAGAAAATCTGAGGGTGCACCGGAAGACTCAACTTGCACAGGATTAGTCAATCTATATGCAGACATCTCAGCGCCAACAGCATCATTAGCATTTACTGCAGCTGAATGGAGAAAATCCAAGGGTGGAGCTACAGCACCAGAAGACTCAACTTGCACAGGCTTAGCCAATCCAAATTCAGCAAACTCAGCACTAACAGCATCATTAGCATTTGCTGCAGCTGAATGGAAAAGATCTGAGGATGGAGCGGCAAGATTCTCCTGTGCTGCATCGGAAGACTCAACTTGCACAGGCTTAACCAAGCTAAACTCAGCAATCTCAGCACCAACAGCATCATTAGCATTAGCTGTAGCTGAATGGAGAAAATCTGAGGATGGAGCGGCAGGATTCTCCTGTGCGGCACCAGAAGACTCAACTTGCACAGGCTTAGCCAATCCAAATTCAGCCATCCCAGCATCATTAGCATTTGCTGCAGCTGAATGGAGAAAATCTGAGGGCGGAGCAGCAAAATTGTCGATCTTTGCAGTTTCCTCGTTGCTTGATGGTGAAGCTTTCCGCTGCGGACTCAGAACAGGACTTTCATGCACTCTGGAAGGAACTGTTTCTTCCATTAAGCCAGGTGTAGCCGGGGCTTGAGCGCTTACAAACTCAGGAGAGGCAGGAGAGGCAGGAGATGCAGGATCATCACAAGGGAAGGGACTAGGCTGGTAGTATGAAGAAGATGGCCCCGCGTCACCTTCATTGTGGAAAAGCATATCATTCAAATCAGGGGTACGCAAATTGTAACCAGTCCAGTTAGGAATATTGTTTCTTAAATCATCTGCATTCGATTGATTTTGCTTGCTGGAACTAGAAGGTTCATCATCCATTTTGTTATATGCTTCAGCCTCTTCATCTTTACTTGGGTTATCGTCAACATCCATATCAGTAGGATGAAGTGATGATTGACCTTGAATGAGGATACTGGAGAGACAAAAAGAACACAAGGAATGTCAATGTAGCAAAATAAGAGCAAAAAGGCAAGATGCAAGGCATTGCCACTTCAAAAATGCCTAGGTAACTAAGTAGTGAAAAATGTTTTCATGGTATGCATGACAAATCAATGAAAACTGCAACTCAGCGTGCACACAGTTACACCCTCCATCCCATAATATAAGATGTTATTACAACCAGTACATTAGTTGTAATAACATCTTATATTATGAGACAGAGGGAGTAACATATATGGAAGGACATCTGGACATATGGAGGGAGTAACTGATCTTATAGTAGGCTTACAATATAAAGTTTGACACTGAAATCAAAGTAAACACTAAACAGCCTGGAGAAACGTAAAATCATTCTTGGAAACTACGAAAGTGAACCCCTTTAATGAGAGCCCAAATACAGGCCATGCAACCGGGCAATATAACAGATTCCAAGAGAAGTCAATGGACCAATGGGATTAGTGTTCAAAAGACAAAAGATGCGAATTTACCCATCACCAGATTCGAGTTGAATTGGATCATCCTTCGCCAGCAATAATTCCTGGGGATAAAAAAGGTCAGCATTTGAAAGAGAGTTTAATTAAGTCAGTCACATGATGTAAAGAAGACACAGAACTTTACAATCTTTGACTTGCATAAGCGACCTTAATTTCAATGAATTGGCACATTTATTATGTAAGTAACGGAAAATAAGCCAATATAAATGCCCTTTTCAAAAGAATTAGCAGATTAATTATGTAAGGAACCAAAAATAATCCAATACAGCTGGAAGACAAGTGCATATAATTTCAATAACAAATCAATGCATGGCACACTCAGAACCATTGACCAACTCTCCAATGTCATCCTCCAAATGATCCTATAAAAATCTTAAGCCTTAACAGCAGGCAGACTATAAGGTGCAATGTGCACCACAAATGTTTGCAGCACACACATGGAAAAAGGTTCATTAAGTTAAGATTACCTCCTCCAAATCGAAACCCATATGTGAAGAACTGCCATCACCAAATCTTTCTGCACATTCAGATATGCTTAAATTATTAACAGATAAGTTCATAATTTGAAAAGTAAAAGATGTGAACACAGAAAGGACCAACCATCTAAACCAAATTCAGATGTTGAATATCCTGTTCTCTCTGGGTTGTCTTGCAGGGTAATCTGTTCTTTTGAGCTTACATGATGATCAATGTCCCTGGAGCATGGTGGGAAGTCTTTAGACAACTAAAGAGCATATTTTAAACAAACCTAAATCACCAAGAGTAGTGACCTTACCCCTGAAACTCAGCCTCCGGTAACTCAAAATCATCAAGATGGAATGTCTCAGGGAGTGTTATAGAATGATATGGAGCAGTTGATTCT
Organism: Triticum dicoccoides; assembly: GCF_002162155.2. Taxonomy (NCBI): domain Eukaryota; kingdom Viridiplantae; phylum Streptophyta; class Magnoliopsida; order Poales; family Poaceae; genus Triticum; species Triticum dicoccoides. Next base: position 689,307,367 of record NC_041385.1, on the reverse strand, counting down.
TCAGGGGGGAGATCAACAGCCGCAGACCTAAATGCTTGTTTTATCTTGAGCAAGGCTTCACTGCAATCATGAAATAAGTAGTTGACCTTCCGAGAATAGATTCTGACCACGCCTACCATAAGATGGCTGGACAACCGCAGCGCAATTGGAACCTCAGGGAATATAATTGAATCTGCGCGAATATTCATAATTAGCACTCAGCTAAAAAAAAGAGAACATGGCACAGAGAAATGAGAAATATCAGGACAAAACAGCATTTCTATTGAAAAGTATATCAATTGCCCATAGGATTGTTTCAGAGATGTGTGATGGGTTGCCCTGTCCAACTGACTCATAGTACAGTAACAAACTTACAACATTCTCTAGTTCCTTCAAAGTAAGTATGCGCCAGTCATAAATAGCTGGTTTTTTACTTTGTGAGATAAAACCTTCCTGTGATTACCCACCAAATTGTTGATTAACTAGAAATATTAAAGCCGTGTGAGAGATCATTGTTTCCATATACTGGAAACTCGAGATAAATCTTCTCACTGATTAACTTTCTAAGCTGATGCTCTTACTCAGGTGATGCTTTACCCGTGATTTGTGATTACCTGTGCCATCTGTTCATGAATAAGTTTGATTACATGCGTCAAGGACACAGTTTATGGAGTGCGATGGGCGATCAAAATGATAAGAGCCTACAGCAAATAATGCCAGAAAAGTAGCATTGGCATGAGACCAAAAGCGTCCTACCTGACACTCGGCCGTTTGACTCATGACATAGTAGACTACTTCCGGCAAGGCGTCAACAAAAGATAAACTATCCACACATAGATTCCTTTTTCCATTAGAGAAAATTACACCCACCATTTTTTTGCCATAATGATAATCGTTAACAGGGAATTCCATAATGATAACTGGCAACAGGCAATACCCCTGGGCACAAAAATGTATGTGCATGCCAAAAACCAGACAACAACAATTCTGTAGAAATCTTCTACGTTAAAAAAAGAAAAGTAGACATGATTTCTTGTTAGAAATTCTACGGCTTCATTTCCGCTTGTAAAACATGTAATTATGCTATGCCTGTGATGGCACAATAAAAAATGTTACAGGGAATTGGAATAATATTTCTATTGGTCTTGCTTACCTCAAAATGACATCATTATAAACCTAGCCTAGTACTACCTGAAAGTAGCAGGAAAATAACCATATACATCTCTCAGGTTTGCTGCGCAGCGCACAACTAGATGAAGCTTTCTTGGGTTAACTTTGAAGCCTTATTTGTCTCACTCCAAGGTTTCTCGTCACAAAGTGCTACACTTACATATCGTGAAGACACAGCCCAATCATCACTCAAAACTCCAATAATAATAGGCTTGTGGATTACTACCGCAAATACACTCACAGATCACTTGAAAGTTAAAAAAGTTTACGGCTTTCAAGCAATAAATAACTCAATAGGCATAGCAATACACATGCTGGTCAGTTCCTTTACTTCCTATTTGCAGGCTTTATTTCAAAAGTGCGTCAATAGCTAATGTGCACATTTACTAGAAGTCTACCCTCTCGCTTTATACTTCATTTTAGTAGTACATGTACAACAAAGAATCAAATTATCTGTATCAAGAAAACTAAAACAAATAGCCATTTGTGAAGGTTAATTTGAAACAGCCGATGTTAAAGAAAACTCTCATATGTGTACTTCTCAAACATGGTCGGCACGTGGGGGTTCTGAAATGTTGCTATTCATCGCATGCACAATGCATAAATACACTTCCCGGAAACAGATACAACAAAACACGAAAAACTAGTCAAGGAGTAGTATGGCTAGAAAGGTGAACTATTATCCTTAGGCTATAGCCCGTAGACAAGTACACATGAGACACGAGGCATCAGGAAGCTGCTAACATTCTCGGACTATAAGCTTTACGTAACCACTATGATAGACTTTACAAGTCCACCAGTACCTAGTTCTCGAAACAAAGCCCACAGATAGCCGTGGATACAAAAATCTTAGACCTTTGCGACTCTTGGTGACCCAACGGCTAGTGAGGATCAAGGTGACATCTCCTTTCACTCCTAGTGAGCAATGAACCACAATAGGAAAGCTCTAAAAGCATGGCTCTTTTCAAGATCCCATCGAGACTATATAGAAATGCACCTGGACCGTTAACATTACTACTTAACTAACAACTCAAATGTGTTCAAAACTTCTACATAGTACTCAGGCAGTAGCAAGGAGATAAATACCATGTACTAGTACAATACCAGTAATCCAGCAGTCGAGCATATACAAAAAAAAACAGCTTGTTGGCATGCTCAGCAACTAATCAGACGTCCGCTGGCGACGACTGGGAGCTGGTTAGGCTAGCAGACGGCAAAAAGGTAACATCTTTACTAATCCACTAGCAATAACTAAGCAATAACTAGGCAATAAGCATACATCAACGCCATAAACACGCCAAATATGGCAAATTTTAAGTGTTGACAGATACAGCAGCAATGAAATGAGCGTTAGCAAAAGGAGCATATTTTTCTGCCACTCTGCCTGGCAGCCAGGGCAGATCCGAGAGAGCTTGTGAGGCAGCGGAAACCACCCACCTACGGAGACGCCGATGTCCGTGTCCGTGACCTGGTTCTTGCGCAACTTACGCTCCAAGTGCGCGGCGATCCATATGGTCCCGAGCGGGCCCTTCTTGGCCAAGATGAACTGGGAGTAGAACATCTCCGGCTCCCCTCCGCAGCACTCAGACGGAACGGAGCACGAAACCCTAGCCTAGCCTAGCCTGAGCTCAGCTCAGCTCACCTCAGCTCCCCGACGGACGGGGAAGAGCAAGCAAGCTCCGGCGTTCACGACATCCCCCCTGCCGCCGGAAATCCAGGCCCTAGGGAGAGTGAACCCGCAGCTCGCCGCGGCCGGACGCTCCCCTCCGGCTCCAATCGCCCGGAACCGCGAGCTCCGGGAGGGCGGAATGCGAAATGGAAACCCTAATCTGGCGGTGGGGAGCTGGCGTACGGGCGGTTAACCCTAGAATTGGGCGGAGCTGGGGGGCGGGGCGCGCGGGAGGAGGTGGGGATCTGGGGATTCGGCGGGGGCGCGGGCGATTGAGGCGAGCGATTTGGGAAAATTTGGAATCTTTGGGGGAGCGGAGCGGGGAGTTGAACTTGACAGTGTGTGGGCGAGCGACCTGCTGTGAGGGGGGAGAAAGCTCGACGAAGCAAAAGTGCTACACGCTTCGCCGCCGCACCCCCTAGGAGTTTATAAATTACCATTTGGCCTCTCGCGCTGCTTGCCTCGGGGGCGTTTCTGTTCGTTGTGGGATAAGCTAGGGGGCGTGGTGTAAAACATGCGAGTTGGTAATAAATGCGCGGTTGCCGGGGCAAGAAACCCGCGCGAGAATATCGTGCGGTCGTGCCGCCGCCGTCGGATCCGGCGACACGGGGTATCCTGTCCGTACGACCGTGTCGTGGGAGGGTCGTATCGTATCGGGACAGCGGCACGCACGTCTCGCGCCGTGCAATGGAAGCTACTACTGCTTCAGGCAGGCCGGTTCAGGCGCCTGTTTTCGGCTAACTGGTTCGTGCCAGCCACGTAGTCCCTCCGGCCCGGTACAGAGGCCCGATATGGAAATGCGAGTGGTCAAGACAAAGGCGTGAATCTTGCAGGAATGTTCGGATGAGTTTTCGGCCAGGAGGCCAGAAATAGAAACCCAATGTGAAGTAATTGAGACGGGGCAAGTGAATTTTGAACAATTGTTTGGATTTATTTCCTTCCCAGATGCCAGATATACTAGAAGTGCAGGTAATTAAGAAGAGTGATTTTCACTCGTCTTGATGGCGGTTGCGATGGTGGAAAAATCTCTCCCTCGCTCCGCAGAAAAGGCTTCTCGTCCCGCTTCTTAAATGCATCGCTCGCCTTTCTCGGTCTAATCTTACGTCCGCGTGCCTAGCGGAGTCCCTTGGTGAATCAGGACGAGCCAGCGCTTTAGGTGTAGTTTGTTTGGTTGCTTGTGTTTGTGCTTAGAGGTGAGAAGATGCAAAGCACAACTCTTTAGTTGTGTGCAGGATTTGGTCTGCTCACCCCTTTCAAATGTGATGGACTTAGCACTCATTCGACAGCACATAACACGCTACGATCAATAGCAGCAAAAAAAACAGCAAGAACACAGCAAAACAGATGTTCCAACTTAAAAGTTCAGACCTAGACTACTTCAGTTCAAACTTGAGAGGTACATGGCCTGAGTGATGTCGCCGGCACAGTTGTGCTTCGAGCACCGGACCCTACAGATGTTCGAGGTGTTGGTGTTGAAGATCTACACCTTCAGCCCCAACCCGGAGAGTCTGAAGACTAGGAGGTTGGTGGGGACGATCTTGTGTCGGCGGCAGAAGTACTCCCAGCCACGCCCGAGCACCATGTGCCCCTTGAACATCTGCACCTGGACCCAGAACTCGCACCACTTGTTGGCGGAGAGGCTGACGACGCGGGGAGGGTCAAGGACCAGCCATTGCTTCATCACCGGCGTGAAGGCAAACGGGATGACGAGCATGGCGATGTCCTCCTGGTCATGAATCTGCACATACAACCTGATAGGTTCCCGTGCACCCTCCTCGTGGTCGGTCCTTAGCCTCCTGCCAATACCAAGCGGCATGCTCATGTAGTCCACCCTACCAGGAAGCACCACCCTCTTTAGCCACCGGTTTGTGGGGATGAGATCCTCCGCACCCTCTGCGTCGGCGACGACCTGCACTCCTCTGCCGGCTTTGTCCCACTTCGTCTTGATTATCTTACCAGCAAGGTGGACAACAGTTAGCAACAATGAAAGATGATCATTGGTAGTGTAAATGTCAATGATCAGAGCTAGCAATCATTAGTGCACATTGATCAAAGTTGACACTGATCAGTGCTAACAGTGTTCAGTGCTAGCAATGATCGATGCTAACACTGATCAAAGTTAATAATGATCAGAGTTAACACTGATCAATGCTAATAGTGATCAATGCTAACATTGATCAAAGCTAACAATGATCAGGGCAAGCAATGATGAGAGCAAGCAATGGTCGTTGCTATCATATCATTCCAAATGCACATGAACGTGCATTGTCCTACTCTGATCATGTATGTCATACTACTATTTTTGGCATTCAGGTATGTCCTACTACCATGCACACGCAATGTCCTATGTTGATCATGCATTCACATAGCCTAACAACAGCAAGAACAACATCCAACACACATGCATAGTGATGCGTCCATTTTGCATCATGCTTTTATATTGATAGTTATTGCATTATGGGCTGTTATTACACGTTATATCACAATACTTATGCATTTTCTCTCTTATTTTATAAGGTTTACATGAAGAGCGAGAATGTCAGCAGCTGGAATTCTGGACTGGAAAAGGAACAAATATTAGAGACCTATTCTGCACAACTCCAAAAGTCCTGAAACTTCACGGAGAATATTTTTAGAAAATATAAAAAATATTGGGCGAAGAAAGCATCAGAGGGGGGCCACCTGCCATCCACAATGATGGGGGGTGCGCCCTACCCCCCTAGGCGCGCCCAGAGGTCTTGTGGGCCCCCTGGCAGGCCCCGACGCCCATCTTCTGCTATATGGTGTGTTTTGACCTGAGAAAAATAAGAAGAAAGCTTTCGGGATGAAGCGGCGCCGTCTCGAGGCAGAACTTGGGCAGAACCAATCTAGGGCTCCGGCGGAGCTGTTCTGTCGGGGAAACATCCCTCTGGGAGGGGGAAATCATTGCCATCGTCATCACCATCGATCCTCTCATCAAGAGGGGGTCAATCTCCATCAACATCTTCACCAGCACCATCTCCTCTTCAAACCCTAGTTCATCTCTTGTATCCGATCTTTGTTTCAAAACCTCAGATTGGTACCTGTGGGTTGCTAGTAGTGTTGATTACTCCTTGTAGTTGATGCTAGTTGGTTTATTCGATGGAAGATCATATGTTTAGATCCTTAATGACAATTAATACTGCTCTAATTATGAACATGAATATGCTTTGTGAGTAGTTACGTTTGTTCTAAAGGACATGGGAGAAGTCTTGTTATAAGTAATCATGTGAATTTGGTATTCGTTCGATATTTTGATGAGATGTATGTTGTCTTTCCTCTAGTGGTGTTATGTGAACATCGACTACATGACACTTAACCATGAGTTGGGCCTAGGGGAAGGCATTGGGAAGTAATAAGTAGATGATGGGTTGCTAGAGTGACAGAAGCTTAAACCTAGTTTATGAGTTGCTTCGTAAGGGGCTGATTTGGATCCATATGTTTCATGCTATGGTCAGGTTTACCTTAATTCTTCTTTCATAGTTGCGGATGCTTGCGAGAGGGGTTAATCATAAGTGGGAGACTTGTCCAAGGAAGGGCAGCACCCAAGCACCGGTCCACCCACATATCAAATTATCAAAGTAACGAACGCGAATCACATGAGCATGATGGAAACCATCTTGACGTTAATTCCCATGTGTCCTTGGGAGCGCTTTGCTTTATATAAGAGTTCGCCCAGGCTTGTCCTTTGCTACAAAAAGGATTGGGCCACCTTGCTGCAACTTAGTTACTTTTGTTACTTGTTACCCGTTACAAATATCTTATCACAAAGCTATCTATCACCGATAATTTCAGTGCTTGCAGAGAATACCTTGCTGAAAACCGCTTGTCATTTCCTTCTGCTCCTCGTTGCGTTCGACACTCTTACTTATCAAAAGGACCATGATAGATCCCATATACTTGTGGGTCATCAAGACTCTTTTCTGGCGCCGTTTCCGAGGAGTGAAGCGCCTTTGGTAAGTGGAATTTGGTAAGGAAACATTTATATAGTGTGCTGAAATTTACTGTCACCTGTTACTATGGAAAATAATCCTTTGAGGGGCTTGTTAGGGGTATCTTCACCTTGACCAGAAGAGCAAAGAGTTGCTCCTCAACCTACTGAACCTACTGAAAATATTTATTATGATATTCCTTCGGATATGATAGAGAAACTGCTAGCTCATCCTTATGCAGGAGATGGAACATTACATCCTCATATGCATCTAATCTATGTGGATGAAGTTTGTGGATTATTTAAGCTTGCAGGCTTGCCCGAGGATGAAGTCAAGAAGAAGGTCTTTCCTTTATCTTTGAAGGGAAAGGCATTGACATGGTATAGGCTATGTGATGATATTGGACCATGGAACTACAACCGATTGAAATTGGAATTTCATCACAAGTTTTATCCTATGCATTTGGTTCATCGTGATCGGAATTATATATATAATTTTTGGCCTCATGAAGGAGAAAGTATCGCTCAAGCTTGGGGAGGCTTAAGTCAATGTTATATTCATGCCCCAATCATGAGCTCTCAAGAGAAATTATTATTCAAAAGTTTTATGCTCGGCTTTCTCATATTGATCGATCCATGCTCGGTACTTCTTGTATTGATTCTTATATGAAGAAGGATATTGAATTCAGATGGGACTTACTGGAAAGAATTAAACGCAACTCTAAAGATTGGGAACTCGAGAAGGTAAGGAGTCGGGTATAAACCTTAAGTTTGATTGCGTTAAATCTTTTATGGATACTAATGCCTTTCGTGATTTTAGCACTAAATATGGACTTGACTCTGAGATAGTAGCTTCTTCTGTGAATCATTTGCTACTCATGTTGATCTCCCTAAGGAGAAGTGGTTTAAATATCATCCTCCCATTGAAGTTAAAGTAGTAGAACCTATTAAAGTTGTAGAAGAAACTATTACTTATAGTGTTTATCCTATTGTTCCTACTACTTATATTGAGAAACCACCTTTTCTTGTTAGAATAAAGGATCATGCTAAAGCTTCAACTGTGGTTCATAAGAGTTATACTAGAACACCTACACCCCCTGAGCAAATTAAAGTTGAACCTAGTATTGCTATGGTTAAAGATCTCTTGGTTGATAATGTTGATGGGCATGCTATTTATTTCTGTGATGAAGCTTCTAAAATTGCTAAACCCGATACTAAAGATCAACATGGACTTGTTGTTGGCATGCTTGTTGTTTCTGTTAAAATAGGAGATCATTGCTATCATGGCTTATGTGATATGGGTGCTAATGTGAGTGCAATTCCTTTTACCTTATATCAAGAAAGTATGAATGACATTCCACCCACTGAGATAGAAGATATTGATGTTACTATTAAGCTTGCTAATAGAGATACTATATCACCAATTGTGATTGTTAGAGATGTTGAAGTCTTGTGTGGGAAAATTAAACACCCTACTAATTTTCTTGTTCTTGGTTCCCCGCAAGATGATTTTTGGCCCATTATATTTGGTAGACCTTTCTTGAATACTATTAATGCTAGGATAGACTGCGAGAAAGGTATTGTTGCTATTGGCTTAGGGGATATGTCTCATGATTTTAATTTCTCTAAATTTCATAGACAACCCCATGATAAAGAATTGCCTAATAAGGATGAAATTATTGGTCTTGCTTCTATTGTCGTGCCTCCTGCCGATCCTTTAGAACAATACTTGCTAGACCATGAAAATGATATGTTTATGAATGAAAGAAGGGAAATAGATGAAATATTCTTTAATCAAGGACATATTTTGAAACACAATTTGCCTGTTGAAATCCTTGGGGATCCTCCTCCACCCAAGGGTGATCCCATGTTTAAGCTTAAACAATTACCTGATACTCTTAAATATGTGTATCTTGATGAAAAGAAGATATATCCTGTTATTATTAGTGCTAACCTTTTAGAGCATGAAGAAAATAAATTATTGAAAACTTTGAAGAAGAACCATGTCGCTATTAGATATACTCTTGATGATCTTAAGGGCATTTGTCCCACCCTATGTCAGCACAAAATTAATTTGAACCTGATGCCAAACCAGTTGTTGATCATCAATGATGGTTAAATCCTAAGATGAAAGAAGTGGTAAGAAATGAAATACTAAAGCTTCCGGAGGCAGGTATAATCTATCATATTGCTTATAGTAAGTGGATAAGTCCCGTTCATTGTGTCCCTAATAAGGGAGGTATTACTGTTGTTCCTAGTGATAAGAATGAATTGATTCCACAAAGAATTGTTACAAGTTACAAGATGGTAATTGATTTTCGCAAATTAAATAAAGCTACTAGAAAAGATCATTACCCTCTACCTTTTATTGATCAAATGCTAGAAAGACTATCCAAACATACACATTTTTGCTTTCTATACTGTTATTCTGGTTTCTCTCAAATACCTATGTGAAAAGATGATCAGAAAAAGACCACTTTTACTTGCCCTTTTGGTACCCTTGCTTATAGACGTATGCCTTTTGGTTTATGCAATGCACCTGCTACCTTTCAAAGATGTATGACTGCTATATTCTCTAACTTTTCTAAAAAGATTGTTGAGGTTTTCATGGATGATTTCTCCATTTATGGAACTTCTTTTGATGATTGCTTAACCAACCTTGACCGAGTTTTGCAGAGATGTGAAGAAACTAATCTTGTCTTGAATTGGGAGAAGTGCCACTTTATGGTTAATCAAAGTATTGTCTTGGGGCATAAAATTTCTGAAAGAGGTATTGAAGTTGATAAATCTAAAGTAGATGTTATTGAAAAGATGTCGTGTCCTAAAAATATCAAAGGTATAAGAAGTTTCCTTGGTCATGCTGGTTTCTATAGGAGGTTTATTAAAGACTTCTCTAAAATTTCTAGGCCCCTCACTAATCTCTTGCAAAAAGATGTTCATTTTGTTTTTGTTCATGATTGTGTAGAAGCATTTGAAATACTTAAGAAGGCCTTGATTTTTGCACCTATTGTTCAGCCGCCTGATTGGAATTTACCCTTTGAAATTATGTGTGATGCTAGTGATTATGTTGTTGGTGTTGTTCTGGGACAAAGAGTTGATAAGAAATTGAATGTTATTCATTATGTTAGTAAAACTCTAGACAGTGCCCAGAGAAATTATGCTACTACTGAAAAAGAATTTTTAGCAGTTGTTTTTGCTTGTGATAAGTTCAGATCTTATATTGTTGATTCCAAAGTAGCTATTCACACTGATCACGCTGCTATTAAATATCTTGTGGAAAAGAAAGATGCTAAACCTAGACTTATTAGATGGGTTCTCCTGTTACAAGAATTTGATTTGCATATCATTGATAGAAAGGGAGTTGAGAACCCCGTTGCAGACAACTTGTCTAGGTTAGAAAATGTTCTTGATGATAGCTTTCCTGATGAACAATTAGCTGTCATAAATGCTTCTCAGAATACTTCATGGTATGCTGATTATGCTAATTACATTGTTGCTAAATGTATACCACCTAGTTTCACATACCATGAAAAGAAGAAGTTTTTCTATAATTTAATACATTACTTTTGGGATGACCCACACCTTTATAAAGGAGTAGATGGTGTTATTAGACGTTTTGTACCCGAGCATGAACAGGAACAGATCCTACACAAGTGTCACTCCGAGGCTTACGGAGGACACCACACCGGAGATAGAACTGCACGCAAGGTATTGCAATCCGGTTTTCATTGGCCTACTCTCTTCAAGGATGCTCGTAAGTTTGTCTTGTCTTGTGATGAATGCCAAAGAATTGGTAATATTAGTTGACGTCAAGAAATGCCTATGAACTATTCACTTGTTATTGAACCATTTGGTGTTTGGGGCTTTGATTATATGGGACCTTTTCCTTCCTCTAATGGGTATATACATATTTTAGTTGTTGTTGATTACGTTACCAAGTGGGTAGAAACTATTCCAACTAGTAGTGCTGATCATAACACTTCTACTAAGATGCTTAAAGAAGTTATTTTTCCGAGGTTTGGAGTCCCTAGATATTTAATGACTGATGGTGGTTCACATTTTATTCATGGTGCTTTTCGTAAAATGCTTGCTAAGTATGATGTTAACCATAGAATTGCATCTCCATATCATCCTCAGTCTAGTGGTCGAGTAGAATTGAGTAATAGAGAGATTAAATTAATTTTGCAAAAGACTATTAATAGATCTAGAAAGAATTGGTCCAAGAAACTTGATGATGCATTATGGGCTTATAGAACTGTGATATGTCTCCAACATATCTATAATTTTTGATTGTTCCATGTTCTTATTTTACCATCCTTGGATGTTTTACAATCATTTTATAGTCATTTTATATTAATTTTTTGGTACTAACCTATTGACATAGTGCCCAGTGCCAGTTGCTGTTTTCAGCACGTTTTTTACATCGCAGGAAATCAATACCAAACGGGGTCCAAATGCAGCGAAACTTTTTGTGGATTTTTTTTGGACTAGAAGACATCCAGTGGGCCAGGAACGCACCTGAGGGGAGCTCCGAGGGGAGCACAACCCACCAGGGCGTGCCTGGGAGCCCAGGCGCGCCCCGGTGGGTTGTGCCCTCCTCGTTGGTCTCCCGTATCGCCTCTTTGCTCTATAAATACCCCAATATTACAGAAACCCTAGGGGAGTCGACGAAAATCAATTCCAGTCGCCGCAAGTTCCAGAAACACCAGATCCAATCTAGACACCATCACAGAGGGGTTCATCATGTCCATTGGTGCCTCTCCGATGATGCGTGAGTAGTTCTTTGTAGACCTATGGGTCCGTAGTTAGTAGCTAGATGGCTTCCTCTCTCTCTTGATTATCAATATAATGGTCTCTTGGAGATCCATATGATGTAAGTCTTTTTGCGATGTGTTTGTTGGGATCCGATGAACTTTGAGTTTATGATCAGATCTATGTTTTTATCCATGAAAGTTTTTGAGTTTTCTTTGATCTCTTATATGCATGATTGATTATAGCCTCGTATTTCTTCTCTGATATTTCGATTTTCACTACAAAAAAAGACACATCCATGACATTTTGGGCCGAACAAATTTTTTTCGCGTCATACTTATGACACTTCTATGACGATAATTGTGACAAAACCTAGTGTCATCATAGATGTGGTGGGCTCCTACTTCTATGACAAAAAATCATGACAGAAAATGGGCTTTTCATCCTGGGCGGGCCGGAGACGCAGTTGCATGACATTCTTTGGGTCGTCCATGACGGAGAAAACCATGGTAGAAGCGAGGGCGAGGAAAATTTCGGGGAGTTCCCGGTTACGGTAGGTGGTCGGGGGCCGGGCGATGTGCATTTCTCTCATACGTACGCACATGTGTGCGAGGCATTGGGCTCTAACTGAACCCGAGTGAGGCATCGCCTAACTGAACCCGAGCGATTGCACTGTAGGCTACGCGTTACTGAACCCGAGCGATCGAGCGATTCCTTCACTACTGCTGCTAACTGAAGCTGATCGATGCTGCCTCTGGATGAACAATGAGTGTTGCGGGGGAGGAGGGTTGGATGAACAGTTCCTGGTGGGGGTGGATGAGCAAGACCCGTGGTGTTGCCTCTGGATGAGAGGACCCCGATCGATCGAGCCGGTTGGGGCTGGATGAACAGGCCCCTGTGGAGGGCTGGATGAACAGGACGACCCCGTGGAGGGCTACATGAACAGTAAACGGTGGACGGGTGGATGAACAGTAACCCATGGAGGGGTGGTTGAACAGGAGCCCGTGGAGAGGGCTGGTTGAACAGTAGCCGGTGGAGTAGCGCGCGGTGGAGGCTAGATGAACAGGAGTCCGTGGATGAACAATCACAGGTGGAGGCTGGAGGAGGTCAAAGGTGGATGAACAGTAGCCTGTGGATACTGGAGGAGGTCGATGTTGGAGATGAACAGTATCCCGTGGAGTCTCGTTTTGCGGTACGCCACACCCCTCCCAATGAATAGGACCCCCGTTTCGACCGTAGCGCTCCAACACAAGTCTGTTTCCTCCGTTTTGCGGTACGCCACACCCCTCCCGATCAACAGGACCCCGTTTCGATCATAGGAGGTCCAACACAAATCCGTTTCCTCTGTTTTGTGGTACGCGATACCCCTCCCGATGAACAGGATCCCGTTTCGAATGTGGCCGGTCGAACACAAGGCCGTTTTCTCCGTTCTGCGGTACACCAGGCCTCGTTTCCATCGCCTGTTCCATCCAAGCCGGTTGGCTCCCATGCGTTCCATTGCCTCTCGATGAACACGACGCATTCGGTTGCCTCCCCATGAACACGACACATTCCGTTGCCTCCCTATGAACACGACGACAATGCAGTTTCTCCGTTCCGACCCAACCATGTACACGAGCCTTGGCCGTATGTATGCGCGAGTAGACGTTCGAGACCCCGCCCGTATATACGTACGTGGCCGTTTTTTCTTTCTTGCACACTGGCTGCTGTACGTACGTGTACATGATACATGCACACCTCTACTACAACACGTGCACGCCTCTATATTGACCAGTATGTATGTACACGTTCGCGACCAGAATGACAACGCTACGTACACTTTGACCAGGTGGGTCCCGGCTGCCAGGCACTTCCTTGCGTGTAAAGATGTAGCTGGTGGCTCCAGCGGTCAGGGGGGTGAATCAGTTTTTTTTTTGCGCGGACGCACTTCCTTGCGTGCAAAGATGTAGCTGGTGGGTCCCAGCAGTCAGGGGGGAAATGTTTTTTTCACGAAATATGGTGGCCCATCCGGTGGGTCCCCGCTGTCAGGTGGAGGAATCATTATTTTTCGCGTAATAAGGAGGCACTTCCTTGCGGCCGCCCTGGACCCAGCTGTCAGCCTCTCCACGCATAGTACTCTTCCGATGGAAGTCGGTCGTTGACCAAATTGACCACGCCGCACCGAGAGAACCATGGCGGTGTACGATGGCGAGGCCTAGGAAGGGGACGACGCGGAGCCGGGGAAGACGCGGCAGTGGATGCCCACGCGTAGAGGAGTATGAGGGTTCACTGGTTCGGCTGCGGTGTGAGGCTGTCGTCGCCGCAGAATAACAGGGGGTGTGGGTGAGTAGAGGGATGGCCTGGCCAGCGGTGGGAGTAGTAGGGGGCGGTGAGGCCTCCGCGGCATCACAGCCAGCCACGGGAGGCAGGAGCACGCGACACAACCGGCGCTGGTTTGGGCGGCTGGAGCAAGAAGACCAAAGGTTGAAGAAGCACTACGACCGTTGGATGGACATCGTACGGTCACTGGAGCTAGAATCGTTCATATTGACTAAGTTGACAAAGCCCTCCGTCCCCGGCAACTTAGTTGGCCCACAAGTCAGCCTCCCACTATGGTGGGTCCCAGCTAGCAGGGGGGTATTCATTTTTTTGTGCGTAATAAGGAGGCACTTCCTTGCGTGCGAAGATATAGCTGGTGGGTGCGACCTGTCAGCAAGGGAAACATTTTTTTCGTGAAATACAGAGGCCCTTCCGGTGGGTCCCAGCTGTCAGGTGGAGGAATCGTTATTTTGTGTGTAATAAGGAGGCATTTCCTTGTGTGCGACCGTGGACCCAGCTGTCAGCCTCTCCACGTACAATGCACGTCTGATGGATGTCGTTCGTTGACCACATTGACCAGGCCGCGCCGAGAGCACCATGGCGATGGCCGACGGCGAGGCGTAGGAAGGGAACGACACGGAGCCTGGGAAGACTCGACAATGGTTGCCCACGCGGTGGGGAGTATGAGGGTTTACTGGTCCGGCTACCGTCGCCGGAAAATAACAGGAGGTGTGGGTGAGTAGAGGAATGGCCTGGCCAACAATGAAGTAGGGTGGGGCGGTGCGGCCTGTGCGGCAGCACAGCCGACCACGGGAGGCGGGAGCAGGCAGCCCCACCAGCGCTGATTTGGGCGGCTGGAGCAAGAAGATCAGATATTGAAGAAGCAACACGGCCGTTGGATTAACATCCAACGGTCATTGCTGCTAGAATCATTTGTGGACTAAGTTGACAAAGCCTTTCGTACACGTCAACCTAGTAGACCCACAAGTCAGCCTCCAAATCTGTCTCAAACAGCATACAGCCCGAAATTTCTAGCCAGATTCAAATTAATTTTAAAACTAAATATACCTTAATTTAAATTCAATGAAATTTTACCCGCACAAAAACAATGAAATTTAAAATATCAAAATCCGAAAGAAAAAAGTATTTTGGAACTAATTGCCTATTTGCTATATTTTTTCATTTTACAACCCATTTATTATTACTTATAGCCCATTTTCTGGGCAAAATGCATCCCTCCTCGTCTTGAAAGATTTCCGGCCCAACAGGGCGTAGAAAAGCAAGTAGGCCTACGTTGGTTATTCTGCAAAAAACAAAATAGCTGGCTAGCCATTTTCAGAAAGGAAAAAAACAAACTGGGTTGGTCATGTGCTAAACATATGAAATAAAAGCCTGGGATAGATGGGCCACATGTCCCACACAACCCAGTTGATACCCTTCTCCATCCAGAAAAAACAAAATTACCGCGCGCGCTGCTGGGTCCCTACTGTCATCCTCACCATGTACAATCATCTCCTTATTCCTCTCAGTTGTTGACCATGTTGACAACACCGGAGGGCGGCGCCGCGGCGAGCGAACCAAGGCAGAGGACGATGAATGGGAACGAATAGGAGTCGGGGAAGATGCATAGAGTTTTAGGGTGCGATATGGCCACGATGCGTGCGCGGCAACACAACCAGCCATGGGAGGCGGGAGCAGGCGGTCCCGCCGGCGCTGGTTTGGCTTTGGCGGCTTGAGGAAGAAGAGACTGAAGAAACACGACAGACGTTGAATGTCAATCCAACGGTCAAGGTTGGCACAATCGTTTGTTGACTAAGCCGACACCAAGTAGCATACTTTTTTATATATAGGAAGAAAAGAAAAAATGGGCTCGTTCGCCTCATAACATTCCCGAAACTGCGACCGTTCGATCTTGTGTCGCAACTAAAACTGCAAGGAAAATGCGTTCCCAGGGAACGTTCGCCACATAGGTGACTAGCACCCTTGGTTTTCAACCGAGAGGTGTTGGGTTCGAGTCCCAGGAAGTCTCAATTTTGTCCTCCTTCCTTCCTTGCAAAGAAAGGGGAAGAAAATAAAGACTTGAGAAGGCGTACATAACAAGCTAGTGTACCAGTAAAGAGACGTTGCTGAGTTTTCGAAAAAAGAGAGACGTGCTCCTGTAGCTGGTTCGAATCCAAACCTAGACTATGACTATATATGGTGCTATGCTACTCTGCAAGTAATGAAACTGACATATCCAAGGTTCGCTTCTCCTCTTCTCTACTTACTCTACCTAGCATCAGAAGCTCTGGCCGCAGCAACGATGTCTGATGGCTGCTCGTCCACCTGCTCTTCAGCATGCAACAACCAGATATGCGCCAAGTCGCCACCCGTACCATCGCTTGTGGGTCTCATCACACCCCCGCCGGCACGCGCACCGCAGCCGATTGCTCACCGCAACCCACTGCCGTTGGTGTGGTGCCACTGCTGCAAATCACGCAGAGTCATCCATCGCGTCTCAACCACAATCCTCAACCCTGGCCAAGTCTTCTACAAATGCCCGAATCATGGGGTAATAATATGTTTAAGTGTTGTTCTACTGCTTTCAGTTGCTGATTTGTTTAATAGTTTGGTTGATGATCTTCCAATTTGATTCATGCAAAAAAGGGAAGATTCATGTGATTTGTATTTCTGGGAAGTTGCTGATGTGGGGGAATGCAACTATGCTGATTATTTGGTTAGCCAAGGAATCCCAATACCAGCAGGTTGGGGTGTTGGACAAGTAACTGAAGGAACAACAGAAGAGGAAGATGCAGAGCAAAAGGTTAAAGATGTAGTTCCTCTGATCATGGCCAAGCAATAGCTAGTGAACGGCCTTGACAGCAATGAGGAGATGAAAGAGCTTGTGAAGATAATGAGCAAAATCGATGTGCTCTGTAGGATGAGTGTCTCTTTATTTGTAGTGTATGTAGCACTTGTGATGTATTCAATGGCTATGACATGAGCAGTTTGCTGAAACTAGTAATGAATGAAACCTGTGTAGCAAGCTGGGCATAGTGTTGTGAACATCTAATGATTTCTATTAACATAAATCAGTGGGTATCCCCTTTTGCTCATAAATAAATAAATAGCAGAGGCCCTTTTGGTGATAAATAAATAAATTAGCAGAGGCCCTGTCGGGTCATCTTTGTTCTCATTCGAAGACGTCAAGCAAATTGCAGTCCAACAGGAAACATGTCATCAAATTCAAGTTTCATAGCCAAATATGAGTACAACTAAACAACAATGTCATCATGTTTTAGTCGTCATACAATCACCAAACACAAATCAGCATACATAACAAGTGATGTTCTCACAACAAAATACTAAACAACATGTTCATCAGGTTTTAATTGTCACAACAAACACAATTTCACATAGTAGATAAAAAAATGTCTTCTGACAGGTAAATACGACAAAAGCAATGTAATCATCATCCGCAGCAGCAGCGTCAACATCTTCGCCATGTGTATCAGTCTGAATCGTAATTCCCCACGGTGTCATCTTCTTCTTCGTCCTCAACGTCCTCGAACGTTGGCTTCTTCTTGATCAACTCTTGTATGTCCATAGACGACAGGCAATCTTTTCGTCGGTGTCATTGACATGATGGTTCTCAAAGATATTACGAACATCTGTGTTATCTTGTACATCAGGAGCAGTGTAAGCATCATCTTGTTGTGCAACTTCATTAAACAAATTCCTCTGCTCAAACCTTTGCAATACTCTCCAGTCATCGCTACATGCAAATGTGTCTTCCAAGAAAAAAATATGTGTTGCTTGATTTGCCAAAATAAAAGGCTCGTTGGTCTGGTACGCCGCCTTGCCATTGATGGATTTGAAATAATCATCAGCTTTGGGTTTTGCGATCCTGGAAAACAGGTTATACCAACGATAGCACAACAGAACCACACACCAATGATCCTCGAAACTGGAGATATACTGCAACTGAACAATGTCTGTTATGTTAGCATACATTTCAGTTGTCTCTTTGTCATACGTATCCATGCTCATGATGGCACTGTTTTGTGTCTTCCTGCCTTCGTCTCATGCAAGGGTGTTGTAGCGCACATCTCCAACAATGCAAGATTCATAATGTCTTACCCGAGTCTCAGGACCCATTGCTAGTGAGTAAAGGGCATCATCAACTGCCTGCCCATCCTCCCGCATCTTCTTAACCTATGGTTAGAAAATAGACAAGCTGATCTTCTTATGTACTCAATATATTAAAAAAACTATCAATGCAATTCAAAAGCTTACATGGCTCTTGAACCATTTCGCAAATCCTGCCATAACCAGTTTGTCAATGTTTCTTGGATTTTGCGACAGTAACTCCTTTTTGTAGATGCTGCATAACATAGTGATCGCATCAAACATCTAAATATATAAGAATGTGCTTCAAGTTTAGTAGATTACGATGTATAAGCTGCAGTACTTAGCACTTACTTGATATAAGGTAGTATCTCAGGACAGTTATTCAACACATACCAAACCATTTTGTCCAAATCTTTAGGTTTGTCCTCTTGTCGACTCTTCCCTGTAACTCGAACAGAATAATTGAAAACATTGAGCCCGGGATTGTCTTCACCCACCTCTTTGCTAAGCTGATCAGTTGTTTCAATGTATTTTGCGCAGAATGTCAACGCTTCTGTAGCAATGTAGGCCTCTGCAATGGAACCCTCGGGTCTAGCTCTATTCCTAACATAGCCCTTGAAAGTGCCTAGCCGCCTTTCAATAGGGTACATCCAGCCATACTGTACTGGACCTCTAAGTAGTGCCTCATCAGGTAGATGAACAGCCAAATGCACCATCACATCAAAGAAGGCTGGAGGATATATCTTCTCAAGGTTGCATAGGATAGTTGGTATCTTGTCTCTAAGACGCTCCAAAGCATCTATCCTGATATTTCTGCTGCAGAGTTCCCTGAAGAATTGTCCCAACTCTGCAACTGCTCTGTATAAGTCAGGGTGGCCCAATCCTTTAAGGATAACAAGTAAAACCCTTTGAAGTAGGACGTGGCAGTCATGAGTTTTCAACCCTTGTACCTTGTTTCCGTCTGCACTGACTCTCCTTTCAGGGTTGGAAGCAAATCCATATGGGAATCTCACACGTGACAGGACCTCGCAGAATTCTTTTCTTTTTACCTTGTCCAGGACGTACACAACTGGTGCCATATCCCGTGGTTTACCTTCATCTTGCACCTGCAAATCCTGTCTGATACCCAGGTGTGTCAAATCAATCCTAGATTTTAAGGTATCTTTCATCTTGCCTTCAATATTAAGAAGTGTGCCAATAATGTTGTTACATATATTTTTCTCGATGTGCATCACATCAACATTATGCCGCAGATCCAAATCTTTCCAATACTCCAAGTCCCACAAAGTGGACCTGTGGGTAAATAATAATCTCTCTTCTGCCCTGCCATGCTTCCTTTTCCCGCTACCATTACTAGGATGGTTTCCTGGTGTAATATGCCTGACCTTCTCTAATTCCACTTGCCACTCATCGGCGGTGAGCCTCTTTGGCGCATCTTTGTATTGAACACATGTCTTCGGTATTTTCTAGGATGCGGCTTGTCATTGGCAAGGAAACAACGGTGTCCAATTTAACAGATCTTGCTAAGTATTGCGTATGACAGCGGATTCTTGTCACAACGAACACATGCATTGTAACCATGTGTCGTTCGCCCTGACATAGTGCCCAAAGCCGGATAATCATGGATGCACCAAATTATAACAGCATGCAGAAAGAAATCAGCTGGTGGGCTGCTATATAGGTCTCGAGTGATAACACCCCTCCATAGCTGTTGAAGTTCTTCCACAAGAGACTCCATGAACAAATCAAAATCCTTTCCAGGACTTTTTGGACCTGGGATGAGCAAGGCCATCATGTAGTTTGATTCTTTGGTGCATACATCTGGAGGCATGTTGTAAGGGATAACAAGCACTGGCCACATGCTATATGTGGCGCTCTGGTGGCCAAATGGGTTAAATGCATCTAAAGCTAAGCCAAGTCTAATGTTTCTCGGGTCAGCAGCAAACTTTTTGTGTTTATGATTGAAGCTTTTCTACTAACTACCATGAGATGGTGGCCTGGATAATTAAGCTACAGTAACCCTCTGCTAATGATGCCACGTCACTTCGATTACTGTTGTTACTCTCGCATTAGTTCAAAAAGATTCAAATTCAAATTCGAAATCAAGTGAAACAACAAAAGTTTCGAAACATTAAAACTAAAATGTTCGGTTTGCGACAAATAATCCATACATTATTTTGGTGAAGAAACCACATTTTTATAAAGTAACCAAATGTTCTAAGATAAGTAAAACAGTAGCTGAAACAATTATTTAATCATCTCTTAAATGATTAAATTATTGAAAACCTATTTTTATAACTACAAAAATAATTGTGGCAGTGGTATAACTACTACTACTAATTTTGGTGCTAACTATATGCTTTACAAAACTAAAACAATTTGAAAGATTAAATAAACAGAAAAGAAATTGAAAAATAAAAAGAAAAGAACACAGAAAAAATTAAAATAAGGAGAGAGACCCCCTGGCCAACTGGGCCAAGTGGCTCAGCCGAACAGCCCAACTGGCCACCCAGGCCACCAGGAGGCCCACCCCGCACTCCCCATATCCCCTACCCCAAAACCCTAGCCCAACCATCCCACACTCCTCCCCCACTCGCTCTCTGCTTCCCCCCGATCCAGATTGGATCGGGCACTCGACGGCGCCCCTCACCGCGTCGGCCACTGCCGCCCCATGAGGACCGCGCCACCCGGAGTGCCTCCACCACCGCCGTCTTCGTCGTCCTCCTCCCCGATGTGGTCCACCGACCTCGACGTTGCCACGAACAACCGTCACCGAGCGCCATTCGCCGGAGCTCCTTAGTCGTCGCCGGAACGCCTGCCCGTCCTCCTCCTCGACCCCCACTGCCCTGTGCCCTACGCTCCTCGGTGAGGCCCCCGGCCTTTTCTCTTTCCCCCGTCACCGAACGCGCGCACTCACCACTCCGCTGAACCCCCGCGATCGAGCTCGCGTTCGCCCTGCCCGAAGTTGTGCCCATCACCGCACGCGCCGGCCTTCCCAGCTCCGATGCCCGCATACGCCTATCGTGGCCGGCCGACCGAACGCCGTCGCCGCCGTGACCCTGCTCAGCCCCTTGCGCCGTCCCAGCTCCCCTGCTGCTGCTCTCTCCGGCCACGGCCTCACCTAGTGCCTGCTGCCCCGTGCCGTTGCTGGCCTCGCCACCGGCCACCGCGAGCCCCCTCTGCGCGTCCATTCGAGCGATGCCGCGCTCGGGTTCGCCCGTTTGTGCCCGCCCATCGTCCGCTAGCCCTGCGCCTGTTAAGGCCCCCCTGGGCCATTGACATGTGGGGCCCAGCCCCTAGAAGATTAAAAAAGAATTAAAAATAACAATAAATACATCTATTAATTAATTGACTTAATTAATTGTGTTTAGTTAACCTAATCAATTAATTAAACTTAATTAATCCTGCTTAATTAAGCCCCAATTTACATGTTAGTCTATGACAGGTGGGTCCCACTGGACCCACAGTCCAGGTTTGACTCTGGTCAGCTGGGTTTGACCTGCTGATGTTATGGTGATGTCATGCTGACATCACCTTCATTGTTCTGGATAATGTTTGATTTATATAATAAAATAAATTTCAAAAATGCATAAAACTTTGATAAATCGTAGAAAATAAACCGTAACTCGGATGAAAATACTTTATACATGAAAATTGCTCAGAATGATGAGACGAATCCGGATACGCAGCTCGTTTGTCCGCCACACATCCCTAGCATAGCAAACAAGCAACTTTCCCCCTCCGGTTGATTTGTCCGAAAACGCGAAACACCGGGGATACTTTCCTGGTTGTTTCCCCTTTCGCCGGTATCACCTACTACCGCATTAGGGCACACCTAACACCGCTCATTCTCATGTCATGCATCGTCATGCTTATGTTTGCATTGTATTTACTGTTGCTTCCCCCTCTTCTCTCCGGTAGACTATGATAACGACGCTGCTGCTGCCCAGTTCGACTACGGTGTTGACGACCCCTCCTTCTTTCCAGAGCAACCAGGCAAGCCCCCCTTGATCACCAGATATGGCCTATTCTTCTCTCTACTGCTTGCATTAGAGTAGTGTAGCATGTTACTGTGTCGATTAATCCTATTTTGTTGCATAGCCTGTCATTGTTGCTACATCTGTTGATACCTTACCTGCAATCCTAAATGCTTAGTATAGGATGCTAGTTTACCATTAGTGGTCTACATTCTTGTCAGTCTGCCATGCTATACTATCAGGCCGTGATCACTCGGGAGGTGATCACGGGTATATACTATACATATACTATACAGATGATGATTCAAATTGTGTCAGATCGTTGAGTACCCGCAAGTGATTCCAATTTGGGGGCTGGAAGGAAAGGTGGCTCCATCCCGGTAGAGGTGGGCCTAGGTTCCCGACGGCCCTCGACTGTTACTACGTGGCGGAGCGATAGGGCAGGTTGAGACCACCTAGGAGAGAGGTGGGCCTGGCCCTGGTCAGCGTCCGTGGTTACTTCAAAATAACACGCTTAACGAGATCTTGGTATTTGATCTGAGTCTGGCCACTGGCCTATACGCACTAACCAACTGCGCGGGAAAGATATGGGCACTCGACGTCGTCGTATCAGCCGAAGCCTTCTTGACGTCAGCGACTAAGCGGCGCGCGCCGGATTGGACCATAAGCGTGCACTTGTATTAAGGGGGCTAGGTCTGCTTCCGGCCACGTTCACAACATGCAGGTGTGCAATGGGCGATGGGCCCAGACCCCTGCACGCATAGGATTTAGACCGGCGTGTTGACCTCTCTGTTGTGCCTAGGTGGGGCTGCGACGTGTTGATCTTCCGAGGCCGGGCATGACCCTGGAAAGTGTGTCCAGCCAAATAGGATCGAGCGTGTTGGTTATGTGGTGCACCCTTGCATGGAAGTTTATCTATTCAAATAGCCGTGTCCCTCGGTAAAAGGACGACTCGGAGTTGTACCTTGACCTTATGACAACTAGAACCAGATACTTAATAAAACACACCCAGACAAGTTCCACAGACAACCCGGTGATCGCTTTTCCACAGGGCGACGAGGGGAGGATTGCCGGGTAGGATTATGCTATGCAATGCTACTTGGAGGACTTCAATCTACTCTCTTCTATATGCTGCAAGACGGAGGCTGCCAGAAGCGTAGTCTTCGATAGGACTAGCTATCCCCCTCTTATTCTGGCATTCTGCAGTTCAGTCCACTGATATTGCCTCCTTACACATATACCCATGCATATGTAGTGTAGCTCCTTGCTTGCGAGTACTTTGGATGAGTACTCATGGTTACTTTGCTCCCTCTGTTCCCCCTTTTCCCTCTTCTACCTGGTTGTCGCAACCAGATGTCGGAGCCCAGGAGCCAGACACCATCATCGACGACGACTCCTACTACACTGGAGGTGCCTACTACTACGTGCAGGCCGCTGACAACGACCAGGAGTAGTTAGGAGGATCCCAGGCAGGAGGCATGTGCCTCTTTCGATCTGTATCCCAGTTTGTGCTAGCCATCTTATGGCAACTTGTTTAACTTATTTCTGTACTCAAATATTGTTGCTTCCGCTGACTCGTCCATGATCGAGCACTTGTATTCGAGCCCTCGAGGCCCCTATCTTGTATTATGATGCTTGTATGACTTATTTTATTTGTAGAGTCATGTGGTGATATCTTCTCGCGAGTCTCTGATCTTGATCGTACACGTTTGTGTGTATGATTAGTGTACGATTGAATCGTGGGCGTCACAAGTTGGTATCAGATCCGACTGCCTGTAGGAATCCCCTTTCCAACTCCTTGGCCGAAGTTGAGTCTAGTCATCGAAAAACTTTTACTAACCTGGCTGTGTGGCTTACGGGCCCACGTCGCCATTGGGTGGTATTAGGATCTTTTACTCCTCGTCTATACTCTAGGACTCTGATCTCTCTTCTATTCGGGGTAAATGATTTTGCTAACTCTAACTCTAGGTTCTCGTAACTATTTCTCCCGGATCGCCCTCATTCCAAAAGATCACCTGCTTCGTCAGAAGATTCCGAGGATGTCCCTCGATATTTTCCAGAGACCCTTGTGCTCATCGCCTTTGCAATTCACTGCCATCGATATATCCCTATGGATGTTTGCATGCACTTGTCATTCTCATGATCATTCCTCGTCGCTCTTGTTGTTACAAGATGCCTCAAAATATTCTCCATTGTCTAAAGAATCCTTTGAGTTTACTGTCTAATAGTTTTATTTTGCATGAAAACCCCAATGTTTTTTCCTCACATTTATCAAGGATCCGTTCTTCTCAATTGTTCACGTGTCTCACAAAATTCTTCGGAATACTTTTCGATCTTTCAAAAATCCTCTGCAACATGTTACTCTTGAAACTCTTGCCTGCTTGCATTATAGTTAATTCCATATGACTAGTAGTGCTTGTTAACATCCCTTGTCTTAGTCATTTTGAGCCTATTGATTCAATGTGTGCGTACGCACGCAGTCATCAGGTTATCCTTTTTAAAATTATCTTTCCGGCTCAGGCGTCGTTCCGGACATGAGTTGGTTCTCGGCAATTCAAACCTTTATTGGTTGCCCAACTAAGTGTTTTCAACTTATGTATCCTTGATCAGAGCGTCTGCTTGTCATCCTTCATTTTGGAAACCATAATTTCTTTCTATTTAAGCATCAGACTAATCAGGTGATTCTTGAATCTGATGCCTCTGCATTCTTCTTCCTCTGATTGAGTACCGATACTCACGTCAACTCCGTTGTAGACCACAAGACCCCTTGTTGGATAATTATCCGACGGTGTCTTTCACATTCAAAATTCTTGTGGGCCTTTCCTCGGATACATAATGCCTTTGCTAAATCATATCCTCTACTTTATCAACCATGCTCTATTGTCGAGCTGGTATAAATTACTCCTGAAGTCTGTGTTATATGTTCCTAAGATGCCCTGATGGGTTGGACCTATGCCTTCCCTAATATGTGTAAGCTCGTAAGTTATGCAAGTTATACTCTACTAACTTTTTGTCAGATAAAATTTCAACACTACAACTTCCTCGAAAGCGAGAAGTGAATGAAAATTTGTGCATTGAAGAAGTGAGAGTCGACCTTGAACTTTGTGTTCATGCCCATGGACCTGATGTGGAACTTATCATGGAGCTTCTTGTAGTAATAACTATTTCCTTGATATAATATCCTTTGGTATCAGTGAATTGATCCTTTGCAATCGTGGTTTCGACCATATGTTCTTCTTATATCCCATTTCTCGGGCAAGTTTAAGCACTTGTCCTCTATGGATCAATCCACCAGTCCAACCTTTACTTTGATCTTTCGTCGAGTATTACCCCCCGGTATCTCGAGGATATCAAGCCATTACACTACATCTTATGAATTTCTGATGAAGTAGTACCTTTCCCCGTCATAGTCACTCCACAGGTTCTAGGTTGTCGTCAACCGAGAACACCGATTTGTGAATCAAATCAACACTGTGATTCAGTACTTCCAGTACTTTGTTGTTGAGAAGTTTAATACTCCATCACGTCATTCCTAGCCTGATCGGCTACATCATTATCGTGCTAATTATAACTGTGCTACCTGGTCCTTCTTCCCGGAGCACAATTTTCGACGATGAGCTAAGCTTACGTTGATGTTCCTTGTCTGATCATTTCATATCGAACATCAAGCTTGATTCCAAGTTTGTGTCGTGTCCGTGGTTCCAATAACCCTTCGATTCACCATTGCTTTTGCTTGATGTCATCGCTGATCGATTACATCTTCATGAAACCTCTCGGCAAAAATTTGTCGTAATCATCATCAAAATTCTAAGCTCTTCAAGGATATGGATCGAATTCATGTTGATAAATACCATCCTTGCACCTCGTTGATTTGTATTATCATCACCGACATCATTGCCTCCCCTCCGACACAAACTTGATCATGTTATGGAGCTCCTTGCTATCCAGCTTATGTTATGTTCCACCTTGGATTATTATCATCTTTTATATCAAGGATGTTGTGAGAATTGCTCCACCTCTTAAGAGTTCCTTGGTATAGTGATACTTCTCACCATCACCATTCTTTCTTGGTCCTCGTGTTGATTCGATTAGTGCTGTTTGGATTCTGCCCTTCTAGTAACCATATTGCCTTGAAGTTAATGGTCGGCCGTTCACCCTTAGACTATTGATTATTGAATCACCATTCTGACATTGGTCGTGCAACCCAACCCATATTTCGGGTGCACCTTTCAAACAATGTTTAATAGTGTATGTTTTCCTCGAACATACATCATTATATCAATTGATCTGAAAAATGTTACCTCCTTGTTTACATTATTGAGGAGATCCATCTTTTGGAAATTCCGATGAGTTGTCGCCAAGTCCATCCGCCACCTCCTCATCCTCTCCTTGGTTTACTAATGAACTCTTGTTTTGGAACTCGCATCTATAGTTCATTTCCCAAGAATCTTACAATGTCACCCCGTCAGTTTGTGTTGCACCTTTTCTTCTCAGACATCCCGAGTCTGAGGTATCCTGATACCAATTAGATCTGAATCTCGGACAGATATGATGGTTGGAACATATTTCCAAGAGTTATAACATTGGTCTTTATATGACCCGGTAAGATGATGTCATGCCTAGCACACCTGACTGGAGGACCTATTGTTATAGTTTCCTTTTCTGCGAGGTTATCCATTCTTCCATTGTGTATCCAAAGTCCGACATTTGATTGAAAACCATGTTAATGCTATCTCGAAGCATGTCGGTGGTACTCCGATCTTCAATAAGAACAGTTGAAGCAATGCCACCTTTATTTATCAAATATCCAAAACACTGTTGTATGGGTAATGTCATGAAATTACTTCCCCCCCTTACCTAAGTGGTTTTCTACTTTCTATCCTGTCATGGATATCATGCTCCGCTTGTCCTTGGGGAGGATATATCCCTGAAATATGTGTTTAACATAGTTTTCCTTTCCATTGTTCTCTTTAATCTGATAATCACATTTCCTTTCCATGGTTTGGTTTAACCTTTCTTGTGATTTACATGATCCAAGCAGAAATATTCTCCTGCTTATGTAAAGACCTCAGTGTACAATTCTGTCAGCACGACCCTGTTACTGTTGTTGATGACATTCCGACAGCCACCGATGGACGAGAACTTTGCCTATTGGTCCGCCTCGTTCAATGAGCAGGAAAATGGTTCTCTTCGTCCCTCGCCCTTGGTACTGATATTGTTGCCGAGCTAACTGACAGGCTACCCTCTGACATGCCTTGCTTGCATGATCATGCAAGATGTCTCCGCCCTTCCTACTTTTAACCCACATGGTGGGCCCATAACCCAAAGTTCCACAGGATCGAAACCTGACTCTCCTATACCCCCTGTTTCCAAACTTATTCCTCGCTCTTGGCTTCGTATTTAATTCACGGGCCACCTTCATAGTGCTCCATTCTGGTATCAGACGCAATACTTACTCTCATTGCTCTGAACCCCTTTCTCACTCTGGTTCAGACTTCGGGCAACTACCTATCCTCTTGGAACCTCTTATTGTACCTTCGTACCTTACTCTCGATGTATTTTATATGTTGAACTTGAGAGATAATCTTATGCTCATTCATGGGTTAACCCCAGATTGTTTCCCTCATAAGCATTCTGTCGTAGCCGAGTTGTCCCTTACCTATTCGTAGGTAAGTTGGAGTTCCCGAAGAAAATGATAACTTCATCATGATGACCTGAAGCAGAGAAATGAAGACATCAATGCAATGGATCGACCTCTTCGAGAAGAGCAACCAAGAACGAGAAGATTCGTTAGAATTTCGTAACCAAATCCCTTCCCCTTACTCCCGCTCCTAAATCTCGGGACGAGATTTCTTGTAGTGGAGGAGAATTGTGACGCCCGGATAATTAAGCTACAGTAACCCTCTGCTAATGATGCCACGTCAATTCGATTACTGTTGTTACTCTCGCGTTAGTTCAAAAAGATTCAAATTCAAATTCGAAATCAAGTTAAACAACAAAAGTTTCAAAACATGAAAACTAAAGTGTTCGCTTTGCGACAAATAATCCATACATTATTTTGGTGAAGAAACCACATTTTTATAAAGTAACTAAATGTTCTAAGATAAGTAAAACAGTAGTTGAAAAAATTATTTAAACATCTCTTAAATGATTAAATTATTGAAAACCTATTTTTATAACTACAAAAATAATTATGGCAGTGGTATAACTACTATTACTAATTTTGGTGCTAATATGATTTACAAAACTAAAACATTTTGAAAGATTAAATAAACAGAAAAGAAATTGAAAAATAAAAAGAAAAGAACACAAAAAATTAAAATAAGGAGAGAGACCCCCCTGGCCAACTAGGCCAAGTGGCCCAGCCAAACAGCTCAACTGGCCACCCAGGCCACCAGGAGGCCCACCCCGCACTCCCCATATCCCCTACCCCGAAACCCTAGCCCAACCACCCCACACTCCTCCCTCACTCGCTCTCTGCTTCCCCTCGATCCAGATTGGATCGGGCACTCGACGGCGCCCCTCGCCGCGTCGGCCACCGCCGCCCCACGAGGACCGCGCCACCCGGAGTGCCTCCACCACCGCCGTCTTCGTCGTCCTCCTCCCTGATGCGGTCCATCGACCTCGACGTCACCACGAACCGCCATCGCCGAGCGCCATTCGCCGGAGCTCCTCAATCGTCGCCGGAACACCGTCCCCATCCTCCTCCTCGACCCCCCACTGCCCCATGCCCTATGCTGCTCGGTGAGGCCTCCGGCCTCTTCTCTTTCCCCTGTCACCGAACGCACGCACTCACCGCTCCGTCGAACCCCCGCGACCGAGCTCGCATTCGCCCTGCTCGAAGCCGTGCCCATCACCGCACGCGCCGGCCTTCCCAGCTTCGGTGCCCACCTACGCCTACCGCGGCCGGCCGGCCGAACGCCGTCGCCGCCGTGACCCTGCTCGGCCCCTCATGCCGTCTCGCTCCCGCGCGCTCGCTCCGTGCCGCGCCCTAGCTCCCCTGCTACTGCTCTCTCCGGCCACGGCCGCACCTAGTGCCTGCTGCCCTGCGCCGTTGCTGGCCTCGCCGCCGGCCACTGCAAGCCCCCTGTGCGCGTCCGTTCGGGCGACGCCCCGCTCAGGTTCACCCGTTTGTGCCCGCCCATCATCCGCTAGCCCTGCGCCCGTTAAGGCCCCCTGGGCCATTGACATGTGGGGCCCAGCCCCTAGAAGATTAAAAAAGAATTAAAAATAACAATAAATACATATATTAATTAATTGACTTAATTAATTGTGTTTAGTTAACCTAATCAATTAATTAAACTTAATTAATCCTGCTTAATTAAGCCCCAATTTACATGTTAGTCTACGACAGGTGGGTCCCACTGGACCCACAGTCCAGGTTTGACTCTGGTCAGCTGGGTTTGACCTGCTGATATCATGGTGATGTCATGTTGACATCACCTTTCACTGTTCTGGATAATGTTTGATTTATATAATAAAATAAATTTCAAAAATGCATAAAACTTTGATAAATCATAGAAAATAAACCGTAACTCGGATGAAAATACTTTGTACATGAAAGTTGCTCAAAACAATGAGGCGAATCCGGATACGCAGCTCGTTCGTCCGCCACACATCCCTAGCATAGCAAACAAGAAACTTTCCCCCTCCAGTTGATTTGTCCGAAAACGCGAAACACCGGGGATACTTCCCCGGATGTTTCCCCTTTCGCCGGTATCACCTACTACCGCGTTAGGGCACACCTAACACCGCTCATTGTCATGTCATGCATCGTCATGCTTATGTTTGCATTGTATTTACTGTTTCTTCCCCCTCTTCTCTCTGTTAGACTACGATACCGACGCTGCTGCTGCCCAGTTCGACTACGGTGTTGACGACCCCTCCTTCTTTCCAGAGCAACCAGGCAAGACCCCCCCTTGATCACCAGATATCGCCTATTCTTCTCTCTACTGCTTGCATTAGAGTAGTGTAGCATGTTACTGTGTCGATTAATCCTATTCTGTTGCATAGCCTGTCATTGTTGCTACATCTGTTGATACCTTACCTGCAATCCTAAATGCTTAGTATAGGATGCTAGTTTACCATTAGTGGCCTACATTCTTGTCAGTCTGCCATGCTATACTATTAGGCCGTGATCACTCGGGAGGTGATCACGGGTATATACTATACATATACTATACAGATGATGACTAAAGTCGGGTCAGCTCATTGAGTACCCGCAAGTGATTCCGATGTGGGGGCTGGAAGGACAGGTGGCTCCATCCCGGTAGAGGTGGGCCTGGGTTCCTGACGGCCCCCGACTGTTACTATGTGGCGGAGCGACAGGGCAGGTTGAGACCACCTAGGAGAGAGGTGTGCCTCGCCTTGGTCAGTGTTCGCGGTTACTTCAAAATAACACGCTTAACGAGATCTTGGTATTTGATCTAAGTCTGGCCACTAGCCTATACGCACTAACCAACTACGCGGGAAAGATATGGGCACTCGATGTCGTGGTATCAGCCGAAGCCTTCTTGACGTCAGCGACTGAGCGGCGCGTGCCGGGTTGGACCGTAAGCCTACACTTGTATTAAGGGGGCTAGGTCTTCTTCCGACCGCGTTCCCAACATGCAGGTGTGCAATGGGCGATGGGCCCAGACCCCTGCGCGCATAGGATTTAGACCAGCGTGCTGACCTCCCTGTTGTGCCTAGGTGGGGCTGCGACGTGTTGATCTTCCGAGGTCGGGCATGACCCAGGAAAGTGTGTCTGGCCAAATGGGATCGAGCGTGTTGGGTTATGTGGTGCACCCTTGCAGGGAAGTTTATCTATTCGAATAGCCATGTCCCTCGGTAAAAGGACGACCCGGAGTTGTACCTTGACCTTATGACAACTAGAACCGTTACTTAATAAAACACACCCAGACAAGTTCCACAGACAACCCGGTGATCGCTTTTCCACAGGGCGACGAGGGGAGGATTTTGCCGGGTAGGATTATGCTATGCGATGCTACTTGGAGGACTTCAATCTACTCTCTTCTACATGCTGCAAGACGGAGGCTGCCAGAAGCGTAGTCTTCGATAGGACTAGCTATCCCCCTCTTATTCTGGCATTCTGTAGTTCAGTCCACTGATATTGCCTCCTTACACATATACCCATGCATATGTAGTGTAGCTCCTTGCTTGCGAGTACTTTGGATGAGTACTCACGGTTGCTTTGCTCCCTCTTTCCCCCCTTTTCCCTCTTCTACCTGGTTGTCGCAACCAGATGTCGGAGCCTAGGAGCCAGACGCCACCGTCGACGACGACTCCTACTACACTGGAGGTGCCTACTACTACGTGCAGGCCGCTGACACGACGACCAGGAGTAGTTAGGAGGATCCCAGGCAAGAGGCCTGTGCCTCTTTCGATCTGTATCCCAATTTGTGCTAGCCATCTTATGGCAACTTGTTTAACTTATGTCTGTACTCAGATATTGTTGCTTCCGCTGACTCGTCCATGATCGAGCACTTGTATTCGAGCCCTCAAGGCCCCTGGCTTGTATTATGATGCTTGTATGACTTATTTTATTTGTAGAGTTGTGTTGTGATATCTTCCCATGAGTCTCTGATCTTGATCGTACACGTTTGCGTGTATGATTAGTGTACGATTGAATCGGGAGCCTCACAGATGGATGGCTCATTACATTCTGATCTCTGTACTCCTGGTTCCTAGAATGCCACAGTACATCCTCTCTTGTTTCAGCATCATGAACAACCTCTGCAATCTTGGTATAATTGGAAAATGTCTCAGAACATTATGAGGAATCCTCTTCACAGCATCACCATCTTTCCATCTTGATGATTTGCATTTCGGGCATTCACTTAAGTTGGCATAATCCTTCCGGAACAGAACATAATTATTCTTACAAACATGTATCATATCATATCCAATTCCAATATCACGAAGGAAATTCTTCATTTTACTGTAGGTGTGTGGCAGCTCAGACGCGTCTGGGAAAGATTTGCGGAAAGCAACCAACATCGCATTGAATGATTTGTTGGTCATCCGCTCAGATGTCTTCACCTGAAGAAAGGTGACTATAGCTAAGAATACTGACAGCTTATTTCATGGGGTGACAGCTACGTTGCATTGTTCCAACATGCGGGCCCACCATTTTTGTTCTGCAGGTGAAAGTTCACGGAATGCACGAGCATTTCGTAGCATTGTTTCAATGTTGGTCAAACTCACTGGCTCCGCCACCACCACCTCCTCCTCCTCTTCCACCTGAGCATCAGGCAGATCAAGATGGTCATCTGCTGCTTCCACATAGTCAATAACATTGACGTTCACAGTTTCACCATGATGAACCCACCTAGTATATGTGAACGACATCCCATACAAGTATAGATGATTTTGCACAGTTGACTGGGTTCTTGTAACTGAATTCATAAAACTGCTACACGGGCAGAGCACATCTGATTTCAGACCATCGTACTTAGTTCTGATAAAGTTCATGAAGTTTTCAACCCCCTCGACATATGCAGCGGAGAATCTTTGAGCAGAAGTTATCCAAGCCCTCTCCATTTGTTAGACATACAAATTAGTTCTTCTACTAGATATTGCAGGAAAAACATATATGCTTTTTATGAAGTCCAGGAAAAAACACCTAGGTCGATGTCTAAAGCTATGGCAAGATATTTGGATGAGCAGATCTAAGTAACAAAATATATGTAAAGCTAATTCAGCAAACAGATTTGAGTGCTAAATTATGACAGGCTGTTTCAATAGTCAATGAGGCCGAGCACACAGCCATCAAACTATCGAAGGCCATCACAGCAACAAAGATCGAGTATAAAACGGTGTAGAGCTATTTCACCTAACAGATTGGCTACTAGACCATGGCAATCTACGTCACAATAAATATATGGTTGGATATTTAAAAACTAATCGGCCTTGGCATGCCATCTTAGCTAAGCAGATTGAGTGCAAAACAGGGCAAGGAAGCTTCTTAAGCAGAGCATATTAACTGTAAACTACTTCGGCAAACAGTGAGATTAACAACGTCTATTAGCTAACATTCAGTGCTACACCGACATGCACGGGGCCTCAGTCTAGAATGCGTGTACTGTGGGAGAAGCTGACCGCCGTGCGTCTCCACACAAACGCCGCCAGTGGTGGCGGCGCTGACCGTCATGCGCTTCCACAAGAACGTCGCCAGCGGTGGCGGCGCGACTATAGGACGACAGTCTACGAGAGCGTACTGTGGGAGCGAGAGGATCACCCTGCGTCCCCACGACAAACCGTGACGTCGACGTATCGGCGC